>NW_027488659.1:346837-693675 GCF_050948215.1 Halictus rubicundus | reverse complement strand
AGGATAGGATAGGATAGAGGATAGGATAGGATAGAGGATAGGATAGGATAGAGGATAGGATAGGATAGAGGATAGGATAGGATAGAGGATAGGATGGGATAGAGGATAGGATAGAGGATAGGATAGAGGATAGGATAGGATAGAGGATAGGATAGGATAGAGGATAGGATAGGATAGAGGATAGGATAGGATAGAGGATAGGATAGGATAGAGGATAGGATAGGATAGAGGATAGGATAGGGTAGATGATAGGATGGGATAGAGGATAGGATAGGATAGAGGATAGGATAGGATAGAGGATAGGATAGAGGATAGGATAGGATAGAGGATAGGATAGGATAGAGGATAGGATAGGATAGAGGATAGGATAGGATAGAGGATAGGATAGGATAGAGGATAGGATAGGATAGAGGATAGGATAGGATAGAGGATCGGGTAGAGGATAGGATAGGATAGAGGAAAGGATAGGATAGAGGATAGGATACGTAATTGGATAGGATAGAGGATAGGATAAGGTAGAGGATAGGATAGGATAGAGGATATAATAGGATAGGGGATAGTATAGGATAGAGGATAGGATAAAGGATAGGATAGGGTAGGATAGAGGATATAATAGGATAGGGGATAGTATAGGATAGAGGATAGGATAAAGGATAGGATAGAATAAAGGATAGGATAGGATATGATAGAGGATAGGATAGAATAGAGGATCGGATAGAGGATAGGATAGGATAGAGGATCGGATAGAGGATAGGATAGGATAGAGGATAGGATAGAATAGAGGATAGGATAGGATTGAGGATAGGATAGGATAAAGGATAGGATAGGATAGAGGATACGATAGAGGATTGGATAGGATAGAGGATAGGATAGGATAGAGGATAGGATAGGATAGAGGATAGGATAGGATAGAGGATAGGATAGGATAGAGGATAGGATAGGGTAGAGGGTAGGATAGGATAGAGGATATGATAGGATAGAGGATAGGATAAGATAGAGGATAGGATAGGATAGAGGATAGGATAGGATAGAGGATAGGATAGGATAGAGGATAGGATAGAGGATAGGATAGAGGATAGGATAGAGGATAGGATAGGATAGAGGATAGGATAGGATAGCGTATAGGATAGGAAAGAGGATATCATATGATAGAGGATAGGTTAGGATAGAGGATTGGATAGGATAGAGGATAGGATAGGATAGAGGATAGGATATGATAGAGGATAGGATAGGATAGAGGATAGGATAGGATAGAGGATAGGATAGGATAGAGGATAGGATAGGATAGAGGATAGGATGGGATAGAGGATAGGATAGAGGATAGGATAGGATAGAGGATAGGATAGGATAGAGGATAGGATAGGATAGAGTATAGGATAAGGTAGAGGATAGGATAGGATAGGCGATATAATAGGATAGGGGATAGTATAGGATAGAGGATAGGATAAAGGATAGGATAGAATAGAGGATAGGATAGGATAAAGGATAGGATAGGATAGAGGATAGGATAAAGGATAGGATAGAATAGAGGATAGGATAGGATAAAGGATAGGATAGGATAGAGGATAGGATAGGATAGAGGATAGGATAGGATAGAGGATAGGATAGAGGATAGGATAGGATAGAGGATAGGATAGGATAGAGGATAGGATAGGATAGAGGATAGGATAGGATAGAGGATAGGATAGGATAGAGGATAGTATAGGATAGAGGATAGGATAGGATAGAGGATAGGATAGGATAGAGGATAGGATAGGATAGAGGATAGGATAGGATAGAGGAAAGGATAGGATAGAGGATAGGATAGGATAGAGGATAGGATAGGATAGAGGATAGGATAGGATAGAGGATAGGATAGGATAGAGGATAGGATAGGATAGAGGATAGGATAGGATAGAGGATAGGATAGGGTAGATGATAGGATAGGATAGAGGATAGGATAGGATAGAGGATAGGATAGGATAGAGGATAGGATAGGATAGAGGATAGGATAGGATAGAGGATAGGATAGGATAGAGGATAGGATAGGACAGAGGATAGGATAGGATAGAGGATAGGATAGGATAGAGGATAGGATAGGATAGTGGATAGGATAGGATAGAGGATAGGATTGGATAGAGGATAGGATAGGATAGAGGATAGGATAGAGGATAGGATAGAGGATAGGATAGGATAGAGGATAGGATAGGATAGAGGATAGGATAGGATAGAGGATAGGATAGGATAGAGGATAGGATAGGATAGAGGATAGGATAGGATAGAGGATAGGATAGGATAGAGGATAGGATAGGATAGAGGATAGGATAGGATAGAGGATAGGATAGGATAGAGGATAGGATAGGATAGAGGATAGGATAGGATAGAGGATAGGATAGGATAGAGGATAGGATAGAGGATAGGATAGGATAGAGTATAGGATAAGGTAGAGGATAGGATAGGATAGACTATATAATAGGATAGGGGATAGTATTTGATAGAGGATAGGATAAAGGATAGTATAGAATAGAGGATAGGATAGGATAAAGGATAGGATAGGATAAAGGATAGGATAGGATAGGATAGAGGATAGGATAGGATAGGATAGAGGATAGGATAGAGGATAGGATAGAGGATAGGATAGAGGATAGGATAGGATAGAGGATCGGGTAGAGGATAGGATAGGATAGAGGAAAGGATAGGATAGAGGATAGGATACGTAATTGGATAGGATAGAGGATAGGATAAGGTAGAGGATAGGATAGGATAGAGGATATAATAGGATAGGGGATAGTATAGGATAGAGGATAGGATAAAGGATAGGATAGGGTAGGATAGAGGATATAATAGGATAGGGGATAGTATAGGATAGAGGATAAGATAAAGGATAGGATAGAATAAAGGATAGGATAGGATATGATAGAGGATAGGATAGAATAGAGGATCGGATAGAGGATAGGATAGGATAGAGGATCGGATAGAGGATAGGATATAATAGAGGATAGGATAGAATAGAGGATAGAGTAGGAGAGAGGATAGGATAGGATAAAGGATAGGATTGGATAGAGGATCGGATAGAGGATAGGATAGGATAGAGGATAGGATAGGATAGAGGATAGTATAGGATAGAGGATAGGATAGAATAGAGGATAGGATAGGATAAAGGATAGGATAGGATAGAGGATAGGATAGGATAGGATAGAGGATAGGATAGGATAGAGGATAGGATAGGATAGAGGATAGGATGGGATAGAGGATAGGATAGAGGATAGGATAGAGGATAGGATAGGATAGAGGATAGGATAGGATAGAGGATAGGATAGGATAGAGGATAGGATAGGATAGAGGATAGGATAGGATAGAGGATAGGATAGGATAGAGGATAGGATAGGGTAGATGATAGGATGGGATAGAGGATAGGATAGGATAGAGGATAGGATAGGATAGAGGATAGGATAGAGGATAGGATAGGATAGAGGATAGGATAGGATAGAGGATAGGATAGGATAGAGGATAGGATAGGATAGAGGATAGGATAGGATAGAGGATAGGATAGGATAGAGGATAGGATAGGATAGAGGATAGGATAGGATAGAGGATAGGATAGGATAGAGGATAGGATAGGATAGAGGATCGGGTAGAGGATAGGATAGGATAGAGGAAAGGATAGGATAGCGTATAGGATAGGAAAGAGGATATCATATGATAGAGGATAGGTTAGGATAGAGGATTGGATAGGATAGAGGATAGGATAGGATAGAGGATAGGATATGATAGAGGATAGGATAGGATAGAGGATAGGATAGGATAGAGGATAGGATAGGATAGAGGATAGGATAGGATAGAGGATAGGATGGGATAGAGGATAGGATAGAGGATAGGATAGGATAGAGGATAGGATAGGATAGAGGATAGGATAGGATAGAGTATAGGATAAGGTAGAGGATAGGATAGGATAGGCGATATAATAGGATAGGGGATAGTATAGGATAGAGGATAGGATAAAGGATAGGATAGAATAGAGGATAGGATAGGATAAAGGATAGGATAGGATAGAGGATAGGATAAAGGATAGGATAGAATAGAGGATAGGATAGGATAAAGGATAGGATAGGATAGAGGATAGGATAGGATAGAGGATAGGATAGGATAGAGGATAGGATAGAGGATAGGATAGGATAGAGGATAGGATAGGATAGAGGATAGGATAGGATAGAGGATAGGATAGGATAGAGGATAGGATAGGATAGAGGATAGTATAGGATAGAGGATAGGATAGGATAGAGGATAGGATAGGATAGAGGATAGGATAGGATAGAGGATAGGATAGGATAGAGGAAAGGATAGGATAGAGGATAGGATAGGATAGAGGATAGGATAGGATAGAGGATAGGATAGGATAGAGGATAGGATAGGATAGAGGATAGGATAGGATAGAGGATAGGATAGGATAGAGGATAGGATAGGGTAGATGATAGGATAGGATAGAGGATAGGATAGGATAGAGGATAGGATAGGATAGAGGATAGGATAGGATAGAGGATAGGATAGGATAGAGGATAGGATAGGATAGAGGATAGGATAGGACAGAGGATAGGATAGGATAGAGGATAGGATAGGATAGAGGATAGGATAGGATAGTGGATAGGATAGGATAGAGGATAGGATTGGATAGAGGATAGGATAGGATAGAGGATAGGATAGAGGATAGGATAGAGGATAGGATAGGATAGAGGATAGGATAGGATAGAGGATAGGATAGGATAGAGGATAGGATAGGATAGAGGATAGGATAGGATAGAGGATAGGATAGGATAGAGGATAGGATAGGATAGAGGATAGGATAGGATAGAGGATAGGATAGGATAGAGGATAGGATAGGATAGAGGATAGGATAGGATAGAGGATAGGATAGGATAGAGGATAGGATAGGATAGAGGATAGGATAGAGGATAGGATAGGATAGAGTATAGGATAAGGTAGAGGATAGGATAGGATAGACTATATAATAGGATAGGGGATAGTATTTGATAGAGGATAGGATAAAGGATAGTATAGAATAGAGGATAGGATAGGATAAAGGATAGGATAGGATAAAGGATAGGATAGGATAGGATAGAGGATAGGATAGGATAGGATAGAGGATAGGATAGAGGATAGGATAGAGGATAGGATAGAGGATAGGATAGGATAGAGGATCGGGTAGAGGATAGGATAGGATAGAGGAAAGGATAGGATAGAGGATAGGATACGTAATTGGATAGGATAGAGGATAGGATAAGGTAGAGGATAGGATAGGATAGAGGATATAATAGGATAGGGGATAGTATAGGATAGAGGATAGGATAAAGGATAGGATAGGGTAGGATAGAGGATATAATAGGATAGGGGATAGTATAGGATAGAGGATAAGATAAAGGATAGGATAGAATAAAGGATAGGATAGGATATGATAGAGGATAGGATAGAATAGAGGATCGGATAGAGGATAGGATAGGATAGAGGATCGGATAGAGGATAGGATATAATAGAGGATAGGATAGAATAGAGGATAGAGTAGGAGAGAGGATAGGATAGGATAAAGGATAGGATTGGATAGAGGATCGGATAGAGGATAGGATAGGATAGAGGATAGGATAGGATAGAGGATAGTATAGGATAGAGGATAGGATAGAATAGAGGATAGGATAGGATAAAGGATAGGATAGGATAGAGGATAGGATAGGATAGGATAGAGGATAGGATAGGATAGAGGATAGGATAGGATAGAGGATAGGATGGGATAGAGGATAGGATAGAGGATAGGATAGAGGATAGGATAGGATAGAGGATAGGATAGGATAGAGGATAGGATAGGATAGAGGATAGGATAGGATAGAGGATAGGATAGGATAGAGGATAGGATAGGATAGAGGATAGGATAGGGTAGATGATAGGATGGGATAGAGGATAGGATAGGATAGAGGATAGGATAGGATAGAGGATAGGATAGAGGATAGGATAGGATAGAGGATAGGATAGGATAGAGGATAGTATAGGATAGAGGATAGGATAGGATAGAGGATAGGATAGGATAGAGGATAGGATAGGATAGAGGATAGGATAGGATAGAGGAAAGGATAGGATAGAGGATAGGATAGGATAGAGGATAGGATAGGATAGAGGATAGGATAGGATAGAGGATAGGATAGGATAGAGGATAGGATAGGATAGAGGATAGGATAGGATAGAGGATAGGATAGGGTAGATGATAGGATAGGATAGAGGATAGGATAGGATAGAGGATAGGATAGGATAGAGGATAGGATAGGATAGAGGATAGGATAGGATAGAGGATAGGATAGGATAGAGGATAGGATAGGACAGAGGATAGGATAGGATAGAGGATAGGATAGGATAGAGGATAGGATAGGATAGTGGATAGGATAGGATAGAGGATAGGATTGGATAGAGGATAGGATAGGATAGAGGATAGGATAGAGGATAGGATAGAGGATAGGATAGGATAGAGGATAGGATAGGATAGAGGATAGGATAGGATAGAGGATAGGATAGGTAGTTGGATAGGATAGGATAAAGGATAGGATTGGATAGAGGATAGGATAGGATAGAGGATAGGATAGGATAGAGGATAGGATAGGATAGAGGATAGGATAGGATTGAGGAAAGGATAGGATAGAGGATAGGATAGGATAGAGGATAGGATAGGATAGAGGATAGGATAGAGGATAGGATAGAGGATAGGATAGGATAGAGGATATAATAGGATTGAGGATAGGATAGGATAGAGGATAGGATAGGATAGAGTATAGGATAAGGTAGAGGATAGGATAGGATAGACGATATAATAGGATAGGGGATAGTATAGGATAGAGGATAGGATAAAGGATAGGATAGAATAGAGGATAGGATAGGATAAAGGATAGGATAGGATAGAGGATAGGATAGGATAGAGGTTAGGATAGGATAGGATAGAGGATAGGATAGGATAGAGGATAGGATAGGATAGAGGATAGGATAGGATAGAGGATAGGATAGAGGATAGGATAGGATAGAGGATATAATAGGATTGAGGAAAGGATAGGATAGAGGATAGGATAGGATAGAGGATAGGATAGGATAGAGGATAGGATAGAGGATAGGATAGAGGATAGGATAGGATAGAGGATAGGATAGGATAGAGGATAGGATAGGATACAGGATAGGATAGGATAGAGGATAGGACAGGATAGAGGATCGGATAGAGGATAGGATAGGATAGAGGATAGGATAGGATAGAGGATAGGATAGGATAGAGGATAGGATAGAGGATAGGATAGGATAGAGGATAGGATAGGATAGAGGATAGGATAGGATAGAGGATAGGATAGGATAGAGGATAGGATAGGATAGAGGATAGGATAGGATAGAGGATAGGATAGGATAGAGGATAGGATAGGATAGAGGATAGGATAGGATAGAGGATAGGATAGGGTAGATGATAGGATGGGATAGAGGATAGGATAGGATAGAGGATAGGATAGGATAGAGGATAGGATAGAGGATAGGATAGGATAGAGGATAGGATAGGATAGAGGATAGGATAGGATAGAGGATAGGATAGGATAGAGGATAGGATAGGATAGAGGATAGGATAAAGGATAGTATAGAATAGAGGATAGGATAGGATAAAGGATAGGATAGGATAGATGATAGGATAGGATAGGCTAGAGGATAGGATAGAGGATAGGATAGAGGATAGGATAGGATAGAGGATCGGATAGAGGATAGGATAGGATAGAGGAAAGGATAGGATAGAGGATAGGATACGTAATTGGATAGGATAGAGGATAGGATAAGGTAGAGGATAGTATAGGATAGAGGATAGGATAGGATAGAGGATAGGATAGGATAGAGGATAGGATAGGATAGAGGATAGGATAGGATAGAGGATAGGATAGGATAGAGTATAGGATAAGGTAGAGGATAGGATAGGATAGACGATATAATAGGATAGGGGATAGTATAGGATAGAGGATAGGATAAAGGATAGGATAGAATAGAGGATAGGATAGGATAAAGGATAGGATAGGATAGAGGATAGGATAAAGGATAGGATAGGATAAAGGATAGGATAGGATAGAGGATAGGACAGGATAGAGGATCGGATAGAGGATAGGATAGGATAGAGGATAGGATAGGATAGAGGATAGGATAGAGGATAGGATAGGATAGAGGATAGGATAGGATAGAGGATAGGATAGGATAGAGGATAGGATAGGATAGATTATAGGATAGGATAGAGGATAGGATAGGATAGAGGATAGGATAGGGTAGATGATAGGATGGGATAGAGGATAGGATAGGATAGAGGATAGGATAGGATAGAGGATAGGATAGAGGATAGGATAGGATAGAGGATAGGATAGGATAGAGGATAGGATAGGATAGAGGATAGGATAGGATAGAGGATAGGATAGGATAGAGGATAGGATAGGATAGAGGATAGGATAGGATAGAGGATAGGATAGGATAGAGGATAGGATAGGATAGAGGATAGGATAGGATAGAGGATAGGATAGGATAGAGGATAGGATAGGATAGAGGATAGGATAGGATAGAGGATAGGATAGGATAGAGGATAGGATAGGATAGAGGATAGGATAGGATAGAGGATAGGATAGGATAGAGGATAGGATAGGATAGAGGATAGGATAGGATAGAGGATAGGATAGGATAGAGGATAGGATAGAGGATAGGATAGAGGATAGGATAGGATAGAGGATAGGATAGGATAGAGGATAGGATAGGGTAGAGGATAGGATAGGATAGAGGATAGGATAGGATAGAGGATAGGATAGGATAGAGGATAGGATAGGATAGAGGATAGGATAGGATAGAGGATAGGATAGGATAGAGGATAGGATAGGATAGAGGATAGGATAGGATAGAGGATAGGATAGGATAGAGGATAGGATAGGATAGAGGATAGGATAGGATAGAGGATAGGATAGGATAGAGGATAGGATAGGATAGAGGATAGGATGGGATAGAGGATAGGATAGAGGATAGGATAGAGGATAGGCTAGGATAGAGGATAGGATAGGATAGAGGATAGGATAGGATAGAGTATAGGATAAGGTAGAGGATAGGATAGGATAGACGATATAATAGGATAGGGGATAGTATAGGATAGAGGATAGGATAAAGGATAGGATAGAATAGAGGATAGGATAGGATAAAGGATAGGATAGGATAGAGGATAGGATAAAGGATAGGATAGAATAGAGGATAGCATAGGATAAAGGATAGGATAGGATAGAGGATAGGATAGGATAGAGGATCGGATAGAGGATAGGATAGGATAGAGGATAGGATAGGATAGAGGATAGGATAGAGGATAGGATAGGATAGAGGATAGGATAGGATAGAGGATAGGATAGGATAGAGGATAGGATAGGATAGAGGATAGGATAGGATAGAGGATAGGATAGGATAGAGGATAGGATAGGATAGAGGATAGGATAGGATAGAGGATAGGATGGGATAGAGGATAGGATAGAGGATAGGATAGAGGATAGGATAGGATAGAGGATAGGATAGGATAGAGGATAGGATAGGATAGAGGATAGGATAGGATAGAGGATAGGATAGGATAGAGGATAGGATAGGATAGAGGATAGGATAGGGTAGATGATAGGATGGGATAGAGGATAGGATAGGATAGAGGATAGGATAGGATAGAGGATAGGATAGAGGATAGGATAGGATAGAGGATAGGATAGGATAGAGGATAGGATAGGATAGAGGATAGGATAGGATAGAGGATAGGATAGGATAGAGGATAGGATAGGATAGAGGATAGGATAGGATAGAGGATAGGATAGGATAGAGGATAGGATAGGATAGAGGATCGGGTAGAGGATAGGATAGGATAGAGGAAAGGATAGGATAGAGGATAGGATACGTAATTGGATAGGATAGAGGATAGGATACGGTAGAGGATAGGATAGGATAGAGGATATAATAGGATAGGGGATAGTATAGGATAGAGGATAGGATAAAGGATAGGATAGGGTAGGATAGAGGATATAATAGGATAGGGGATAGTATAGGATAGAGGATAGGATAAAGGATAGGATAGAATAAAGGATAGGATAGGATATGATAGAGGATAGGATAGAATAGAGGATCGGATAGAGGATAGGATAGGATAGAGGATCGGATAGAGGATAGGATAGGATAGAGGATAGGATAGAATAGAGGATAGGATAGGATTGAGGATAGGATAGGATAAAGGATAGGATAGGATAGAGGATACGATAGAGGATTGGATAGGATAGAGGATAGGATAGGATAGAGGATAGGATAGGATAGAGGATAGGATAGGATAGAGGATAGGATAGGATAGAGGATAGGATAGGGTAGAGGGTAGGATAGGATAGAGGATATGATAGGATAGAGGATAGGATAAGATAGAGGATAGGATAGGATAGAGGATAGGATAGGATAGAGGATAGGATAGGATAGAGGATAGGATAGAGGATAGGATAGAGGATAGGATAGAGGATAGGATAGGATAGAGGATAGGATAGGATAGCGTATAGGATAGGAAAGAGGATATCATATGATAGAGGATAGGTTAGGATAGAGGATTGGATAGGATAGAGGATAGGATAGGATAGAGGATAGGATATGATAGAGGATAGGATAGGATAGAGGATAGGATAGGATAGAGGATAGGATAGGATAGAGGATAGGATAGGATAGAGGATAGGATGGGATAGAGGATAGGATAGAGGATAGGATAGGATAGAGGATAGGATAGGATAGAGGATAGGATAGGATAGAGTATAGGATAAGGTAGAGGATAGGATAGGATAGGCGATATAATAGGATAGGGGATAGTATAGGATAGAGGATAGGATAAAGGATAGGATAGAATAGAGGATAGGATAGGATAAAGGATAGGATAGGATAGAGGATAGGATAAAGGATAGGATAGAATAGAGGATAGGATAGGATAAAGGATAGGATAGGATAGAGGATAGGATAGGATAGAGGATAGGATAGGATAGAGGATAGGATAGAGGATAGGATAGGATAGAGGATAGGATAGGATAGAGGATAGGATAGGATAGAGGATAGGATAGGATAGAGGATAGGATAGGATAGAGGATAGTATAGGATAGAGGATAGGATAGGATAGAGGATAGGATAGGATAGAGGATAGGATAGGATAGAGGATAGGATAGGCTAGAGGAAAGGATAGGATAGAGGATAGGATAGGATAGAGGATAGGATAGGATAGAGGATAGGATAGGATAGAGGATAGGATAGGATAGAGGATAGGATAGGATAGAGGATAGGATAGGATAGAGGATAGGATAGGGTAGATGATAGGATAGGATAGAGGATAGGATAGGATAGAGGATAGGATAGGATAGAGGATAGGATAGGATAGAGGATAGGATAGGATAGAGGATAGGATAGGATAGAGGATAGGATAGGACAGAGGATAGGATAGGATAGAGGATAGGATAGGATAGAGGATAGGATAGGATAGTGGATAGGATAGGATAGAGGATAGGATTGGATAGAGGATAGGATAGGATAGAGGATAGGATAGAGGATAGGATAGAGGATAGGATAGGATAGAGGATAGGATAGGATAGAGGATAGGATAGGATAGAGGATAGGATAGGATAGAGGATAGGATAGGATAGAGGATAGGATAGGATAGAGGATAGGATAGGATAGAGGATAGGATAGGATAGAGGATAGGATAGGATAGAGGATAGGATAGGATAGAGGATAGGATAGGATAGAGGATAGGATAGGATAGAGGATAGGATAGGATAGAGGATAGGATAGAGGATAGGATAGGATAGAGTATAGGATAAGGTAGAGGATAGGATAGGATAGACTATATAATAGGATAGGGGATAGTATTTGATAGAGGATAGGATAAAGGATAGTATAGAATAGAGGATAGGATAGGATAAAGGATAGGATAGGATAAAGGATAGGATAGGATAGGATAGAGGATAGGATAGGATAGGATAGAGGATAGGATAGAGGATAGGATAGAGGATAGGATAGAGGATAGGATAGGATAGAGGATCGGGTAGAGGATAGGATAGGATAGAGGAAAGGATAGGATAGAGGATAGGATACGTAATTGGATAGGATAGAGGATAGGATAAGGTAGAGGATAGGATAGGATAGAGGATATAATAGGATAGGGGATAGTATAGGATAGAGGATAGGATAAAGGATAGGATAGGGTAGGATAGAGGATATAATAGGATAGGGGATAGTATAGGATAGAGGATAAGATAAAGGATAGGATAGAATAAAGGATAGGATAGGATATGATAGAGGATAGGATAGAATAGAGGATCGGATAGAGGATAGGATAGGATAGAGGATCGGATAGAGGATAGGATATAATAGAGGATAGGATAGAATAGAGGATAGAGTAGGAGAGAGGATAGGATAGGATAAAGGATAGGATTGGATAGAGGATCGGATAGAGGATAGGATAGGATAGAGGATAGGATAGGATAGAGGATAGTATAGGATAGAGGATAGGATAGAATAGAGGATAGGATAGGATAAAGGATAGGATAGGATAGAGGATAGGATAGGATAGGATAGAGGATAGGATAGGATAGAGGATAGGATAGGATAGAGGATAGGATGGGATAGAGGATAGGATAGAGGATAGGATAGAGGATAGGATAGGATAGAGGATAGGATAGGATAGAGGATAGGATAGGATAGAGGATAGGATAGGATAGAGGATAGGATAGGATAGAGGATAGGATAGGATAGAGGATAGGATAGGGTAGATGATAGGATGGGATAGAGGATAGGATAGGATAGAGGATAGGATAGGATAGAGGATAGGATAGAGGATAGGATAGGATAGAGGATAGGATAGGATAGAGGATAGGATAGGATAGAGGATAGGATAGGATAGAGGATAGGATAGGATAGAGGATAGGATAGGATAGAGGATAGGATAGGATAGAGGATAGGATAGGATAGAGGATAGGATAGGATAGAGGATAGGATAGGATAGAGGATAGGATAGGATAGAGGATAGGATAGGATAGAGGATCGGGTAGAGGATAGGATAGGATAGAGGAAAGGATAGGATAGAGGATAGGATACGTAATTGGATAGGATAGAGGATAGGATAAGGTAGAGGATAGGATAGGATAGAGGATATAATAGGATAGGGGATAGTATAGGATAGAGGATAGGATAAAGGATAGGATAGGGTAGGATAGAGGATATAATAGGATAGGGGATAGTATAGGATAGAGGATAGGATAAAGGATAGGATAGAATAAAGGATAGGATAGGATATGATAGAGGATAGGATAGAATAGAGGATCGGATAGAGGATAGGATAGGATAGAGGATCGGATAGAGGATAGGATAGGATAGAGGATAGGATAGAATAGAGGATAGGATAGGATTGAGGATAGGATAGGATAAAGGATAGGATAGGATAGAGGATACGATAGAGGATTGGATAGGATAGAGGATAGGATAGGATAGAGGATAGGATAGGATAGAGGATAGGATAGGATAGAGGATAGGATAGGATAGAGGATAGGATAGGGTAGAGGGTAGGATAGGATAGAGGATATGATAGGATAGAGGATAGGATAAGATAGAGGATAGGATAGGATAGAGGATAGGATGGGATAGAGGATAGGATAGGATAGAGGATAGGATAGGATAGAGGATAGGATAGAGGATAGGATAGGATAGAGGATAGGATAGGATAGAGGATAGGATAGGATAGAGGATAGGATAGGATAGAGGATAGGATAGGATAGAGGATAGGATAGGATAGAGGATAGGATAGGATAGAGGATAGGATAGGATAGAGGATCGGGTAGAGGATAGGATAGGATAGAGGAAAGGATAGGATAGAGGATAGGATACGTAATTGGATAGGATAGAGGATAGGATAAGGTAGAGGATAGGATAGGATAGAGGATATAATAGGATAGGGGATAGTATAGGATAGAGGATAGGATAAAGGATAGGATAGGGTAGGATAGAGGATATAATAGGATAGGGGATAGTATAGGATAGAGGATAGGATAAAGGATAGGATAGAATAAAGGATAGGATAGGATATGATAGAGGATAGGATAGAATAGAGGATCGGATAGAGGATAGGATAGGATAGAGGATCGGATAGAGGATAGGATAGGATAGAGGATAGGATAGAATAGAGGATAGGATAGGATTGAGGATAGGATAGGATAAAGGATAGGATAGGATAGAGGATACGATAGAGGATTGGATAGGATAGAGGATAGGATAGGATAGAGGATAGGATAGGATAGAGGATAGGATAGGATAGAGGATAGGATAGGATAGAGGATAGGATAGGGTAGAGGGTAGGATAGGATAGAGGATATGATAGGATAGAGGATAGGATAAGATAGAGGATAGGATAGGATAGAGGATAGGATAGGATAGAGGATAGGATAGGATAGAGGATAGGATAGAGGATAGGATAGAGGATAGGATAGAGGATAGGATAGGATAGAGGATAGGATAGGATAGCGTATAGGATAGGAAAGAGGATATCATATGATAGAGGATAGGTTAGGATAGAGGATTGGATAGGATAGAGGATAGGATAGGATAGAGGATAGGATATGATAGAGGATAGGATAGGATAGAGGATAGGATAGGATAGAGGATAGGATAGGATAGAGGATAGGATAGGATAGAGGATAGGATGGGATAGAGGATAGGATAGAGGATAGGATAGGATAGAGGATAGGATAGGATAGAGGATAGGATAGGATAGAGTATAGGATAAGGTAGAGGATAGGATAGGATAGGCGATATAATAGGATAGGGGATAGTATAGGATAGAGGATAGGATAAAGGATAGGATAGAATAGAGGATAGGATAGGATAAAGGATAGGATAGGATAGAGGATAGGATAAAGGATAGGATAGAATAGAGGATAGGATAGGATAAAGGATAGGATAGGATAGAGGATAGGATAGGATAGAGGATAGGATAGGATAGAGGATAGGATAGAGGATAGGATAGGATAGAGGATAGGATAGGATAGAGGATAGGATAGGATAGAGGATAGGATAGGATAGAGGATAGGATAGGATAGAGGATAGTATAGGATAGAGGATAGGATAGGATAGAGGATAGGATAGGATGGAGGATAGGATAGAGTATAGGATAGAGGATAGGATAGGATAGAGGATAGGATAGGATAGAGGATAGGATAGGATAGAGGATAGGATAGGATAGAGGATAGGATAGGATAGAGGATAGGATAGGATAGAGGAAAGGATAGGATAGAGGATAGGATAGGATAGAGGATAGGATAGGATAGAGGATAGGATAGGATAGAGGATAGGATAGGATAGAGGATAGGATAGGATAGAGGATAGGATAGGATAGAGGATAGGATAGGGTAGATGATAGGATAGGATAGAGGATAGGATAGGATAGAGGATAGGATAGGATAGAGGATAGGATAGGATAGAGGATAGGATAGGATAGAGGATAGGATAGGATAGAGGATAGGATAGGACAGAGGATAGGATAGGATAGAGGATAGGATAGGATAGAGGATAGGATAGGATAGTGGATAGGATAGGATAGAGGATAGGATTGGATAGAGGATAGGATAGGATAGAGGATAGGATAGAGGATAGGATAGAGGATAGGATAGAGGATAGGATAGGATAGAGGATCGGGTAGAGGATAGGATAGGATAGAGGAAAGGATAGGATAGAGGATAGGATACGTAATTGGATAGGATAGAGGATAGGATAAGGTAGAGGATAGGATAGGATAGAGGATATAATAGGATAGGGGATAGTATAGGATAGAGGATAGGATAAAGGATAGGATAGGGTAGGATAGAGGATATAATAGGATAGGGGATAGTATAGGATAGAGGATAAGATAAAGGATAGGATAGAATAAAGGATAGGATAGGATATGATAGAGGATAGGATAGAATAGAGGATCGGATAGAGGATAGGATAGGATAGAGGATCGGATAGAGGATAGGATATAATAGAGGATAGGATAGAATAGAGGATAGAGTAGGAGAGAGGATAGGATAGGATAAAGGATAGGATTGGATAGAGGATCGGATAGAGGATAGGATAGGATAGAGGATAGGATAGGATAGAGGATAGTATAGGATAGAGGATAGGATAGAATAGAGGATAGGATAGGATAAAGGATAGGATAGGATAGAGGATAGGATAGGATAGGATAGAGGATAGGATAGGATAGAGGATAGGATAGGATAGAGGATAGGATGGGATAGAGGATAGGATAGAGGATAGGATAGAGGATAGGATAGGATAGAGGATAGGATAGGATAGAGGATAGGATAGGATAGAGGATAGGATAGGATAGAGGATAGGATAGGATAGAGGATAGGATAGGATAGAGGATAGGATAGGGTAGATGATAGGATGGGATAGAGGATAGGATAGGATAGAGGATAGGATAGGATAGAGGATAGGATAGAGGATAGGATAGGATAGAGGATAGGATAGGATAGAGGATAGGATAGGATAGAGGATAGGATAGGATAGAGGATAGGATAGGATAGAGGATAGGATAGGATAGAGGATAGGATAGGATAGAGGATAGGATAGGATAGAGGATAGGATAGGATAGAGGATAGGATAGGATAGAGGATAGGATAGGATAGAGGATAGGATAGGATAGAGGATCGGGTAGAGGATAGGATAGGATAGAGGAAAGGATAGGATAGAGGATAGGATACGTAATTGGATAGGATAGAGGATAGGATAAGGTAGAGGATAGGATAGGATAGAGGATATAATAGGATAGGGGATAGTATAGGATAGAGGATAGGATAAAGGATAGGATAGGGTAGGATAGAGGATATAATAGGATAGGGGATAGTATAGGATAGAGGATAGGATAAAGGATAGGATAGAATAAAGGATAGGATAGGATATGATAGAGGATAGGATAGAATAGAGGATCGGATAGAGGATAGGATAGGATAGAGGATCGGATAGAGGATAGGATAGGATAGAGGATAGGATAGAATAGAGGATAGGATAGGATTGAGGATAGGATAGGATAAAGGATAGGATAGGATAGAGGATACGATAGAGGATTGGATAGGATAGAGGATAGGATAGGATAGAGGATAGGATAGGATAGAGGATAGGATAGGATAGAGGATAGGATAGGATAGAGGATAGGATAGGGTAGAGGGTAGGATAGGATAGAGGATATGATAGGATAGAGGATAGGATAAGATAGAGGATAGGATAGGATAGAGGATAGGATGGGATAGAGGATAGGATAGGATAGAGGATAGGATAGGATAGAGGATAGGATAGAGGATAGGATAGGATAGAGGATAGGATAGGATAGAGGATAGGATAGGATAGAGGATAGGATAGGATAGAGGATAGGATAGGATAGAGGATAGGATAGGATAGAGGATAGGATAGGATAGAGGATAGGATAGGATAGAGGATCGGGTAGAGGATAGGATAGGATAGAGGAAAGGATAGGATAGAGGATAGGATACGTAATTGGATAGGATAGAGGATAGGATAAGGTAGAGGATAGGATAGGATAGAGGATATAATAGGATAGGGGATAGTATAGGATAGAGGATAGGATAAAGGATAGGATAGGGTAGGATAGAGGATATAATAGGATAGGGGATAGTATAGGATAGAGGATAGGATAAAGGATAGGATAGAATAAAGGATAGGATAGGATATGATAGAGGATAGGATAGAATAGAGGATCGGATAGAGGATAGGATAGGATAGAGGATCGGATAGAGGATAGGATAGGATAGAGGATAGGATAGAATAGAGGATAGGATAGGATTGAGGATAGGATAGGATAAAGGATAGGATAGGATAGAGGATACGATAGAGGATTGGATAGGATAGAGGATAGGATAGGATAGAGGATAGGATAGGATAGAGGATAGGATAGGATAGAGGATAGGATAGGATAGAGGATAGGATAGGGTAGAGGGTAGGATAGGATAGAGGATATGATAGGATAGAGGATAGGATAAGATAGAGGATAGGATAGGATAGAGGATAGGATAGGATAGAGGATAGGATAGGATAGAGGATAGGATAGAGGATAGGATAGAGGATAGGATAGAGGATAGGATAGGATAGAGGATAGGATAGGATAGCGTATAGGATAGGAAAGAGGATATCATATGATAGAGGATAGGTTAGGATAGAGGATTGGATAGGATAGAGGATAGGATAGGATAGAGGATAGGATATGATAGAGGATAGGATAGGATAGAGGATAGGATAGGATAGAGGATAGGATAGGATAGAGGATAGGATAGGATAGAGGATAGGATGGGATAGAGGATAGGATAGAGGATAGGATAGGATAGAGGATAGGATAGGATAGAGGATAGGATAGGATAGAGTATAGGATAAGGTAGAGGATAGGATAGGATAGGCGATATAATAGGATAGGGGATAGTATAGGATAGAGGATAGGATAAAGGATAGGATAGAATAGAGGATAGGATAGGATAAAGGATAGGATAGGATAGAGGATAGGATAAAGGATAGGATAGAATAGAGGATAGGATAGGATAAAGGATAGGATAGGATAGAGGATAGGATAGGATAGAGGATAGGATAGGATAGAGGATAGGATAGAGGATAGGATAGGATAGAGGATAGGATAGGATAGAGGATAGGATAGGATAGAGGATAGGATAGGATAGAGGATAGGATAGGATAGAGGATAGTATAGGATAGAGGATAGGATAGGATAGAGGATAGGATAGGATGGAGGATAGGATAGAGTATAGGATAGAGGATAGGATAGGATAGAGGATAGGATAGGATAGAGGATAGGATAGGATAGAGGATAGGATAGGATAGAGGATAGGATAGGATAGAGGATAGGATAGGATAGAGGAAAGGATAGGATAGAGGATAGGATAGGATAGAGGATAGGATAGGATAGAGGATAGGATAGGATAGAGGATAGGATAGGATAGAGGATAGGATAGGATAGAGGATAGGATAGGATAGAGGATAGGATAGGGTAGATGATAGGATAGGATAGAGGATAGGATAGGATAGAGGATAGGATAGGATAGAGGATAGGATAGGATAGAGGATAGGATAGGATAGAGGATAGGATAGGATAGAGGATAGGATAGGACAGAGGATAGGATAGGATAGAGGATAGGATAGGATAGAGGATAGGATAGGATAGTGGATAGGATAGGATAGAGGATAGGATTGGATAGAGGATAGGATAGGATAGAGGATAGGATAGAGGATAGGATAGAGGATAGGATAGGATAGAGGATAGGATAGGATAGAGGATAGGATAGGATAGAGGATAGGATAGGATAGAGGATAGGATAGGATAGAGGATAGGATAGGATAGAGGATAGGATAGGATAGAGGATAGGATAGGATAGAGGATAGGATAGGATAGAGGATAGGATAGGATAGAGGATAGGATAGGATAGAGGATAGGATAGGATAGAGGATAGGATAGGATAGAGGATAGGATAGGATAGAGGATAGGATAGGATAGAGGATAGGATAGAGGATAGGATAGGATAGAGTATAGGATAAGGTAGAGGATAGGATAGGATAGACTATATAATAGGATAGGGGATAGTATTTGATAGAGGATAGGATAAAGGATAGTATAGAATAGAGGATAGGATAGGATAAAGGATAGGATAGGATAAAGGATAGGATAGGATAGGATAGAGGATAGGATAGGATAGGATAGAGGATAGGATAGAGGATAGGATAGAGGATAGGATAGAGGATAGGATAGGATAGAGGATCGGGTAGAGGATAGGATAGGATAGAGGAAAGGATAGGATAGAGGATAGGATACGTAATTGGATAGGATAGAGGATAGGATAAGGTAGAGGATAGGATAGGATAGAGGATATAATAGGATAGGGGATAGTATAGGATAGAGGATAGGATAAAGGATAGGATAGGGTAGGATAGAGGATATAATAGGATAGGGGATAGTATAGGATAGAGGATAAGATAAAGGATAGGATAGAATAAAGGATAGGATAGGATATGATAGAGGATAGGATAGAATAGAGGATCGGATAGAGGATAGGATAGGATAGAGGATCGGATAGAGGATAGGATATAATAGAGGATAGGATAGAATAGAGGATAGAGTAGGAGAGAGGATAGGATAGGATAAAGGATAGGATTGGATAGAGGATCGGATAGAGGATAGGATAGGATAGAGGATAGGATAGGATAGAGGATAGTATAGGATAGAGGATAGGATAGAATAGAGGATAGGATAGGATAAAGGATAGGATAGGATAGAGGATAGGATAGGATAGGATAGAGGATAGGATAGGATAGAGGATAGGATAGGATAGAGGATAGGATGGGATAGAGGATAGGATAGAGGATAGGATAGAGGATAGGATAGGATAGAGGATAGGATAGGATAGAGGATAGGATAGGATAGAGGATAGGATAGGATAGAGGATAGGATAGGATAGAGGATAGGATAGGATAGAGGATAGGATAGGGTAGATGATAGGATGGGATAGAGGATAGGATAGGATAGAGGATAGGATAGGATAGAGGATAGGATAGAGGATAGGATAGGATAGAGGATAGGATAGGATAGAGGATAGGATAGGATAGAGGATAGGATAGGATAGAGGATAGGATAGGATAGAGGATAGGATAGGATAGAGGATAGGATAGGATAGAGGATAGGATAGGATAGAGGATCGGGTAGAGGATAGGATAGGATAGAGGAAAGGATAGGATAGAGGATAGGATACGTAATTGGATAGGATAGAGGATAGGATAAGGTAGAGGATAGGATAGGATAGAGGATATAATAGGATAGGGGATAGTATAGGATAGAGGATAGGATAAAGGATAGGATAGGGTAGGATAGAGGATATAATAGGATAGGGGATAGTATAGGATAGAGGATAGGATAAAGGATAGGATAGAATAAAGGATAGGATAGGATATGATAGAGGATAGGATAGAATAGAGGATCGGATAGAGGATCGGATAGAGGATAGGATAGGATAGAGGATAGGATAGAATAGAGGATAGGATAGGATTGAGGATAGGATAGGATAAAGGATAGGATAGGATAGAGGATACGATAGAGGATTGGATAGGATAGAGGATAGGATAGGATAGAGGATAGGATAGGATAGAGGATAGGATAGGATAGAGGATAGGATAGGATAGAGGATAGGATAGGGTAGAGGGTAGGATAGGATAGAGGATATGATAGGATAGAGGATAGGATAAGATAGAGGATAGGATAGGATAGAGGATAGGATAGGATAGAGGATAGGATAGGATAGAGGATAGGATAGAGGATAGGATAGAGGATAGGATAGAGGATAGGATAGGATAGAGGATAGGATAGGATAGCGTATAGGATAGGAAAGAGGATATCATATGATAGAGGATAGGTTAGGATAGAGGATTGGATAGGATAGAGGATAGGATAGGATAGAGGATAGGATATGATAGAGGATAGGATAGGATAGAGGATAGGATAGGATAGAGGATAGGATAGGATAGAGGATAGGATAGGATAGAGGATAGGATGGGATAGAGGATAGGATAGAGGATAGGATAGGATAGAGGATAGGATAGGATAGAGGATAGGATAGGATAGAGTATAGGATAAGGTAGAGGATAGGATAGGATAGGCGATATAATAGGATAGGGGATAGTATAGGATAGAGGATAGGATAAAGGATAGGATAGAATAGAGGATAGGATAGGATAAAGGATAGGATAGGATAGAGGATAGGATAAAGGATAGGATAGAATAGAGGATAGGATAGGATAAAGGATAGGATAGGATAGAGGATAGGATAGGATAGAGGATAGGATAGGATAGAGGATAGGATAGGATAGAGGATAGGATAGGATAGAGGATAGGATAGGATAGAGGATAGTATAGGATAGAGGATAGGATAGGATAGAGGATAGGATAGGATGGAGGATAGGATAGAGTATAGGATAGAGGATAGGATAGGATAGAGGATAGGATAGGATAGAGGATAGGATAGGATAGAGGATAGGATAGGATAGAGGATAGGATAGGATAGAGGATAGGATAGGATAGAGGAAAGGATAGGATAGAGGATAGGATAGGATAGAGGATAGGATAGGATAGAGGATAGGATAGGATAGAGGATAGGATAGGATAGAGGATAGGATAGGATAGAGGATAGGATAGGATAGAGGATAGGATAGGGTAGATGATAGGATAGGATAGAGGATAGGATAGGATAGAGGATAGGATAGGATAGAGGATAGGATAGGATAGAGGATAGGATAGGATAGAGGATAGGATAGGATAGAGGATAGGATAGGACAGAGGATAGGATAGGATAGAGGATAGGATAGGATAGAGGATAGGATAGGATAGTGGATAGGATAGGATAGAGGATAGGATTGGATAGAGGATAGGATAGGATAGAGGATAGGATAGAGGATAGGATAGAGGATAGGATAGGATAGAGGATAGGATAGGATAGAGGATAGGATAGGATAGAGGATAGGATAGGATAGAGGATAGGATAGGATAGAGGATAGGATAGGATAGAGGATAGGATAGGATAGAGGATAGGATAGGATAGAGGATAGGATAGGATAGAGGATAGGATAGGATAGAGGATAGGATAGGATAGAGGATAGGATAGGATAGAGGATAGGATAGGATAGAGGATAGGATAGGATAGAGGATAGGATAGAGGATAGGATAGGATAGAGTATAGGATAAGGTAGAGGATAGGATAGGATAGACTATATAATAGGATAGGGGATAGTATTTGATAGAGGATAGGATAAAGGATAGTATAGAATAGAGGATAGGATAGGATAAAGGATAGGATAGGATAAAGGATAGGATAGGATAGGATAGAGGATAGGATAGGATAGGATAGAGGATAGGATAGAGGATAGGATAGAGGATAGGATAGAGGATAGGATAGGATAGAGGATCGGGTAGAGGATAGGATAGGATAGAGGAAAGGATAGGATAGAGGATAGGATACGTAATTGGATAGGATAGAGGATAGGATAAGGTAGAGGATAGGATAGGATAGAGGATATAATATTATAGGGGATAGTATAGGATAGAGGATAGGATAAAGGATAGGATAGGGTAGGATAGAGGATATAATAGGATAGGGGATAGTATAGGATAGAGGATAAGATAAAGGATAGGATAGAATAAAGGATAGGATAGGATATGATAGAGGATAGGATAGAATAGAGGATCGGATAGAGGATAGGATAGGATAGAGGATCGGATAGAGGATAGGATATAATAGAGGATAGGATAGAATAGAGGATAGAGTAGGAGAGAGGATAGGATAGGATAAAGGATAGGATTGGATAGAGGATCGGATAGAGGATAGGATAGGATAGAGGATAGGATAGGATACAGGATAGTATAGGATAGAGGATAGGATAGAATAGAGGATAGGATAGGATAAAGGATAGGATAGGATAGAGGATAGGATAGGATAGGATAGAGGATAGGATAGGATAGGATAGAGGATAGGATAGGATAGAGGATAGGATAGGAT
The DNA here is from genome assembly GCF_050948215.1 of Halictus rubicundus. Lineage (NCBI taxonomy): Eukaryota > Metazoa > Arthropoda > Insecta > Hymenoptera > Halictidae > Halictus > Halictus rubicundus. The sequence continues at coordinate 670,051 of NW_027488659.1, read as the reverse complement.
AGAGGATAGGATAGGATAGAGGATAGGATAGGTAGTTGGATAGGATAGGATAAAGGATAGGATTGGATAGAGGATAGGATAGGATAGAGGATAGGATAGGATAGAGGATAGGATAGGATAGAGGATAGGATAGGATTGAGGAAAGGATAGGATAGAGGATAGGATAGGATAGAGGATAGGATAGGATAGAGGATAGGATAGAGGATAGGATAGGATAGAGGTTAGGATAGGATAGGATAGAGGATAGGATAGGATAGAGGATAGGATAGGTTAGAGGATAGGATAGAGGATAGGATAGGATAGAGGATATAATAGGATTGAGGAAAGGATAGGATAGAGGATAGGATAGGATAGAGGATAGGATAGGATAGAGGATAGGATAGAGGATAGGATAGGATAGAGGATATAATAGGATTGAGGAAAGGATAGGATAGAGGATAGGATAGGATAGAGGATAGGATAGGAAAGAGGATATCATATGATAGAGGATAGGATAGGATAGAGGATAGGATAGGATAGAGGATAGGATAGGATAGAGGATAGGATAGGATAGAGGATAGGATAGGATAGAGGATAGGATAGGATAGAGGATAGGATAGGATAGAGGATAGGATAGGATAGAGGATAGGATAGGATAGAGGATAGGATGTGACAGAGGATAGGATAGGGTAGAGGATAGGATTGAGGATAGGATAGGATAGAGGATAGGATAGGATAGAGGATAGGATAGGATAGAGGATAGGATAGGATAGAGGATAGGATAGGTAATTGGATAGCATAGAGGGTAGGATAAGGTAGAGGATAGTATAGGATAGAGGATAGGATAGGATAGAGGATAGGATTGGATAGAGGATAGGATAGGATAGAGGATAGGATAGGATAGAGGATAGGATAGGATAGAGGATAGGATAGGATAGAGGATAGGATAGGATAGAGGATAGGATAGGATAGAGGATAGGATAGGATAGAGGATAGGACAGGATAGAGGATAGGATAGGTTAGAATAGAGGATAGGATAGGATAGGATAGGATAGAGGATAGGATAGGATAGAGGATAGGATAGGATGGAGGATAGGATAGGATAGAGGATAGGATAGGATAGAGGATATTATAGGATAGAGGATAGGATAGTATAGAGGATAGGATAGAGGATAGGATAGGATAGAGGATAGGATAGGATAGAGGATAGGGTAGGATAGAGGATAGGATAGGATAGGATAGAGGATAGGATAGGATAGAGGATAGGATAGGATAGAGGATAGGATAGGATAGAGGATAGGATAGGATAGAGGATAGGATAGGATAGAGGATAGGATAGGATAGAGGATAGGAAAGGATAGAGGATAGGATAGGATAGAGGATAGGATAGGATAGAGGATAGGATAGGATAGATGATAGGATAGGATAGAGGATAGGATAGGATAGAGGATAGGATAGGATAGAGGATAGGATAGGATAGAGGATTGGATAGGATAGAGGATATGATAGGATAGAGGATAGGATAGGATAGAGGATAGGATAGGATAGAGGATAGAATAGGATAGAGGATAGGATAGGATAGAGTATAGGATAGGATAGAGAATGTGATAGGATAGAGGATCGGATAGAGGATAGGATAGAGGATCGGATAGAGGATAGGATAGAGGATAGGATAGGTAATTGGATAGGATAGCGGATAGGATAGGATAGAGGATAGGATAGGATAGAGGATAGGATAGGATAGAGGATAGGATAGGATAGAGGATAGGATAGGATAGAGGATAGGATAGAGGATATCATGGGATTGAGGATAGAATAGGATAAAGGATAGGATAGGATAGAGGATACGATAGAGGATTGGATAGGATAGAGGATAGGATATAATAGAGGATAGGATAGGATAGAGGATAGGATAGGATAGAGGATAGGATAGGATAGAGGATAGGATAGGATAGAGGATGGGATAGGATAGAGGATAGGATAGGATAGAGGATCGGATAGAGGATAGGATAGAGGATCGGATAGAGGATAGGATAGAGGATAGGATAGGTAATTGGATACGATAGAGGATAGGATAGGATAGAGGATAGGATAGGATAGAGGATAGGATAGGATAGAAGATAGGATAGGATAGAGGATAGGATAGGATAGAGGATAGGATAGGATAGAGGATAGGATAGGATAGAGGATAGGATAGGATAGAGGATAGGATAGGATAGAGGATAGGATAGTATAGAGGATAGGATAGGATAGAGGATAGGATAGGATAGAGGATAGGATAGGATAGAGGATAGGATAGGATAGAGGATAGGATAGGATAGAGGATCGGATAGAGGATAGGATAGGATAGAGGATAGGATAGGATAGAGGATAGGATAGGATAGAGGATAGGATAGGATAGAGGATAGGATAGGATAGAGGATAGGATAGGATAGAGGATAGGATAGAGGATAGGATAGGATAGAGGATAGGATAGGATAGAGGATAGGATAGACAATAGGATAGGATAGAGGATCGGATAGAGGATAGGATAGGATAGAGGATAGGATAGGATAGAGGATAGGATAGGATAGAGGATAGGATAGGATAGAGGATAGGATAGGATAGAGGATAGGATAGGATAAAGGATAGGATAGGATAGAGGATACGATAGAGGATTGGATAGGATAGAGGATAGGATAGGATAGAGGATAGGATAGGATAGAGGATAGTATCGGATAGAGGATAGGATAGGATAGAGGATAGGATAGGATTGAGGATAGGATAGGATAAAGGATAGGATAGGATAGAGGATACGATAGAGGATTGGATAGGATAGAGGATAGGATATAATAGAGGATAGGATAGGATAGAGGATAGGATAGGATAGAGGATAGGATAGGATAGAGGATAGGATAGGATAGAGGATAGGATAGGATAGAGGATAGGATAGGGTAGAGGGTAGGATAGGATAGAGGATATGATAGGATAGAGGATAGGATAAGATAGAGGATAGGATAGGATAGAGGATAGGATAGGATGGGATAGAGGATAGGATAGGATAGGATAGGATAGAGGATAGGATAGGATAGAGGATAGGATAGGATAGAGGATAGGATAGGATAGAGGATAGGATAGGATAGAATATAGGATAGGATAGAGGATAGGATAGGATAGAGGATAGGATAGGATAGAGGATAGGATAGGATACAGGATAGGATAGAGGATAGGATAGGATAGAGGATGGGATAGGATAGAGGATAGGATAGGATAGAGGATAGGAGAGGATAGAGGATAGGATAGGATAGAGGATAGGATAGGATAGAGGATAGTATAGGATAGAGGATAGGATAGGATAGAGGATAGGATAGGATTGAGGATAGGATAGGATAGAGGATAGGATAGGATTGAGGATAGGATAGGATAGGATAGAGGATAGGAAAGGATAGAATATAGGATTGGATAGAGGATAGGATAGGATAGAGGATAGGATAGGATACAGGATAGGATAGAGGATAGGATAGGATAGAGGATCGGATAGAGGATAGGATAGGATAGAGGATAGGATAGGATAGAGGATCGGATAGAGGATAGGATAGGATAGAGTATAGGATAGGATAGAGGATAGGATAGGATAGAGGATAGGATAGGATAGAGGATAGGATAGGATAGAGGATAGGATAGGATAGAGGATAGGATAGGATAGAGGATAGGATAGGATAGAGGATAGGATAGGATAGAGGATAGGATAGACAATAGGATAGGATAGAGGTTCGGATAGAGGATAGGATAGGATAGAGGATAGGATAGGATAGAGGATAGGATAGGATAGAGGATAGGATAGGATAGAGGATAGGATAGGATAGAGGATAGGATAGGATAGAGGATAGCATAGGATAAAGGATAGGATAGGATAGAGGATACGATAGAGGATTGGATTGGATAGAGGATAGGATAGGATAGAGGATAGGATAGGATAGAGGATAGTATAGGATAGAGGATAGGATAGGATAGAGGATAGGATAGGATTGAGGATAGGATAGGATAAAGGATAGGATAGGATACAGGATACGATAGAGGATAGGATATAATAGAGGATAGGATAGGATAGAGGATAGGATAGGATACAGGATAGGATAGGATAGAGGATAGGATAGGATAGAGGATAGGATAGGATAGAGGATAGGATAGGGTAGAGGGTAGGATAGGATAGAGGATATGATAGGATAGACGATAGGATAAGATAGAGGATAGGATAGGATAGAGGATAGGATAGGATGGGATAGAGGATAGGATAGGATAGGATAGGATAGAGGATAGGATAGGATAGAGGATAGGATAGGATAGAGGATAGGATAGGATAGAATATAGGATAGGATAGAGGATAGGATAGGATAGAGGATAGGATAGGATACAGGATAGGATAGAGGATAGGATAGGATAGAGGATGGGATAGGATAGAGGATAGGATAGGGTAGAGGATAGGAGAGGATAGAGGATAGGATAGGATAGAGGATAGGATAGGATAGTGCATTGGATAGGATAGAGTATAGAATAGGATAGAGGATAGGATAGGATAGAGGATAGGATAGGATTGAGGATAGGATAGGATAGGATAGAGGATAGGATAGGATAGAGGATAGGATAGGATAGAGGATAGGATAGGATAGAGGATAGGATAGGATAGAGGATAGGATAGGATAGAGGATAGGATAGGGTAGTGGGTAGGATAGGATAGAGGATATGATAGGATAGAGGATAGGATAAGATAGAGGATAGGATAGGATAGAGGATAGGATAGGATGGGATAGAGGATAGGATAGGATAGGATAGGATAGAGGATAGGATAGGATAGAGGATAGGATAGGATAGAGGATAGGATAGGATAGAGGATATGATAGGATAGAGGATAGGATAGGATAGAGTATAGGATAAGGTAGAGGATAGGATAGGATAGACGATATAATAGGATAGGGGATAGTATAGGATAGAGGATAGGATAAAGGATAGGATAGAATAGAGGATAGGATAGGATAGAGGATAGGATAGGATAGACGATAGGATGGGATAGAGGATAGGATAGGATAGAGGATAGGATACGATAAAGGATAATATAGGATAGAGGATAGGACAGGATAGAGGATCGGATAGAGGATAGGATAGGATAGAGGATAGGATAGGATAGAGGATAGGATAGGATAGAGGATAGGATAGAGGATAGGATAGGATAGAGGATAGGATAGGATAGAGGATAGGATAGGATAGAGGATAGGATAGGATAGAGGATAGGATAGGATAGAGGATAGGATAGGATAGAGGATAGGATAGGATAGAGGATAGGATAGGGTAGATGATAGGATGGGATAGAGGATAGGATAGGATAGAGGATAGGATAGGATAGAGGATAGGATAGAGGATAGGATAGGATAGAGGATAGGATAGGATAGAGGATAGGATAGGATAGAGGATAGGATAGGATAGAGGATAGGATAGGATAGAGGATAGGATACAGGATACGATAGAGGATAGGATATAATAGAGGATAGGATAGGATAGAGGATAGGATAGGATACAGGATAGGATAGGATAGAGGATAGGATAGGATAGAGGATAGGATAGGATAGAGGATAGGATAGGATAGAGGATAGGATAGGATGGGATAGAGGATAGGATAGGATAGGATAGGATAGAGGATAGGATAGGATAGAGGATAGGATAGGATAGAGGATAGGATAGGATAGAGGATATGATAGGATAGAGGATAGGATAGGATAGAGTATAGGATAAGGTAGAGGATAGGATAGGATAGACGATATAATAGGATAGGGGATAGTATAGGATAGAGGATAGGATAAAGGATAGGATAGAATAGAGGATAGGATAGGATAGAGGATAGGATAGGATAGACGATAGGATGGGATAGAGGATAGGATAGGATAGAGGATAGGATACGATAAAGGATAATATAGGATAGAGGATAGGACAGGATAGAGGATCGGATAGAGGATAGGATAGGATAGAGGATAGGATAGGATAGAGGATAGGATAGGATAGAGGATAGGATAGAGGATAGGATAGGATAGAGGATAGGATAGGATAGAGGATAGGATAGGATAGAGGATAGGATAGGATAGAGGATAGGATAGGATAGAGGATAGGATAGGATAGAGGATAGGATAGGGTAGATGATAGGATGGGATAGAGGATAGGATAGGATAGAGGATAGGATAGGATAGAGGATAGGATAGAGGATAGGATAGGATAGAGGATAGGATAGGATAGAGGATAGGATAGGATAGAGGATAGGATAGGATAGAGGATAGGATAGGATAGAGGATAGGATACAGGATACGATAGAGGATAGGATATAATAGAGGATAGGATAGGATAGAGGATAGGATAGGATACAGGATAGGATAGGATAGAGGATAGGATAGGATAGAGGATAGGATAGGATAGAGGATAGGATAGGGTAGAGGGTAGGATTGGATAGAGGATATGATAGGATAGAGGATAGGATAAGATAGAGGATAGGATAGGATAGAGGATAGGATAGGATGGGATAGAGGATAGGATAGGATAGGATAGGATAGAGGATAGGATAGGATAGAGGATAGGATAGGATAGAGGATAGGATAGGATAGAATATAGGATAGGATAGAGGATAGGATAGGATAGGATAGAGGATAGGATAGGATACAGGATAGGATAGAGGATAGGATAGGATAGAGGATGGGATAGGATAGAGGATAGGATAGGGTAGAGGATAGGAGAGGATAGAGGATAGGATAGGATAGAGGATAGGATAGGATAGTGCATTGGATAGGATAGAGTATAGAATAGGATAGAGGATAGGATAGGATAGAGGATAGGATAGGATTGAGGATAGGATAGGATAGGATAGAGGATAGGATAGGATAGAGGATAGGATAGGATAGAGGATAGGATAGGATAGAGGATAGGATAGGATAGAGGATAGGATAGGATAGAGGATAGGATAGGATAGAGGATAGGATAGGGTAGAGGGTAGGATAGGATAGAGGATATGATAGGATAGAGGATAGGATAAGATAGAGGATAGGATAGGATAGAGGATAGGATAGGATGGGATAGAGGATAGGATAGGATAGGATAGGATAGGATAGAGGATAGGATAGGATAGAGGATAGGATAGGATAGAGGATAGGATAGGATAGAGGATAGGATAGGATAGAGGATAGGATAGGATAGAGGATAGGATAGGATAGAGTATAGGATAAGGTAGAGGATAGGATAGGATAGACGATATAATAGGATAGGGGATAGTATAGGATAGAGGATAGGATAAAGGATAGGATAGAATAGAGGATAGGATAGGATAAAGGATAGGATAGGATAGAGGATAGGATAAAGGATAGGATAGAATAGAGGATAGGATAGGATAAAGGATAGGATAGGATAGAGGATAGGACAGGATAGAGGATCGGATAGAGGATAGGATAGGATAGAGGATAGGATAGGATAGAGGATAGGATAGAGGATAGGATAGGATAGAGGATAGGATAGGATAGAGGATAGGATAGGATAGAGGATAGGATAGGATAGAGGATAGGATAGGATAGAGGATAAGATAGGATAGAGGATAGGATAGGGTAGATGATAGGATGGGATAGAGGATAGGATAGGATAGAGGATAGGATAGGATAGAGGATAGGATAGAGGATAGGATAGGATAGAGGATAGGATAGGATAGAGGATAGGATAGGATAGAGGATAGGATAGGATAGAGGATAGGATAGGATAGAGGATAGGATAGGATAGAGGATAGGATAGGATAGAGGATAGGATAGGATAGAGGATAGGATAGAGGATAGGATAGAGGATAGGATAGGATAGAGGATAGGATAGGATAGAGGATAGGATAGGGTAGAGGATAGGATAGGATAGAGGATAGGATAGGATAGAGGATAGGATAGGATAGAGGATAGGATAGGATAGAGGATAGGATAGGATAGAGGATAGGATAGGATAGAGGATAGGATAGGATAGAGGATAGGATAGAATAGAGGATAGGATAGGATAAAGGATAGGATAGGATAGAGGATAGGATAAAGGATAGGATAGAATAGAGGATAGCATAGGATAAAGGATAGGATAGGATAGAGGATAGGATAGGATAGAGGATCGGATAGGATAGAGGATAGGATAGGGTAGAGGGTAGGATAGGATAGAGGATATGATAGGATAGAGGATAGGATAAGATAGAGGATAGGATAGGATAGAGGATAGGATAGGATGGGATAGAGGATAGGATAGGATAGGATAGGATAGAGGATAGGATAGGATAGAGGATAGGATAGGATAGAGGATAGGATAGGGTAGAGGGTAGGATAGGATAGAGGATATGATAGGATAGAGGATAGGATAAGATAGAGGATAGGATAGGATAGAGGATAGGATAGGATGGGATAGAGGATAGGATAGGATAGGATAGGATAGAGGATAGGATAGGATAGAGGATAGGATAGGATAGAGGATAGGATAGGATAGAGTATAGGATAAGGTAGAGGATAGGATAGGATAGACGATATAATAGGATAGGGGATAGTATAGGATAGAGGATAGGATAAAGGATAGGATAGAATAGAGGATAGGATAGGATAAGGATAGGATAGGATAGAGGATAGGATAAAGGATAGGATAGAATAGAGGATAGGATAGGATAAAGGATAGGATAGGATAGAGGATAGGACAGGATAGAGGATAGGACAGGATAGAGGATCGGATAGAGGATAGGATAGGATAGAGGATAGGATAGGATAGAGGATAGGATAGAGGATAGGATAGGATAGAGGATAGGATAGGATAGAGGATAGGATAGGATAGAGGATAGGATAGGATAGAGGATAGGATAGGATAGAGGATAGGATAGGATAGAGGATAGGATAGGATAGAGGATAGGATAGGGTAGATGATAGGATGGGATAGAGGATAGGATAGGATAGAGGATAGGATAGGATAGAGGATAGGATAGAGGATAGGATAGGATAGAGGATAGGATAGGATAGAGGATAGGATAGGATAGAGGATAGGATAGAGGATAGGATAGGATAGAGGATAGGATAGGATAGAGGATAGGATAGGATAGAGGATAGGATAGGATAGAGGATAGGATAGGATAGAGGATAGGATAGGGTAGAGGTTAGGATAGGATAGAGGATAGGATAGGATAGAGGATAGGATAGGATAGAGGATAGGATAGGATAGAGGATAGGATAGGATAGAGGATAGGATAGGATAGAGGATAGGATAGGATAGAGGATAGGATAGGATAGAGGATAGGATAGGATAGAGGATAGGATAGGATAGAGGATAGGATGGGATAGAGGATAGGATGGGATAGAGGATAGGATAGAGGATAGGATAGAGGATAGGCTAGGATAGAGGATAGGATAGGATAGAGGATAGGATAGGATAGAGTATAGGATAATGTAGAGGATAGGATAGGATAGACGATATAATAGGATAGGGAATAGTATAGGATAGAGGATAGGATAAAGGATAGGATAGAATAGAGGATAGGATAGGATAAAGGATAGGATAGGATAGAGGATAGGATAAAGGATAGGATAGAATAGAGGATAGCATAGGATAAAGGATAGGATAGGATAGAGGATAGGATAGGATAGAGGATCGGATAGAGGATAGGATAGGATAGAGGATAGGATAGGATAGAGGATAGGATAGAGGATAGGATAGGATAGAGGATAGGATAGGATAGAGGATAGGATAGGATAGAGGATAGGATAGGATAGAGGATAGGATAGGATAGAGGATAGGATAGGATAGAGGATAGGATAGGATAGAGGATAGGATAGGGTAGATGATAGGATGGGATAGAGGATAGGATAGGATAGAGGATAGGATAGGATAGAGGATAGGATAGAGGATAGGATAGGATAGAGGATAGGATAGGATAGAGGATAGGATAGGATAGAGGATAGGATAGGATAGAGGATAGGATAGGATAGAGGATAGGATAGGATAGAGGATAGGATAGGATAGAGGATAGGATAGGATAGAGGATAGGATAGGATAGAGGATAGGATAGGATAGAGGATAGGATAGGATAGAGGATAGGATAGGATAGAGGATAGGATAGGATAGAGGATAGGATAGGATAGAGGATAGGATAGGATAGAGGATAGGATAGGATAGAGGATAGGATAGGATAGAGGATAGGATAGGATAGAGGATAGGATAGGATAGAGGATAGGATAGGATAGAGAATAGGATAGGATAGAGGATAGGATAGGATAGAGGATAGGATAGGTGATTGGATAGAATAGAGGATAGGATAAGGTAGAGGATAGTATAGGGTAGAGGATAGGATAGGATAGAGGATAGGATAGGATAAAGGATAGGATAGGATAGAGGATAGGATAGGATAGAGGATAGGATAGGATAGAGGATAGGATAGGATAGAGGATAGGATAGGATAAAGGATAGGATAGGATAGAGGATACGATAGAGGATTGGATAGGATAGAGGGTAGGATAGGATAGAGGATATGATAGGATAGAGAATAGGGTAGGATAGAGGATAGGATAGGATAGGATAGAGGATAGGATAGGATAGAGGATAGGATAGGATAGAGGATAGGATAGGATAGAGGATAGGATAGGGTAGATGATAGGATGGGATAGAGGATAGGATAGGATAGAGGATAGGATAGGATAGAGGATAGGATAGAGGATAGGATAGGATAGAGGATAGGATAGGATAGAGGATAGGATAGGATAGAGGATAGGATAGGATAGAGGATAGGATAGGATAGAGGATAGGATAGGATAGAGGATAGGATAGGATAGAGGATAGGATAGGATAGAGGATAGGATAGAGGATAGGATAGAGGATAGGATAGGATAGAGGATAGGATAGGATACAGGATAGGATAGGGTAGAGGTTAGGATAGGATAGAGGATAGGATAGGATAGAGGATAGGATAGGATAGAGGATAGGATAGGATAGAGGATAGGATAGGATAGAGGATAGGATAGGATAGAGGATAGGATAGGATAGAGGATAGGATAGGATAGAGGATAGGATAGGATAGAGGATAGGATAGGATAGAGGATAGGATGGGATAGAGGATAGGATGGGATAGAGGATAGGATAGAGGATAGGATAGAGGATAGGCTAGGATAGAGGATAGGATAGGATAGAGGATAGGATAGGATAGAGTATAGGATAAGGTAGAGGATAGGATAGGATAGACGATATAATAGGATAGGGAATAGTATAGGATAGAGGATAGGATAAAGGATAGGATAGAATAGAGGATAGGATAGGATAAAGGATAGGATAGGATAGAGGATAGGATAAAGGATAGGATAGAATAGAGGATAGCATAGGATAAAGGATAGGATAGGATAGAGGATAGGATAGGATAGAGGATCGGATAGAGGATAGGATAGGATAGAGGATAGGATAGGATAGAGGATAGGATAGAGGATAGGATAGGATAGAGGATAGGATAGGATAGAGGATAGGATAGGATAGAGGATAGGATAGGATAGAGGATAGGATAGGATAGAGGATAGGATAGGATAGAGGATAGGATAGGATAGAGGATAGGATAGGGTAGATGATAGGATGGGATAGAGGATAGGATAGGATAGAGGATAGGATAGGATAGAGGATAGGATAGAGGATAGGATAGGATAGAGGATAGGATAGGATAGAGGATAGGATAGGATAGAGGATAGGATAGGATAGAGGATAGGATAGGATAGAGGATAGGATAGGATAGAGGATAGGATAGGATAGAGGATAGGATAGGATAGAGGATAGGATAGGATAGAGGATAGGATAGGATAGAGGATAGGATAGGATAGAGGATAGGATAGGATAGAGGATAGGATAGGATAGAGGATAGGATAGGATAGAGGATAGGATAGGATAGAGGATAGGATAGGATAGAGGATAGGATAGGATAGAGGATAGGATAGGATAGAGGATAGGATAGGATAGAGAATAGGATAGGATAGAGGATAGGATAGGATAGAGGATAGGATAGGTGATTGGATAGAATAGAGGATAGGATAAGGTAGAGGATAGTATAGGGTAGAGGATAGGATAGGATAGAGGATAGGATAGGATAAAGGATAGGATAGGATAGAGGATAGGATAGGATAGAGGATAGGATAGGATAGAGGATAGGATAGGATAGAGGATAGGATAGGATAAAGGATAGGATAGGATAGAGGATACGATAGAGGATTGGATAGGATAGAGGGTAGGATAGGATAGAGGATATGATAGGATAGAGAATAGGGTAGGATAGAGGATAGGATAGGATAGAGGATAGGATAGGATAGAGGATAGGATAGGATAGAGGATAGAGGATAGGATAGGATAGAGGATAGGATAGGATAGAGGATAGGATAGGATAGAGGATAGGATAGGATAGAGGATAGGACAGGATATAGGATATTATAGGATAGAGGATAGGATAGTATAGAGGATAGGATAGAGGATAGGATAGGATAGAGGATAGGATAGGATAGAGGATAGGGTAGGATAGAGGATAGCATAGGATAGGATAGAGGATAGGATAGGATAGAGGATAGGATAGGATAGAGGATAGGATAGGATAGAGGATAGGAAAGGATAGAGGATAGGATAGGATAGAGGATAGGATAGGATAGAGGATAGGATAGGATAGATGATAGGATAGGATAGAGGATAGGATAGGATAGAGGATAGGATAGGATAGAGGATAGGATAGGATAGAGGATAGGATAGGATAGAGGATATGATAGGATAGAGGATAGGATAGGATAGAGGATAGGATAGGATAGAGGATAGGATAGGATAGAGGATAGGATAGGATAGAGTATAGGATAGGATAGAGAATGTGATAGGATAGAGGATCGGATAGAGGATAGGATAGAGGATCGGATAGAGGATAGGATAGAGGATAGGATAGGTAATTGGATAGGATAGCGGATAGGATAGGATAGAGGATAGGATAGGATAGAGGATAGGATAGGATAGAGGATAGGATAGGATAGAGGATAGGATAGGATAGAGGATAGGATAGAGGATATCATGGGATTGAGGATAGAATAGGATAAAGGATAGGATAGGATAGAGGATACGATAGAGGATTGGATAGGATAGAGGATAGGATATAATAGAGGATAGGATAGGATAGAGGATAGGATAGGATAGAGGATAGGATAGGATGAGGATGGGATAGGATAGAGGATAGGATAGGATAGAGGATCGGATAGAGGATAGGATAGAGGATCGGATAGAGGATAGGATAGGATAGAGGATAGGATAGGATAGAGGATAGGATAGGATAGAGGATAGGATAGGATAGAGGATAGGATAGGATAGAGGATAGGATAGGATAAAGGATAGGATAGGATAGAGGATACGATAGAGGATTGGATAGGATAGAGGATAGGATAGGATAGAGGATAGGATAGGATAGAGGATAGTATCGGATAGAGGATAGGATAGGATAGAGGATAGGATTGGATTGAGGATAGGATAGGATAAAGGATAGGATAGGATAGAGGATACGATAGAGGATTGGATAGGATAGAGGATAGGATATAATAGAGGATAGGATAGGATAGAGGATAGGATAGGATAGAGGATAGGATAGGATAGAGGATAGGATAGGATAGAGGATAGGATAGGGTAGAGGGTAGGATAGGATAGAGGATATGATAGGATAGAGGATAGGATAAGATAGAGGATAGGATAGGATAGAGGATAGGATAGGATAGGATAGAGGATAGGATAGGATAGAGGATAGGATAGGATAGAGGATAGGATAGGATAGAATATAGGATAGGATAGAGGATAGGATAGGATAGAGGATAGGATAGGATAGAGGATAGGATAGGATACAGGATAGGATAGAGGATAGGATAGGATAGAGGATGGGATAGGATAGAGGATAGGATAGGATAGAGGATAGGAGAGGATAGAGGATAGGATAGGATAGAGGATAGGATAGGATTGAGGATAGGATAGGATAGGATAGAGGATAGGAAAGGATAGAATATAGGATTGGATAGAGGATAGGATAGGATAGAGGATAGGATAGGATACAGGATAGGATAGAGGATAGGATAGGATAGAGGATCGGATAGAGGATAGGATAGGATAGAGTATAGGATAGGATAGAGGATAGGATAGGATAGAGGATAGGATAGGATAGAGGATAGGATAGGATAGAGGATAGGATAGGATAGAGGATAGGATAGGATAGAGGATAGGATAGGATAGAGGATAGGATAGGGTAGAGGGTAGGATAGGATAGAGGATATGATAGGATAGAGGATAGGATAAGATAGAGGATAGGATAGGATAGAGGATAGGATAGGATGGGATAGAGGATAGGATAGGATAGGATAGGATAGAGGATAGGATAGGATAGAGGATAGGATAGGATAGAGGATAGGATAGGATAGAGGATATGATAGGATAGAGGATAGGATAGGATAGAGTATAGGATAAGGTAGAGGATAGGATAGGATAGACGATATAATAGGATAGGGGATAGTATAGGATAGAGGATAGGATAAAGGATAGGATAGAATAGAGGATAGGATAGGATAAAGGATAGGATAGGATAGAGGATAGGATAAAGGATAGGATAGAATAGAGGATAGGATAGGATAAAGGATAGGATAGGATAGAGGATAGGACAGGATAGAGGATCGGATAGAGGATAGGATAGGATAGAGGATAGGATAGGATAGAGGATAGGATAGGATAGAGGATAGGATAGAGGATAGGATAGGATAGAGGATAGGATAGGATAGAGGATAGGATAGGATAGAGGATAGGATAGGATAGAGGATAGGATAGGATAGAGGATAGGATAGGATAGAGGATAGGATAGGGTAGATGATAGGATGGGATAGAGGATAGGATAGGATAGAGGATAGGATAGGATAGAGGATAGGATAGAGGATAGGATAGGATAGGGGATAGGATAGGATAGAGGATAGGATAGGATAGAGGATAGGATAGGATAGAGGATAGGATAGGATAGAGGATAGGATACAGGATACGATAGAGGATAGGATATAATAGAGGATAGGATAGGATAGAGGATAGGATAGGATACAGGATAGGATAGGATAGAGGATAGGATAGGATAGAGGATAGGATAGGATAGAGGATAGGATAGGGTAGGGGGTAGGATTGGATAGAGGATATGATAGGATAGAGGATAGGATAAGATAGAGGATAGGATAGGATAGAGGATAGGATAGGATGGGATAGAGGATAGGATAGGATAGGATAGGATAGAGGATAGGATAGGATAGAGGATAGGATAGGATAGAGGATAGGATAGGATAGAATATAGGATAGGATAGAGGATAGGATAGGATAGGATAGAGGATAGGATAGGATACAGGATAGGATAGAGGATAGGATAGGATAGAGGATGGGATAGGATAGAGGATAGGATAGGGTAGAGGATAGGAGAGGATAGAGGATAGGATAGGATAGAGGATAGGATAGGATAGTGCATTGGATAGGATAGAGTATAGAATAGGATAGAGGATAGGATAGGATAGAAGATAGGATAGGATTGAGGATAGGATAGGATAGGATAGAGGATAGGATAGGATAGAGGATAGGATAGGATAGAGGATAGGATAGGATAGAGGATAGGATAGGATAGAGGATAGCATAGGATAGAGGATAGGATAGGGTAGAGGGTAGGATAGGATAGAGGATATGATAGGATAGAGGATAGGATAAGATAGAGGATAGGATAGGATAGAGGATAGGATAGGATGGGATAGAGGATAGGATAGGATAGAGGATAGGATAGGATAGAGGATAGGATAGGATAGAGGATAGGATAGGATAGAGGATAGGATAGGATAGAGGATAGGATAGGATAGAGGATAGGATAGGATAGAGTATAGGATAAGGTAGAGGATAGGATAGGATAGACGATATAATAGGATAGGGGATAGTATAGGATAGAGGATAGGATAAAGGATAGGATAGAATAGAGGATAGGATAGGATAAAGGATAGGATAGGATAGAGGATAGGATAAAGGATAGGATAGAATAGAGGATAGGATAGGATAAAGGATAGGATAGGATAGAGGATAGGACAGGATAGAGGATCGGATAGAGGATAGGATAGGATAGAGGATAGGATAGGATAGAGGATAGGATAGAGGATAGGATAGGATAGAGGATAGGATAGGATAGAGGATAGGATAGGATAGAGGATAGGATAGGATAGAGGATAGGATAGGATAGAGGATAGGATAGGATAGAGGATAGGATAGGGTAGATGATAGGATAGGATAGAGGATAGGATAGGATAGAGGATAGGATAGGATAGAGGATAGGATAGAGGATAGGATAGGATAGAGGATAGGATAGGATAGAGGATAGGATAGGATAGAGGATAGGATAGGATAGAGGATAGGATAGGATAGAGGATAGGATAGGATAGAGGATAGGATAGAGGATAGGATAGAGGATAGGATAGGATAGAGGATAGGATAGGATAGAGGATAGGATAGGGTAGAGGATAGGATAGGATAGAGGATAGGATAGGATAGAGGATAGGATAGGATAGAGGATAGGATAGGATAGAGGATAGGATAGGATAGAGGATAGGATAGGATAGAGGATAGGATAGGATAGAGGATAGGATAGGATAGAGGATAGGATAGGATAGAGGATAGGATAGGATAGAGGATAGGATAGGATAGAGGATAGGATGGGATAGAGGATAGGATGGGATAGAGGATAGGATAGAGGATAGGATAGAGGATAGGCTAGGATAGAGGATAGGATAGGATAGAGGATAGGATAGGATAGAGTATAGGATAAGGTAGAGGATAGGATAGGATAGACGATATAATAGGATAGGGGATAGTATAGGATAGAGGATAGGATAAAGGATAGGATAGAATAGAGGATAGGATAGGATAAAGGATAGGATAGGATAGAGGATAGGATAAAGGATAGGATAGAATAGAGGATAGCATAGGATAAAGGATAGGATAGGATAGAGGATAGGATAGGATAGAGGATCGGATAGGATAGAGGATAGGATAGGGTAGAGGGTAGGATAGGATAGAGGATATGATAGGATAGAGGATAGGATAAGATAGAGGATAGGATAGGATAGAGGATAGGATAGGATGGGATAGAGGATAGGATAGGATAGGATAGGATAGAGGATAGGATAGGATAGAGGATAGGATAGGATAGAGGATAGGATAGGGTAGAGGGTAGGATAGGATAGAGGATATGATAGGATAGAGGATAGGATAAGATAGAGGATAGGATAGGATAGAGGATAGGATAGGATGGGATAGAGGATAGGATAGGATAGGATAGGATAGAGGATAGGATAGAGGATAGGATAGGATAGAGGATAGGATAGGATAGAGTATAGGATAAGGTAGAGGATAGGATAGGATAGACGATATAATAGGATAGGGGATAGTATAGGATAGAGGATAGGATAAAGGATAGGATAGAATAGAGGATAGGATAGGATAAAGGATAGGATAGGATAGAGGATAGGATAGTATAGAGGATAGGATAGAGGATAGGATAGGATAGAGGATAGGATAGGATAGAGGATAGGATAGGATAGAGGATAGGATAGGATAGAGGATAGGACAGGATATAGGATATTATAGGATAGAGGATAGGATAGTATAGAGGATAGGATAGAGGATAGGATAGGATAGAGGATAGGATAGGATAGAGGATAGGGTAGGATAGAGGATAGCATAGGATAGGATAGAGGATAGGATAGGATAGAGGATAGGATAGGATAGAGGATAGGATAGGATAGAGGATAGGAAAGGATAGAGGATAGGATAGGATAGAGGATAGGATAGGATAGAGGATAGGATAGGATAGATGATAGGATAGGATAGAGGATAGGATAGGATAGAGGATAGGATAGGATAGAGGATAGGATAGGATAGAGGATAGGATAGGATAGAGGATATGATAGGATAGAGGATAGGATAGGATAGAGGATAGGATAGGATAGAGGATAGGATAGGATAGAGGATAGGATAGGATAGAGTATAGGATAGGATAGAGAATGTGATAGGATAGAGGATCGGATAGAGGATAGGATAGAGGATCGGATAGAGGATAGGATAGAGGATAGGATAGGTAATTGGATAGGATAGCGGATAGGATAGGATAGAGGATAGGATAGGATAGAGGATAGGATAGGATAGAGGATAGGATAGGATAGAGGATAGGATAGGATAGAGGATAGGATAGAGGATATCATGGGATTGAGGATAGAATAGGATAAAGGATAGGATAGGATAGAGGATACGATAGAGGATTGGATAGGATAGAGGATAGGATATAATAGAGGATAGGATAGGATAGAGGATAGGATAGGATAGAGGATAGGATAGGATAGAGGATAGGATAGGATAGAGGATGGGATAGGATAGAGGATAGGATAGGATAGAGGATCGGATAGAGGATAGGATAGAGGATCGGATAGAGGATAGGATAGGATAGAGGATAGGATAGGATAGAGGATAGGATAGGATAGAGGATAGGATAGGATAGAGGATAGGATAGGATAGAGGATAGGATAGGATAAAGGATAGGATAGGATAGAGGATACGATAGAGGATTGGATAGGATAGAGGATAGGATAGGATAGAGGATAGGATAGGATAGAGGATAGTATCGGATAGAGGATAGGATAGGATAGAGGATAGGATTGGATTGAGGATAGGATAGGATAAAGGATAGGATAGGATAGAGGATACGATAGAGGATTGGATAGGATAGAGGATAGGATATAATAGAGGATAGGATAGGATAGAGGATAGGATAGGATAGAGGATAGGATAGGATAGAGGATAGGATAGGATAGAGGATAGGATAGGGTAGAGGGTAGGATAGGATAGAGGATATGATAGGATAGAGGATAGGATAAGATAGAGGATAGGATAGGATAGAGGATAGGATAGGATAGGATAGAGGATAGGATAGGATAGAGGATAGGATAGGATAGAGGATAGGATAGGATAGAATATAGGATAGGATAGAGGATAGGATAGGATAGAGGATAGGATAGGATAGAGGATAGGATAGGATACAGGATAGGATAGAGGATAGGATAGGATAGAGGATGGGATAGGATAGAGGATAGGATAGGATAGAGGATAGGAGAGGATAGAGGATAGGATAGGATAGAGGATAGGATAGGATTGAGGATAGGATAGGATAGGATAGAGGATAGGAAAGGATAGAATATAGGATTGGATAGAGGATAGGATAGGATAGAGGATAGGATAGGATACAGGATAGGATAGAGGATAGGATAGGATAGAGGATCGGATAGAGGATAGGATAGGATAGAGTATAGGATAGGATAGAGGATAGGATAGGATAGAGGATAGGATAGGATAGAGGATAGGATAGGATAGAGGATAGGATAGGATAGAGGATAGGATAGGATAGAGGATAGGATAGGATAGAGGATAGGATAGGGTAGAGGGTAGGATAGGATAGAGGATATGATAGGATAGAGGATAGGATAAGATAGAGGATAGGATAGGATAGAGGATAGGATAGGATGGGATAGAGGATAGGATAGGATAGGATAGGATAGAGGATAGGATAGGATAGAGGATAGGATAGGATAGAGGATAGGATAGGATAGAGGATATGATAGGATAGAGGATAGGATAGGATAGAGTATAGGATAAGGTAGAGGATAGGATAGGATAGACGATATAATAGGATAGGGGATAGTATAGGATAGAGGATAGGATAAAGGATAGGATAGAATAGAGGATAGGATAGGATAAAGGATAGGATAGGATAGAGGATAGGATAAAGGATAGGATAGAATAGAGGATAGGATAGGATAAAGGATAGGATAGGATAGAGGATAGGACAGGATAGAGGATCGGATAGAGGATAGGATAGGATAGAGGATAGGATAGGATAGAGGATAGGATAGGATAGAGGATAGGATAGAGGATAGGATAGGATAGAGGATAGGATAGGATAGAGGATAGGATAGGATAGAGGATAGGATAGGATAGAGGATAGGATAGGATAGAGGATAGGATAGGATAGAGGATAGGATAGGGTAGATGATAGGATGGGATAGAGGATAGGATAGGATAGAGGATAGGATAGGATAGAGGATAGGATAGAGGATAGGATAGGATAGGGGATAGGATAGGATAGAGGATAGGATAGGATAGAGGATAGGATAGGATAGAGGATAGGATAGGATAGAGGATAGGATACAGGATACGATAGAGGATAGGATATAATAGAGGATAGGATAGGATAGAGGATAGGATAGGATACAGGATAGGATAGGATAGAGGATAGGATAGGATAGAGGATAGGATAGGATAGAGGATAGGATAGGGTAGGGGGTAGGATTGGATAGAGGATATGATAGGATAGAGGATAGGATAAGATAGAGGATAGGATAGGATAGAGGATAGGATAGGATGGGATAGAGGATAGGATAGGATAGGATAGGATAGAGGATAGGATAGGATAGAGGATAGGATAGGATAGAGGATAGGATAGGATAGAATATAGGATAGGATAGAGGATAGGATAGGATAGGATAGAGGATAGGATAGGATACAGGATAGGATAGAGGATAGGATAGGATAGAGGATGGGATAGGATAGAGGATAGGATAGGGTAGAGGATAGGAGAGGATAGAGGATAGGATAGGATAGAGGATAGGATAGGATAGTGCATTGGATAGGATAGAGTATAGAATAGGATAGAGGATAGGATAGGATAGAAGATAGGATAGGATTGAGGATAGGATAGGATAGGATAGAGGATAGGATAGGATAGAGGATAGGATAGGATAGAGGATAGGATAGGATAGAGGATAGGATAGGATAGAGGATAGCATAGGATAGAGGATAGGATAGGGTAGAGGGTAGGATAGGATAGAGGATATGATAGGATAGAGGATAGGATAAGATAGAGGATAGGATAGGATAGAGGATAGGATAGGATGGGATAGAGGATAGGATAGGATAGAGGATAGGATAGGATAGAGGATAGGATAGGATAGAGGATAGGATAGGATAGAGGATAGGATAGGATAGAGGATAGGATAGGATAGAGGATAGGATAGGATAGAGTATAGGATAAGGTAGAGGATAGGATAGGATAGACGATATAATAGGATAGGGGATAGTATAGGATAGAGGATAGGATAAAGGATAGGATAGAATAGAGGATAGGATAGGATAAAGGATAGGATAGGATAGAGGATAGGATAAAGGATAGGATAGAATAGAGGATAGGATAGGATAAAGGATAGGATAGGATAGAGGATAGGACAGGATAGAGGATCGGATAGAGGATAGGATAGGATAGAGGATAGGATAGGATAGAGGATAGGATAGAGGATAGGATAGGATAGAGGATAGGATAGGATAGAGGATAGGATAGGATAGAGGATAGGATAGGATAGAGGATAGGATAGGATAGAGGATAGGATAGGATAGAGGATAGGATAGGGTAGATGATAGGATAGGATAGAGGATAGGATAGGATAGAGGATAGGATAGGATAGAGGATAGGATAGAGGATAGGATAGGATAGAGGATAGGATAGGATAGAGGATAGGATAGGATAGAGGATAGGATAGGATAGAGGATAGGATAGGATAGAGGATAGGATAGGATAGAGGATAGGATAGAGGATAGGATAGAGGATAGGATAGGATAGAGGATAGGATAGGATAGAGGATAGGATAGGGTAGAGGATAGGATAGGATAGAGGATAGGATAGGATAGAGGATAGGATAGGATAGAGGATAGGATAGGATAGAGGATAGGATAGGATAGAGGATAGGATAGGATAGAGGATAGGATAGGATAGAGGATAGGATAGGATAGAGGATAGGATAGGATAGAGGATAGGATAGGATAGAGGATAGGATAGGATAGAGGATAGGATGGGATAGAGGATAGGATGGGATAGAGGATAGGATAGAGGATAGGATAGAGGATAGGCTAGGATAGAGGATAGGATAGGATAGAGGATAGGATAGGATAGAGTATAGGATAAGGTAGAGGATAGGATAGGATAGACGATATAATAGGATAGGGGATAGTATAGGATAGAGGATAGGATAAAGGATAGGATAGAATAGAGGATAGGATAGGATAAAGGATAGGATAGGATAGAGGATAGGATAAAGGATAGGATAGAATAGAGGATAGCATAGGATAAAGGACAGGATAGGATAGAGGATAGGATAGGATAGAGGATCGGATAGGATAGAGGATAGGATAGGGTAGAGGGTAGGATAGGATAGAGGATATGATAGGATAGAGGATAGGATAAGATAGAGGATAGGATAGGATAGAGGATAGGATAGGATGGGATAGAGGATAGGATAGGATAGGATAGGATAGAGGATAGGATAGGATAGAGGATAGGATAGGATAGAGGATAGGATAGGGTAGAGGGTAGGATAGGATAGAGGATATGATAGGATAGAGGATAGGATAAGATAGAGGATAGGATAGGATAGAGGATAGGATAGGATGGGATAGAGGATAGGATAGGATAGGATAGGATAGAGGATAGGATAGAGGATAGGATAGGATAGAGGATAGGATAGGATAGAGTATAGGATAAGGTAGAGGATAGGATAGGATAGACGATATAATAGGATAGGGGATAGTATAGGATAGAGGATAGGATAAAGGATAGGATAGAATAGAGGATAGGATAGGATAAAGGATAGGATAGGATAGAGGATAGGATAAAGGATAGGATAGAATAGAGGATAGGATAGGATAAAGGATAGGATAGGATAGAGGATAGGACAGGATAGAGGATCGGATAGAGGATAGGATAGGATAGAGGATAGGATAGGATAGAGGATAGGATAGAGGATAGGATAGGATAGAGGATAGGATAGGATAGAGGATAGGATAGGATAGAGGATAGGATAGGATAGAGGATAGGATAGGATAGAGGATAGGATAGGATAGAGGATAGGATAGGATAGAGGATAGGATAGGATAGAGGATAGGATAGAGGATAGGATAGAGGATAGGATAGGATAGAGGATAGGATAGGATAGAGGATAGGATAGGGTAGAGGATAGGATAGGATAGAGGATAGGATAGGATAGAGGATAGGATAGGATAGAGGATAGGATAGGATAGAGGATAGGATAGGATAGAGGATAGGATAGGATAGAGGATAGGATAGGATAGAGGATAGGATAGGATAGGATAGGATAGGATAGGATAGAGGATAGGATAGGATAGAGGATAGGATAGGATAGAGGATAGGATGGGATAGAGGATAGGATAGGATAGAGGATAGGATGGGATAGAGGATAGGATGGGATAGAGGATAGGATAGAGGATAGGATAGAGGATAGGCTAGGATAGAGGATAGGATAGGATAGAGGATAGGATAGGATAGAGTACAGGATAAGGTAGAGGATAGGATAGGATAGACGATATAATAGGATAGGGGATAGTATAGGATAGAGGATAGGATAAAGGATAGGATAGAATAGAGGATAGGATAGGATAAAGGATAGGATAGGATAGAGGATAGGATAAAGGATAGGATAGAATAGAGGATAGCATAGGATAAAGGATAGGATAGGATAGAGGATAGGATAGGATAGAGGATCGGATAGAGGATAGGATAGGATAGAGGATAGGATAGGATAGAGGATAGGATAGAGGATAGGATAGGATAGAGGATAGGATAGGATAGAGGATAGGATAGGATAGAGGATAGGATAGGATAGAGGATAGGATAGGATAGAGGATAGGATAGGATAGAGGATAGGATAGGGTAGATGATAGGATGGGATAGAGGATAGGATAGGATAGAGGATAGGATAGGATAGAGGATAGGATAGAGGATAGGATAGGATAGAGGATAGGATAGGATAGAGGATAGGATAGGATAGAGGATAGGATAGGATAGAGGATAGGATAGGATAGAGGATAGGATAGGATAGAGGATAGGATAGGATAGAGGATAGGATAGGATAGAGGATAGGATAGGATAGAGGATAGGATAGGATAGAGGATAGGATAGGATAGAGGATAGGATAGGATAGAGGATAGGATAGGATAGAGTATAGGATAGGATAGAGGATAGGATAGGATAGAGGATAGGATAGGATAGAGGATAGGATAGGATAGAGGATAGGATAGGATAGAGGATAGGATAGGATAGAGGATAGGATAGGATAGAGGATAGGATAGGATAGAGGATAGGATAGGATAGAGGATAGGATAGGATAGAGGATAGGATAGGATAGAGGATAGGATAGGATAGAGGATATTATAGGATAGAGGATAGGATAGTATAGAGGATAGGATAGAGGATAGGATAGGATAGAGGATAGGATAGGATAGAGGATAGGGTAGGATAGAGGATGGGGACCTAGGGGATATGGGCTTGGCAGTGGTGACTCGGATCCACTGCTAGGTATGCCACAGTGGTGGCGGTCATATTCCTAAAATCCTCCACGCTCCACCTCCTCGCGGTGGTCCCTGGGCACTCACGACTGTGGGTGGCTAACGGAGCGGGGGGTACGCGGCAGGAAGTAGCCTCGACGATGTGCGAGGCAATGCCGGCGGGATCTTCGGATCCTGGTAGGGGCACCCTTGCCGGTAAGGTTCGCACGGAGGGGCAAAAACTGCCGAGTTGGGACGGGATTTTCGGTGACGGACCAGGGCAAGGCTGGGTGTTTCACAAAATTGACATGGACGGCACAAAGGAAAAGAGTTTAGTTTACGGTGCAGGGGAGGGATACCCCAGTACCGGCGCGACTGTTGGTGGGCGAGCAGGCCACAGCGCGTCGTTATCCAACGACTGCGAGCCGAAGGTGGTGGACCACTGGGCCCCTTCGGAGGTAAATACTACCAGCGAAGCTGTGGTGACGGAAACGTCATCACAGATTTCGGGAGACTCGGACGCGGGCGTGTCGCGCGCGGGAGCCGAGATGCGGGGGGCGGACGGAGCTCCGACGGGGAAGCGGCCCCGGCTGGAGCCGTCCGTGGCAGGAGGGGGGCTGCAGACGCGCAGCGGGAGGGTCGTCGGGGGGACCCCTGAGGAGGGCTCCTCGGGGGCGGGTGCTGAGCAGGTGCTCAGCGACCGCGCCGAGAGGGGCCAGCTCCACAAAATCGCGGAGCTAATGGAGTCCGCGGGGAAGCTGCCGACGGCGCAGCTGGCGGAGGAGGTGGAGGACGCGATGAGACGTGTGGAGGGCGTCTCCACCGTCTCCAGGGGCCTCAAGGGCAGTTTTGCCAAGGAGCTCAGGGATTGCTCCGCGCTGGCCAGGGCCTATTGCACTACGCTGGTGCAGCGGGCATACACTGGCACGGCGTGGGGCAATAGCCAGGAGGTCGCCCGTCTCCGCCAACAGACCGAGGCCCTCGCCAAGGAGGTACAGGACCTCCGGGCGAGGCTTCGCGTCGCGGGGGCGGAGAAGCGGGCGGTCGCGGGAAAGACGGCCCCTGGGGCGGTACCCTCCGCCTCCTCAGGCGGGACCGCGGGGACGGGACCGGCGGCGGAAGCGGCGGCGCGGGCGGCGGAGGGGGCGGGGGTACTGGACCCTCAAGCCCTTCTCCTCCGCGTCGACGCGATGGTGGCGGCCAGGAATGCCGAGCTGGAAGCGAGAATGGAGAATCGTTTCCGGGCAATCCTGGCCGGGATGGTTCCGGCTCTCCAGGGCAGGGGGGAGGGACGCGCGATGCCCCGCCGGTGGCTTCTCCGCCGGCGGTGGTCGAAACCAGGAGGACTGGGCCGGTGGTGGTGTCCAGCGCCGGGGTGGTGCCACCCGTGGACATCCCGCCGCCGGTCGACCCAGCCTCCTGGTCGGTGGCGAAGTCGAGGTCCGCGAGGAAGGCGGAGAGGAGGCGGGCAGCGGCGGAGGAGAGGGCGGCCATAGCCCTCGCCGCCGAGTCGGCGGCCGCTGCTTCGGCGAAACGGAGGACGGCGACCGGGGGTTCGGCGGTCGGCACGCGAAAGGGGGCCGGCGCGATCACGGCGAAGCCGTCAAGTGGGAGGGTTGTTGCCCTGGGGCGCGCCCCCAAGTCCGGGGCCGTGGCGATCACGATCCCCGAGAGCTGTAAGCTCACCTACGCGGGAGTGATCGCCAGGGCCAGAGAGGCAATAGACCTCAAGGCGCTGGGGATTGAGTCGGGGGTGCTCCCCAGGAGGACCAAGACGGGGGGGATCCTCCTGGAGGTAAAGGGCCCGGAGGGCCAAGAGAAGGCACGGGCCCTCTCCACGAGGGTCTCTGAGGCCTTACAAGGGACTGGGGTTAAAGTCGTCCAGGCCGTCAAGCGAGGCGAGTTGCGCGTCGCTGGCCTGGACGACTCGGTTAGCGCAAGGGAGGTCGCGGCGGCACTTGCGGCTGCGGGGGGGTGCTCGGAGGCCGAGTTCCGGGTCGGAGAGATCCGGAGGTCCGCCTCTGAGCGGGTGCTGGGCTCCTGTTGGGCCCAGGGCCCCCTCGCGGCCGTCAGGAAGGTGGTGGCGGGGGGCCGGCTGCTGGTCGGCTGGTCCTCGGCGCGGGTGGAGGCACTGAGGGAGCGACCCCTTCAGTGCTTCCGCTGCTTGGAGACGGGGCACACGCGGTCGACCTGTAAAAGCACGGTCGACAGGAGCGCGAGGTGCTATCGGTGCGGTGCGACCGAGCACCGCGCCTCGGCCTGTGGGGCTGCCCCCAGATGCCCGCTCTGCGCGGATCTGGGGAGGCCCTCGAACCACGGGTTCGGGGCCAAAGCGTGTGCCCCGGCTCCGAGGAGGGGTCGCGCGGCGGTGAAGGGAAGAGGGGAAAAGTCGGCGGCTGCACCCGCGCAGCAGCAGCCGACTACACCGGGGGCCCAGTCCCCCCAGGGGGGGGAGCCTGCAGAGCAAATGTCAGGGTAGGCTGTTTTCAGGCCTATTCCGGTTCTGCAGGCGAACCTCAACCACTCGCGTGCGGCCCAGGACTTGTTTGTCCAGGCCGTGCGCGAGCGGGGGACTGGGTTGGCAGTGGCGGCGGAGCCGTACTCCGTTCCCGATCACCCCTTCTGGGTGGGGGACGGGGCCGGCTCCGTCGCCATAGTGGCGGAGGGCCGCCGCGGGTCCCCGTCGATCTCCCTTCTGGAGAGAGGCGAGGGATTCGTGGCGGTGCGGTGGGGGGACATCGCGGTCGTCGGAGTTTATATCTCGCCGAGCCGTGGCCTCGATCATTTTCGGGGGTTCCTGGGCGGGCTGAGTAGCTGCATCGCGCGGTGCAGCGCCCGTCCGGTTCTCGTCCTGGGAGACTTCAATGCCCACGCGGTATCGTGGGGGAGTCCCAGGACGACCACTAGGGGAAGCGAGGTGTTAACCTGGGCGTCCGGCCTGGATCTCCGGTTGATTAACCGGGGATCCGCGCCGACGTGCGTGCGGCCGCAGGGTGTCTCTATTGTCGATCTGACATGGGGGACGCCGTCGGCCGTGCGCCGAGTGTCGGGATGGAGGGTGGCGGAAGAACTAGAGCTGGCCTCTGACCACACGCCCATAGTCATGGACGTGTGGCCCGCCGCCCTCTACGCGCGGGATTCCCGGCACGGCCAGGTGGACCGACGGCCGCGATGGGCGTGGAGCAGGGCGGACGAGGACCTGTTCCGGGCCGCTGTCGCCGCGGTAACGTGGGGGGGGGCCCCAGCCGGCTGGGGGGGGCACCGGCGCGCGGGGCGGAGCGGCTCCGGGAGGTGATGACGGCGGTGTGCGACACCGCGGTGCCCCGGAGCCGGTCCGACCATAGAAGGGCGGCATACTGGTGGTCCGCGGGCATTGCGGAGCTTCGGCGTGCCTGCAATGCCGCGCGGCGCCAGTATGGCCGAGCGCGCAGGAGGCGCGACGACGAGGAGGCGAGGCTCCACGGGGAGTACCGAGCCGCGCTCGGGACTCTCCGGAGGGCCATCGCGAGGGCCAAGGCGGACGCGTGGTCGGAGCTCGTCGGCACGGTGGACGCGGATCCGTGGGGGCGCCCGTATAAGCTTGTAATGAGCAAGCTGCGCGCGTGGGCCCCCCCACTGACGGAATCGATGGACCCTCCCTTACTCGAGGAGGTGGTGACGTCTCTCTTCCCGCGTGAGGGGGGACAGCGACACCGCCTCCATCCGGGCCAGGAGCCTCTCTCCTGGTCCGCGGAGTGGGAGGTGTCAGCCGGCGAGCTCGGGGAGGCGGTGACCAGGGCCCGTCGGGTGGGCCGCAAGGCCCCGGGTCCTGACGGGGTGTCGGGCCGCGCGTTGGTCTTGGCATTGGAGGGGGGGCTCGCTCCCGAACTCAGGCGGCTGTTCAACAGTTGTCTGAGGGAGGGAGTGTTCCCCCCACTATGGAAGTCAGGCAGGCTGGTCCTCCTTCCAAAGGCGGGCAAGTCCCGGGACTCGCCCTCCGGGTACCGGCCAATTTGCTTGCTGGACGAGGCGGGGAAGTTGTTCGAGCGCGTTCTCGTTGGACGCCTCGTCCGGCACCTGTCGGGGGGAGGAGTCCCCGATCTGAGCGAGGCGCAGTTCGGCTTCCGGGGGGGTCTCTCCACCGTCGACGCAATTCGGCGGGTGAGGGCTCTCTCGGAGGCCTGTACGGAGGGGGGCGGTGTTGCGTTGGCGATCTCCTTGGATATCGCCAACGCGTTCAACACCGTCCCCTGGGATAGAATTTCGGAGGCCCTGGTCTTCCACCAGGTGCCTCCGTACCTTAGGAGGGTGATCGGGGACTATCTCTCCGACAGGAGCATAGAATATCCTGGCCGGTACGGGATGATTCGCAGGAGCGTCGTGCGGGGGGTTCCACAGGGCTCGGTGTTGGGCCCGTTGCTGTGGAGCCTCGCGTACGACAGCGTCCTGCGGGAGGGGATGCCTCCCGGTGTCAGCCTAACGTGTTACGCCGACGACACGTTGGTGCTTGCCACCGGGAGGTATACGAAGGAGGCCGTCTGCCTGGCGGAGCGCGGCGCGTGGCGCGCGGTACGCGCGATCCGGTCTCTGGGCCTAGAGGTGTCCGTCGCTAAGACCAGGGCCATGTGGTTTTACCACCGGGCCCGGCTGGCGGCGCCTCCCCAGTGCTGGATCGCCGTGGGGGGGGGGAGCGGTCGAGGTCGGGTTCCAGATGCGGTACCTGGGACTCGAGCTCGACGGCCTGTGGCGTTTCTGCCGCCACATCGAGTCGCTAGTGCCCCGGGCGGAGAGGGCGACCGCTGCGCTCGGTCGTCTTCTCCCGAATCTCGGGGGACCCTGTGGACGGGTGCGTCGCCTGTTCGCGGTGGTGGTGCGGGTTTTAGTCCTGTACGGAGCCCCTGTGTGGGCGTACGATGTCTTGGCCGGGGGGCGTAGCGGTGTGCGAGCACTGCTGCGCCGAATCGAGCGCAGGCTGGCCATTGGCATCGTGCGGGGGTATCGCACCATCTCTTACGCGACGGCGATGGTGATGTCGGGGCTTATCCCCCTCGAGCTGGAGGCCCGCGTGTTGTCGGACGTACACGGGTACGCCAGGGACCTCCAGCGGAGGGGGATGGCTCCGGATCGGGTGGCGCTCGATGTGGCGGAGTACAGGGGCCGCGCTCGGCGGGCCGCCGCCCGGGAATGGCGCGAAAGCCTTCACGGGACGGAGGAAGGAGGGAGGCGGGCCGTTCGGGCCATCCTCCCCGTGTTCGACCGGTGGAACAGGGGATGGATGGGGCATAGGGTCTCCTACCGAGTGACGCAGGTGATGACCGGGCACGGTTGCTTCGGTGTGTACCTGTGTCGCATCGGGCGGGAGGCCGAGGAGGCGTGTCACCACTGCGGCGAGTCGCGGGACACGGCGCAGCACACTCTGGAGGAGTGTCCAGCGTGGGCGGGTGAGCGCCGTGCTCTGCGGCGCGCAGTGGGCCATGACCTCTCGCTTCCGGCTGTCGTCTCGGCGGCAGCGGGCGGCGAGGGGGCGTGGAGAGGGTTCGCCTCCTTCTGTGAGCAGGTAATGCTGCAGAAGGAGGCTGCGGAACGGGGTCGTGAGCGAAATCACGATCCCGGCCGAAGGGGTGGGAGAAGGAGACGCAGGGCACGCCCCGGGGGCGTGCCTCCGTTGCGGCGTCCTTAACGCGGGCGGGGGCGCCCTTGGTGATCTCGAGGCGGGGGACCGACGGTCTCCTTATACTCGGTTGCCAATGGCGTCCCCGGAGGCCGTCGGACGTCTTGGGCGGGGGCCCGGACGTCCATCGGGCGGCCTAAATGGGGGGGAAGGCTTCACGTCGTCCGTTGCGTGGCGCCTTCGGATAGAGTAGGATAGGGTGGAGGCCGCGTCCCCCACCCAGGGAGGAATGCTAAGGCGGGGGCACACCGGATAGACATGCGCGCGCGGACCACGGGTGCCCCCAGGAGCCTAGGGACGGACGGGGAGGAGTTAGTGGGTATACTCGGCATTGCACCCACCAGCCGAGGAGTCCCACATAACCCGGCCCACTCCCCCCCGGGAGGGGTCGGGTATCCGTAATAGTGATTACCTCCTCGGAAAAAAAAAAAAAAAAAAAAAAAAAAAAAAAAAATAGGGTAGGATAGAGGATAGGATAGGATAGGATAGAGGATAGGATAGGATAGAGGATAGGATAGGATAGAGGATAGGATAGGATAGAGGATAGGATAGGATAGAGGATAGGATAGGATAGAGGATAGGATAGGATAGGATAGAGGATAGGATAGGATAGAGGATAGGAAAGGATAGAGGATAGGATAGGATAGAGGATAGGATAGGATAGAGGATAGGATAGGATAGATGATAGGATAGGATAGAGGATAGGATAGGATAGAGGATAGGATAGGATAGAGGATAGGATAGGATAGAGGATAGGATAGGATAGAGGATATGATAGGATAGAGGATAGGATAGGATAGAGGATAGGATAGGATAGAGGATAGGATAGGATAGAGGATAGGATAGGATAGAGTATAGGATAGGATAGAGAATGTGATAGGATAGAGGATCGGATAGAGGATAGGATAGAGGATCGGATAGAGGATAGGATAGAGGATAGGATAGGTAATTGGATAGGATAGCGGATAGGATAGGATAGAGGATAGGATAGGATAGAGGATAGGATAGGATAGAGGATAGGATAGGATAGAGGATAGGATAGGATAGAGGATAGGATAGAGGATATCATGGGATTGAGGATAGAATAGGATAAAGGATAGGATAGGATAGAGGATACGATAGAGGATTGGATAGGATAGAGGATAGGATATAATAGAGGATAGGATAGGATAGAGGATAGGATAGGATAGAGGATAGGATAGGATAGAGGATAGGATAGGATAGAGGATGGGATAGGATAGAGGATAGGATAGGATAGAGGATCGGATAGAGGATAGGATAGAGGATCGGATAGAGGATAGGATAGGATAGAGGATAGGATAGGATAGAGGATAGGATAGGATAGAGGATAGGATAGGATAGAGGATAGGATAGGATAGAGGATAGGATAGGATAAAGGATAGGATAGGATAGAGGATACGATAGAGGATTGGATAGGATAGAGGATAGGATAGGATAGAGGATAGGATAGGATAGAGGATAGTATCGGATAGAGGATAGGATAGGATAGAGGATAGGATTGGATTGAGGATAGGATAGGATAAAGGATAGGATAGGATAGAGGATACGATAGAGGATTGGATAGGATAGAGGATAGGATATAATAGAGGATAGGATAGGATAGAGGATAGGATAGGATAGAGGATAGGATAGGATAGAGGATAGGATAGGATAGAGGATAGGATAGGATAGAGGATAGGATAGGGTAGAGGGTAGGATAGGATAGAGGATATGATAGGATAGAGGATAGGATAAGATAGAGGATAGGATAGGATAGAGGATAGGATAGGATGGGATAGAGGATATGATAGGATAGGATGGGATAGAGGATAGGATAAGATAGAGGATAGGATAGGATAGAGGATAGGATAGGATAGAGGATAGGATAGGATAGAGGATAGGATAGGATAGAATATAGGATAGGATAGAGGATAGGATAGGATAGAGGATAGGATAGGATACAGGATAGGATAGAGGATAGGATAGGATAGAGGATGGGATAGGATAGAGGATAGGATAGGATAGAGGATAGGAGAGGATAGAGGATAGGATACGATAGAGGATAGGATAGGATAGTGCATTGGATAGGATAGAGTATAGAATAGGATAGAGGATAGGATAGGATAGAGGATAGGATAGGATTGAGGATAGGATAGGATAGGATAGAGGATAGGAAAGGATAGAATATAGGATTGGATAGAGGATAGGATAGGATAGAGGATAGGATAGGATACAGGATAGGATAGAGGATAGGATAGGATAGAGGATCGGATAGAGGATAGGATAGGATAGAGGATAGGATAGGATAGAGGATAGGATAGGATAGAGGATCGGATAGAGGATAGGATAGGATAGAGTATAGGATAGGATAGAGGATAGGATAGGATAGAGGATAGGATAGGATAGAGGATAGGATAGGATAGAGGATAGGATAGGATAGAGGATAGGATAGGATAGAGGATAGGATAGGATAGAGGATAGGATAGGATAGAGGATAGGATAGGATAGAGGATAGGATAGACAATAGGATAGGATAGAGGTTCGGATAGAGGATAGGATAGGATAGAGGATAGGAGAGGATAGAGGATAGGATACGATAGAGGATAGGATAGGATAGTGCATTGGATAGGATAGAGTATAGAATAGGATAGAGGATAGGATAGGATAGAGGATAGGATAGGATTGAGGATAGGATAGGATAGGATAGAGGATAGGAAAGGATAGAATATAGGATTGGATAGAGGATAGGATAGGATAGAGGATAGGATAGGATACAGGATAGGATAGAGGATAGGATAGGATAGAGGATCGGATAGAGGATAGGATAGGATAGAGGATAGGATAGGATAGAGGATAGGATAGGATAGAGGATCGGATAGAGGATAGGATAGGATAGAGTATAGGATAGGATAGAGGATAGGATAGGATAGAGGATAGGATAGGATAGAGGATAGGATAGGATAGAGGATAGGATAGGATAGAGGATAGGATAGGATAGAGGATAGGATAGGATAGAGGATAGGATAGGATAGAGGATAGGATAGGATAGAGGATAGGATAGACAATAGGATAGGATAGAGGTTCGGATAGAGGATAGGATAGGATAGAGGATAGGATAGGATAGAGGATAGGATAGGATAGAGGATAGGATAGGATAGAGGATAGGATAGGATAGAGGATAGCATAGGATAAAGGATAGGATAGGATAGAGGATACGATAGAGGATTGGATAGGATAGAGGATAGGATAGGATAGAGGATAGGATAGGATGGGATAGAGGATAGGATAGGATAGGATAGGATAGAGGATAGGATAGGATAGAGGATAGGATAGGATAGAGGATAGGATAGGATAGAATATAGGATAGGATAGAGGATAGGATAGGATAGAGGATAGGATAGGATACAGGATAGGATAGAGGATAG
Source organism: Halictus rubicundus (assembly GCF_050948215.1). Lineage (NCBI taxonomy): Eukaryota > Metazoa > Arthropoda > Insecta > Hymenoptera > Halictidae > Halictus > Halictus rubicundus. The sequence goes on along the minus strand of NW_027488659.1, from coordinate 636,526 downwards.
GATAGGATAGAGGATGGGATAGGATAGAGGATAGGATAGGATAGAGGATAGGAGAGGATAGAGGATAGGATAGGATAGAGGATAGGATAGGATAGTGCATTGGATAGGATAGAGTATAGAATAGGATAGAGGATAGGATAGGATAGAGGATAGGATAGGATTGAGGATAGGATAGGATAGGATAGAGGATAGGAAAGGATAGAATATAGGATTGGATAGAGGATAGGATAGGATAGAGGATAGGATAGGATACAGGATAGGATAGAGGATAGGATAGGATAGAGGATCGGATAGAGGATAGGATAGTATAGAGGATAGGATAGGATAGAGGATCGGATAGAGGATAGGATAGGATAGAGGATAGGATAGGATAGAGGATAGGATAGGATAGAGGATAGGATTTGATAGAGGGTAGGATAGGATAGAGGATATGATAGGATTGAGAATAGGGTAGGATAGAGGATAGGATAGGATAGAGGATAGGATAGGATAGAGGATAGGATAGGATAGAGGATAGAGGATAGAGGATAGGATAGGATAGAGGATAGGATAGGATAGAGGATAGGATAGGATAGAGGGTAGGATAGGATAGAGGATAGGATAGGATAGAGGATAGGATAGGATAGAGGATAGGATAGGATAGAGGATAGGATAGGATAGAGGATAGGATAGGATAGAGGTTAGGATAGGATAGAGGATAGGATAGGATAGAGGATCGGATAGAGGATAGGATAGGATAGAGGATCGGATAGAGGATAGGATAGGATAGAGGATAGGATAGGATAGAGGATAGAATAGGATAGAGGATAGGATAGAGGATAGGATATAATAGAGGATAGGATAGGATAGAGGATAGGATAGGATAGAGGATAGGATAGGATAGAGGATAGGATAGGATAGAGGATAGGATAGGTGATTGGATAGAATAGAGGATAGGATAAGGTAGAGGATAGTATAGGGTAGAGGACAGGATAGGATAGAGGATAGGATAGGATAAAGGATAGGATAGGATAGAGGATAGGATAGGATAGAGGATAGGATAGGATAGAGGATAGGATAGGATAGAGGATAGGATAGGATAAAGGATAGGATAGGATAGAGGATACGATAGAGGATTGGATAGGATAGAGGGTAGGATAGGATAGAGGATATGATAGGATAGAGAATAGGGTAGGATAGAGGATAGGATAGGATAGAGGATAGGATAGGATAGAGGATAGGATAGGATAGAGGATAGAGGATAGGATAGGATAGAGGATAGGATAGGATAGAGGATAGGATAGGATAGAGGATAGGACAGGATATAGGATAGGATAGGTTAGAATAGAGGATAGGATAGGATAGGATAGGATAGAGGATAGGATAGGATAGAGGATAGGATAGGATAGAGGATAGGATAGGATAGAGGATAGGATAGGATAGAGGATAGGATAGGATAGAGGATAGGATAGGATAGAGGATAGGATAGGATAGAGGATATTATAGGATAGAGGATAGGATAGTATAGAGGATAGGATAGAGGATAGGATAGGATAGAGGATAGGATAGGATAGAGGATAGGGTAGGATAGAGGATAGGATAGGATAGGATAGAGGATAGGATAGGATAGAGGATAGGATAGGATAGAGGATATGATAGGATAGAGGATAGGATAGGATAGAGGATAGGATAGGATAGAGGATAGGATAGGATAGAGGATAGGATAGGATAGAGTATAGGATAGGATAGAGAATGTGATAGGATAGAGGATCGGATAGAGGATAGGATAGAGGATCGGATAGAGGATAGGATAGAGGATAGGATAGGTAATTGGATAGGATAGCGGATAGGATAGGATAGAGGATAGGATAGGATAGAGGATAGGATAGGATAGAGGATAGGATAGGATAGAGGATAGGATAGGATAGAGGATAGGATAGAGGATATCATGGGATTGAGGATAGAATAGGATAAAGGATAGGATAGGATAGAGGATACGATAGAGGATTGGATAGGATAGAGGATAGGATATAATAGAGGATAGGATAGGATAGAGGATAGGATAGGATAGAGGATAGGATAGGATAGAGGATAGGATAGGATAGAGGATGGGATAGGATAGAGGATAGGATAGGATAGAGGATCGGATAGAGGATAGGATAGAGGATCGGATAGAGGATAGGATAGGATAGAGGATAGGATAGGATAGAGGATAGGATAGGATAGAGGATAGGATAGGATAGAGGATAGGATAGGATAGAGGATAGGATAGGATAGAGGATAGGATAGGATAAAGGATAGGATAGGATAGAGGATACGATAGAGGATTGGATAGGATAGAGGATAGGATAGGATAGAGGATAGGATAGGATAGAGGATAGTATCGGATAGAGGATAGGATAGGATAGAGTATAGGATTGGATTGAGGATAGGATAGGATAAAGGATAGGATAGGATAGAGGATACGATAGAGGATTGGATAGGATAGAGGATAGGATATAATAGAGGATAGGATAGGATAGAGGATAGGATAGGATAGAGGATAGGATAGGATAGAGGATAGGATAGGATAGAGGATAGGATAGGATAGAGGATAGGATAGGGTAGAGGGTAGGATAGGATAGAGGATATGATAGGATAGAGGATAGGATAAGATAGAGGATAGGATAGGATAGAGGATAAGATAGGATAGAGGATAGGATAGGATAGGATAGAGGATAGGATAGGATAGAGGATAGGAAAGGATAGAGGATAGGATAGGATAGAGGATAGGATAGGATAGAGGATAGGATAGGATAGATGATAGGATAGGATAGAGGATAGGATAGGATAGAGGATAGGATAGGATAGAGGATAGGATAGGATAGAGGATAGGATAGGATAGAGGATATGATAGGATAGAGGATAGGATAGGATAGAGGATAGGATAGGATAGAGGATAGGATAGGATAGAGGATAGGATAGGATAGAGTATAGGATAGGATAGAGAATGTGATAGGATAGAGGATCGGATAGAGGATAGGATAGAGGATCGGATAGAGGATAGGATAGAGGATAGGATAGGTAATTGGATAGGATAGCGGATAGGATAGGATAGAGGATAGGATAGGATAGAGGATAGGATAGGATAGAGGATAGGATAGGATAGAGGATAGGATAGGATAGAGGATAGGATAGAGGATATCATGGGATTGAGGATAGAATAGGATAAAGGATAGGATAGGATAGAGGATACGATAGAGGATTGGATAGGATAGAGGATAGGATATAATAGAGGATAGGATAGGATAGAGGATAGGATAGGATAGAGGATAGGATAGGATAGAGGATAGGATAGGATAGAGGATGGGATAGGATAGAGGATAGGATAGGATAGAGGATCGGATAGAGGATAGGATAGAGGATCGGATAGAGGATAGGATAGGATAGAGGATAGGATAGGATAGAGGATAGGATAGGATAGAGGATAGGATAGGATAGAGGATAGGATAGGATAGAGGATAGGATAGGATAGAGGATAGGATAGGATAAAGGATAGGATAGGATAGAGGATACGATAGAGGATTGGATAGGATAGAGGATAGGATAGGATAGAGGATAGGATAGGATAGAGGATAGTATCGGATAGAGGATAGGATAGGATAGAGGATAGGATTGGATTGAGGATAGGATAGGATAAAGGATAGGATAGGATAGAGGATACGATAGAGGATTGGATAGGATAGAGGATAGGATATAATAGAGGATAGGATAGGATAGAGGATAGGATAGGATAGAGGATAGGATAGGATAGAGGATAGGATAGGATAGAGGATAGGATAGGATAGAGGATAGGATAGGGTAGAGGGTAGGATAGGATAGAGGATATGATAGGATAGAGGATAGGATAAGATAGAGGATAGGATAGGATAGAGGATAGGATAGGATGGGATAGAGGATATGATAGGATAGGATAGGATAGAGGATAGGATAGGATAGAGGATAGGATAGGATAGAGGATAGGATAGGATAGAGGATAGGATAGGATAGAGGATAGGATAGGATAGAGGATAGGATAGGATAGAATATAGGATAGGATAGAGGATAGGATAGGATAGAGGATAGGATAGGATACAGGATAGGATAGAGGATAGGATAGGATAGAGGATGGGATAGGATAGAGGATAGGATAGGATAGAGGATAGGAGAGGATAGAGGATAGGATACGATAGAGGATAGGATAGGATAGTGCATTGGATAGGATAGAGTATAGAATAGGATAGAGGATAGGATAGGATAGAGGATAGGATAGGATTGAGGATAGGATAGGATAGGATAGAGGATAGGAAAGGATAGAATATAGGATTGGATAGAGGATAGGATAGGATAGAGGATAGGATAGGATACAGGATAGGATAGAGGATAGGATAGGATAGAGGATCGGATAGAGGATAGGATAGGATAGAGGATAGGATAGGATAGAGGATAGGATAGGATAGAGGATCGGATAGAGGATAGGATAGGATAGAGTATAGGATAGGATAGAGGATAGGATAGGATAGAGGATAGGATAGGATAGAGGATAGGATAGGATAGAGGATAGGATAGGATAGAGGATAGGATAGGATAGAGGATAGGATAGGATAGAGGATAGGATAGGATAGAGGATAGGATAGGATAGAGGATAGGATAGACAATAGGATAGGATAGAGGTTCGGATAGAGGATAGGATAGGATAGAGGATAGGAGAGGATAGAGGATAGGATACGATAGAGGATAGGATAGGATAGTGCATTGGATAGGATAGAGTATAGAATAGGATAGAGGATAGGATAGGATAGAGGATAGGATAGGATTGAGGATAGGATAGGATAGGATAGAGGATAGGAAAGGATAGAATATAGGATTGGATAGAGGATAGGATAGGATAGAGGATAGGATAGGATACAGGATAGGATAGAGGATAGGATAGGATAGAGGATCGGATAGAGGATAGGATAGGATAGAGGATAGGATAGGATAGAGGATAGGATAGGATAGAGGATCGGATAGAGGATAGGATAGGATAGAGTATAGGATAGGATAGAGGATAGGATAGGATAGAGGATAGGATAGGATAGAGGATAGGATAGGATAGAGGATAGGATAGGATAGAGGATAGGATAGGATAGAGGATAGGATAGGATAGAGGATAGGATAGGATAGAGGATAGGATAGGATAGAGGATAGGATAGACAATAGGATAGGATAGAGGTTCGGATAGAGGATAGGATAGGATAGAGGATAGGATAGGATAGAGGATAGGATAGGATAGAGGATAGGATAGGATAGAGGATAGGATAGGATAGAGGATAGGATAGGATAGAGGATAGCATAGGATAAAGGATAGGATAGGATAGAGGATACGATAGAGGATTGGATAGGATAGAGGATAGGATAGGATAGAGGATAGGATAGGATGGGATAGAGGATAGGATAGGATAGGATAGGATAGAGGATAGGATAGGATAGAGGATAGGATAGGATAGAGGATAGGATAGGATAGAGGATAGGATAGGATAGAATATACGATAGGATAGAGGATAGGATAGGATAGAGGATAGGATAGGATACACGATAGGATAGAGGATAGGATAGGATAGAGGATGGGATAGGATAGAGGATAGGATAGGATAGAGGATAGGAGAGGATAGAGGATAGGATAGGATAGAGGATAGGATAGGATAGTGCATTGGATAGGATAGAGTATAGAATAGGATAGAGGATAGGATAGGATAGAGGATAGGATAGGATTGAGGATAGGATAGGATAGGATAGAGGATAGGAAAGGATAGAATATAGGATTGGATAGAGGATAGGATAGGATAGAGGATAGGATAGGATACAGGATAGGATAGAGGATAGGATAGGATAGAGGATCGGATAGAGGATAGGATAGTATAGAGGATAGGATAGGATAGAGGATCGGATAGAGGATAGGATAGGATAGAGGATAGGATAGGATAGAGGATAGGATAGGATAGAGGATAGGATTTGATAGAGGGTAGGATAGGATAGAGGATATGATAGGATTGAGAATAGGGTAGGATAGAGGATAGGATAGGATAGAGGATAGGATAGGATAGAGGATAGGATAGGATAGAGGATAGAGGATAGAGGATAGGATAGGATAGAGGATAGGATAGGATAGAGGATAGGATAGGATAGAGGGTAGGATAGGATAGAGGATAGGATAGGATAGAGGATAGGATAGGATAGAGGATAGGATAGGATAGAGGATAGGATAGGATAGAGGATAGGATAGGATAGAGGTTAGGATAGGATAGAGGATAGGATAGGATAGAGGATCGGATAGAGGATAGGATAGGATAGAGGATCGGATAGAGGATAGGATAGGATAGAGGATAGGATAGGATAGAGGATAGAATAGGATAGAGGATAGGATAGAGGATAGGATATAATAGAGGATAGGATAGGATAGAGGATAGGATAGGATAGAGGATAGGATAGGATAGAGGATAGGATAGAGGATAGGATAGGATAGAGGATAGGATAGGATAGAGGATAGGATAGGATAGAGGATAGGATAGGATAGAGGATAGGATAGACAATAGGATAGGATAGAGGATCGGATAGAGGATAGGATAGGATAGAGGATAGGATAGGATAGAGGATAGGATAGGATAGAGGATAGGATAGGATAGAGGATAGGATAGGATAGAGGTTAGGATAGGATAAAGGATAGGATAGGATAGAGGATACGATAGAGGATTGGATAGGATAGAGGATAGGATAGGATAGAGGATAGGATAGGATAGAGGATAGTATCGGATAGAGGATAGGTTAGGATAGAGGATAGGATAGGATTGAGGATAGGATAGGATAAAGGATAGGATAGGATAGAGGATACGATAGAGGATTGGATAGGAAAGAGGATAGGATAGGATAGAGGATAGGATAGGATAGAGGATAGGATAGGATAGAGGATAGGATAGGATAGAGGATAGGATAGGATAGAGGATAGGATAGGGTAGAGGGTAGGATAGGATAGAGGATATGATAGGATAGAGGATAGGATAAGATAGAGGATAGGATAGGATAGAGGATAGGATAGGATGGGATAGAGGATAGGATAGGATAGGATAGGATAGAGGATAGGATAGGATAGAGGATAGGATAGGATAGAGGATAGGATAGGATAGAGGATATGATAGGATAGAATATAGGATAGGATAGAGGATAGGATAGGATAGAGGATAGGATAGGATACAGGATAGGATAGAGGATAGGATAGGATAGAGGATGGGATAGGATAGAGGATAGGATAGGATAGAGGATAGGAGAGGATAGAGGATAGGATACGATAGAGGATAGGATAGGATAGTGCATTGGATAGGATAGAGTATAGAATAGGATAGAGGATAGGATAGGATAGAGGATAGGATAGGATTGAGGATAGGATAGGATAGGATAGAGGATAGGAAAGGATAGAATATAGGATTGGATAGAGGATAGGATAGGATAGAGGATAGGATAGGATACAGGATAGGATAGAGGATAGGATAGGATAGAGGATCGGATAGAGGATAGGATAGGATAGAGGATAGGATAGGATAGAGGATAGGATAGGATAGAGGATCGGATAGAGGATAGGATAGGATAGAGTATAGGATAGGATAGAGGATAGGATAGGATAGAGGATAGGATAGGATAGAGGATAGGATAGGATAGAGGATAGGATAGGATAGAGGATCGGATAGAGGATAGGATAGGATAGAGGATAGGATAGGATAGAGGATAGGATAGGATAGAGGATAGGATAGGATAGAGGATAGGATAGGATAGAGGTTAGGATAGGATAAAGGATAGGATAGGATAGAGGATACGATAGAGGATTGGATAGGATAGAGGATAGGATAGGATAGAGGATAGGATAGGATAGAGGATAGTATCGGATAGAGGATAGGATAGGATAGAGGATAGGATAGGATTGAGGATAGGATAGGATAAAGGATAGGATAGGATAGAGGATACGATAGAGGATTGGATAGGAAAGAGGATAGGATATAATAGAGGATAGGATAGGATAGAGGATAGGATAGGATAGAGGATAGGATAGGATAGAGGATAGGATAGGATAGAGGATAGGATAGGATAGAGGATAGGATAGGGTAGAGGGTAGGATAGGATAGAGGATATGATAGGATAGAGGATAGGATAAGATAGAGGATAGGATAGGATAGAGGATAGGATAGGATGGGATAGAGGATAGGATAGGATAGGATAGGATAGAGGATAGGATAGGATAGAGGATAGGATAGGATAGAGGATAGGATAGGATAGAGGATAGGATAGGATAGAATATAGGATAGGATAGAGGATAGGATAGGATAGAGGATAGGATAGGATACAGGATAGGATAGAGGATAGGATAGGATAGAGGATGGGATAGGATAGAGGATAGGATAGGATAGAGGATAGGAGAGGATAGAGGATAGGATACGATAGAGGATAGGATAGGATAGTGCATTGGATAGGATAGAGTATAGAATAGGATAGAGGATAGGATAGGATAGAGGATAGGATAGGATTGAGGATAGGATAGGATAGGATAGAGGATAGGAAAGGATAGAATATAGGATTGGATAGAGGATAGGATAGGATAGAGGATAGGATAGGATACAGGATAGGATAGAGGATAGGATAGGATAGAGGATCGGATAGAGGATAGGATAGGATAGAGGATAGGATAGGATAGAGGATAGGATAGGATAGAGGATCGGATAGAGGATAGGATAGGATAGAGTATAGGATAGGATAGAGGATAGGATAGGATAGAGGATAGGATAGGATAGAGGATAGGATAGGATAGAGGATAGGATAGGATAGAGGATAGGATAGGATAGAGGATAGGATAGGATAGAGGATAGGATAGGATAGAGGATAGGATAGACAATAGGATAGGATAGAGGTTCGGATAGAGGATAGGATAGGATAGAGGATAGGATAGGATAGAGGATAGGATAGGATAGAGGATAGGATAGGATAGAGGATGGGATAGGATAGAGGATAGGATAGGATAGAGGATAGGATAGGATAGAGGATAGCATAGGATAAAGGATAGTATAGGATAGAGGATACGATAGAGGATTGGATAGGATAGAGGATAGGATAGGATAGAGGATAGTATAGGATAGAGGATAGTATAGGATAGAGGATAGGATAGGATAGAGGATAGGATAGGATTGAGGATAGGATAGGATAAAGGATAGGATAGGATACAGGATACGATAGAGGATAGGATATAATAGAGGATAGGATAGGATAGAGGATAGGATAGGATACAGGATAGGATAGGATAGAGGATAGGATAGGATAGAGGATAGGATAGGATAGAGGATAGGATAGGGTAGAGGGTAGGATAGGATAGAGGATATGATAGGATAGAGGATAGGATAAGATAGAGGATAGGATAGGATAGAGGATAGGATAGGATGGGATAGAGGATAGGATAGGATAGGATAGGATAGAGGATAGGATAGGATAGAGGATAGGATAGGATAGAGGATAGGATAGGATAGAATATAGGATAGGATAGAGGATAGGATAGGATAGAGGATAGGATAGGATACAGGATAGGATAGAGGATAGGATAGGATAGAGGATGGGATAGGATAGAGGATAGGATAGGGTAGAGGATAGGAGAGGATACAGGATAGGATAGGATAGAGGATAGGATAGGATAGTGCATTGGATAGGATAGAGTATAGAATAGGATAGAGGATAGGATAGGATGAGAGGCCTTCAGTTGCGCACAATACGATTGCGCACGTACACATTGCGCACATATCTTTTGGACACAGTATGATTGGACACAAGAAGAATTGGTCACGTTTCAATTGCGCACACGAAGAATCGGACACATCTCAATTGCGCATAAATAGAATTGGAAACATATTTATTGCGCACAGATAAAACTGGACACAAGCGAATTGCGAACAAATAACCCTAACAACTAACCCTAACCCTAACCCTAACATTTACTACAGACTCTAAAAATCATTCATTTTAACACTTCAAATATTAATTAGTTTCGGTTAATTTTACAGATTCATCACAGGAAATCCTAAACATGGATTTGATACTTAACATCAAGCGCACATAATCCGAAATTAATCACGACTTGGCCGCATTTCCATCACTGTCTAAAATTAGTGTGCGCATTTCTATTTGTTCGCGATTCGCTTGTGTCCAGTTTTATGTGTGCGCAATAAATATGTTTCCAATTCTATTTGTGCGCAATTGAGATGTGTCCGATTTTTCGTGTGCGCAATTGAAACGTTTCCGATTCTTCTTGTGTCCAATCATACTGTGTCCAAAAGATATGTGCGCAATGTGTACGTGCGCAATCGTATTGTGCGCAACTGAGCGCCTCCCTCCTATTATATCCTCTATCCTATCCTATCCTCTATCCTATATTATCCTCTACCCTATCCTATCCTCTATCCTATCATATCCTCTATCCTATCCTATCCTCTATCCTATCCTATCCTGTATCCTATCCTATCCTCTATCCTATCCTATCGTCTATCCTATCCTATCCTCTATCCTATCCTATCCTCTATCCTATCCTATCCTCTATCCTATCCTCTATCCCATCCTATCCTCTATCCTATCCTATCCTCTGTCCTATCCTATCCTCTATCCTATCCTATCATCTATCCTATCCTATCCTCTTTCCTATCCTATCATCTATCCTATCCTATCCTCTATCCTATCCTTTCCGCAATCCTATCCTATCCTCTATCCTATCCTATCCTCTATCCTATCCTATCCTATCCTCTATCCTATCCTATCCTCTATCCTATCCTATCCTCTATCCAATCCTATCCTTTATCCTATCCTATCCAATTACCTATCCTATCCTCTATCCTATCCTATCCTCTATCCTATCCTATCCTCTATCATATCCTATCCTCTATCCTATCCTATCCTCTATCCTATCCTATCCTCTATCCTATCCTATCCTCTATCCTATCCTATCCTCTATCCTATCCTATCCTCTATCCTATCCTATCCTATCCTCTATTCTATCCTATCCTTTATCCTATCCTCTATCCTATCCTATCCTCTATCCTATCCTATCCTCTATCCCATCCTATCATCTATCCTATCCTATCCTCTATCCTATCCTATCCTCTATCCTATCCTTTCCTCTATCCTATCCTATCCTCTATCCTATCCTATCCTCTATCCTATCCTATCCTCTATCCTATCCTATCCTCTATCCTATCCTCTATTCTATCCTATCCTCTATCCTATCCTATCCTCTATCCTATCCTATCCTCTATCCTATCCTATCCTCTATCCTATCCTATCCTCTATCCTATCCTATCCTCTATCCTATCCTATCCTCTATCCTATCCTATCCTCTATCCTATCCTATCCTCTATCCTATCCTATCCTATCCTCTATTCTATCCTATCCTTTATCCTATCCTCTATCCTATCCTATCCTCTATCCTATATTATCCTCTACCCTATCCTATCCTCTATCCTATCATATCCTCTATCCTATCCTATCCTCTATCCTATCCTATCCTGTATCCTATCCTATCCTCTATCCTATCCTATCGTCTATCCTATCCTATCCTCTATCCTATCCTATCCTCTATCCTATCCTATCCTCTATCCTATCCTCTATCCCATCCTATCCTCTATCCTATCCTATCCTCTGTCCTATCCTATCCTCTATCCTATCCTATCATCTATCCTATCCTATCCTCTTTCCTATCCTATCATCTATCCTATCCTATCCTCTATCCTATCCTTTCCGCAATCCTATCCTATCCTCTATCCTATCCTATCCTCTATCCTATCCTATCCTCTATCCTATCCTATCCTATCCTCTATCCTATCCTATCCTCTATCCAATCCTATCCTTTATCCTATCCTATCCAATTACCTATCCTATCCTCTATCCTATCCTATCCTCTATCCTATCCTATCCTCTATCCTATCCTATCCTCTATCCTATCCTATCCTCTATCCTATCCTATCCTCTATCCTATCCTATCCTCTATCCTATCCTATCCTATCCTCTATTCTATCCTATCCTTTATCCTATCCTCTATCCTATCCTATCCTCTATCCTATCCTATCCTCTATCCCATCCTATCATCTATCCTATCCTATCCTCTATCCTATCCTATCCTCTATCCTATCCTTTCCTCTATCCTATCCTATCCTCTATCCTATCCTATCCTCTATCCTATCCTATCCTCTATCCTATCCTCTATTCTATCCTATCCTCTATCCTATCCTATCCTCTATCCTATCCTATCCTCTATCCTATCCTATCCTCTATCCTATCCTATCCTCTATCCTATCCTATCCTCTATCCTATCCTATCCTCTATCCTTTATCCTAGCCTATCCTCTATCCTATCCTATCCTATCGTATCCTCTATCCGATCCTCTATCCGATCCTCTATCCTATCCAATCCTCTATCCTATCCTCTATCCTATCCTATCCTCTATCCTATCCTATCCTCTATCCTATCCTATCCTCTATCCTATCCTATCCTCTATCCTATCCTATCCTCTATCCTATCCTATCCTCTATCCTATGATATCCTCTTTCCTATCCTATCCTCTATCCTATCCTATCCTCTATCCTATCCTTTCCTCAATCCTATTATATCCTCTATCATATCCTATCCTCTATCCTATATTATCCTCTATCCTATCCTATCCTCTATCCTATCATATCCTCTATCCTATCCTATCCTCTATCCTATCCTATCCTCTATCCTATCCTATCCTCTATCCTATCCTCTATCCTATCCTATCCTCTATCCTATCCTATCCTCTATCCCATCCTATCATCTATCCTATCCTATCCTCTATCCTATCCTATCCTCTATCCTATCCTATCCTATCCTCTATCCTATCCTATCCTCTATCCTATCCTATCCTCTATCCTATCCTATCCTCTATCCTATCCTATCCTCTATCCTATCCTATCCTCTATCCTATGATATCCTCTTTCCTATCCTATCCTCTATCCTATCCTATCCTCTATCCTATCCTTTCCTCAATCCTATTATATCCTCTATCCTATCCTATCCTCTATCCTATATTATCCTCTACCCTATCCTATCCTCTATCCTATCATATCCTCTATCCTATCCTATCCTCTATCCTATCCTATCCTATCCTCTATCCTATCCTATCCTCTATCCTATCCTATCCTCTATCCTATCCTATCCTCTATCCTATCCTTTCCTCAATCCTATTATATCCTCTATCCTATCCTATCCTATCCTCTATCCTATCCTATCCTGTATCCTATCCTATCCTCTATCCTATCCTATCGTCTATCCTATCCTATACTCTATCCTATCCTATCCTCAATCCTATGATATCCTCTTTCCTATCCTATCCTCTATCCTATCATATCCTCTATCCTATCCTTTCCTCAATCCTATTATATCCTCTATCCTATCCTATCCTCTATCCTATATTATTCTCTATCCTATCCTATCCTCTATCCTATCATATCCTCTATCCTATCCTATCCTCTATCCTATCCTATCCTCTATCCTATCCTATCCTCTATCCTATCCTCTATCCTATCCTATCCTCTATCCTATCCTATCCTCTATCCCATCCTATCATCTATCCTATCCTATCCTCTATCCTATCCTATCCTCTATCCTATCCTATCCTATCCTCTATCCTATCCTATCCTCTATCCTATCCTCTATTCTATCCTATCCTCTATCCTATCCTATCCTCTATCCTATCCTATCCTCTATCCTATCCTATCCTCTATCCTATCCTATCCTCAATCCTATCCTATCCTCTATCCTATCCTATCCTATCCTCTATCCTATCCTATCCTCTATCCTATCCTATCCTCTATCCTATCCTATCCTCTATCCTATCCTATCCTCTATCCTATCCTATCCTCAATCCTATCCTATCCTCTATCCTATCCTATCCTATCCTCCATCCTATCCTATCCTCTATCCTATCCTATCCTCTTTCCTATCCTATCCTCTATCCTATCCTATCCTCTATCCTATCCTTTCCTCAATCCTATTATATCCTCTATCCTATCCTATCCTCTATCCTATATTATCCTCTACCCTATCCTATCCTCTATCCTATCATATCCTCTATCCTATCCTATCCTCTATCCTATCCTATCCTATCCTCTATCCTATCCTATCCTCTATCCTATCCTATCCTCTATCCTATCCTATCCTCTATCCTATCCTATCCTCTATCCTATCCTATCCTATCCTCTATCCTATCCTATCCTCTATCCTATCCTATCCTCTATCCTATCCTATCCTCTATCCTATCCTATCCTCTATCCTATCCTATCCTCTATCCTATCCTATCCTATCCTCTATCCTATCCTATCCTATCCTCTATCCTATCCTATCGTCTATCCTATCCTATCCTCTATCCTATCCTATCCTCTATCCTATCCTATCCTCTATCCTATCCTATCCTCTATCCCATCCTATCCTCTATCCTATCCTATCCTCTGTCCTATCCTATCCTCTATCCTATCCTATCATCTATCCTATCCTATCCTCTTTCCTATCCTATCATCTATCCTATCCTATCCTCTATCCTATCCTTTCCGCAATCCTATCCTATCCTCTATCCTATCCTATCCTCTATCCTATCCTATCCTATCCTCTATCCTATCCTATCCTCTATCCTATCCTATCCTCTATCCAATCCTATCCTTTATCCTATCCTATCCAATTACCTATCCTATCCTCTATCCTATCCTATCCTCTATCCTATCCTATCCTCTATCCTATCCTATCCTCTATCCTATCCTATCCTCTATCCTATCCTATCCTCTATCCTATCCTATCCTCTATCCTATCCTATCCTCTATCCTATCCTATCCTATCCTCTATCCTATCCTATCCTCTATCCTATCCTATCCTCTATCCTATCCTATCCTCTATAATATCCTATCCTATCCTCTATCCTATCCTATCCTATCCTCTATCCTATCCTATCCTTTATCCTATCCTATCCTCTATTCTATCCTATCCTCTATCCTATCCTATCCTCTATCCTATCCTATCCTCTATCCTATCCTATCCTCTATCCTATCCTATCCTCTATCCTATCCTCTATCCTATCCTATCCTCTATCCTATCCTATCCTCTATCCGATCCTCTATCCTATCCTATCCTCTATCCTATCCTCTATCCTATCCTCTATCCTATCCTCTATCCTATCGTCTATCCTATCCTATCCTCTGTCCCATCCTATCCTCTATCCTATCCTATCCTCTATCCTATCCTATCCTCTATCCTATCCTATCCTCTATCCTATCCTATCCTCTATCCTATCCTATCCTATCCTCTATCCTATCCTATCCTCTATCCTATCCTATCCTCTATCCTATCCTATCCTATCCTCTATCCTATCCTATCCTCTATCCTATCCTATCCTCTATCCTATCCCATCCTCTATCCTATCCTTTCCTCAATCCTATTATATCCTCTATCCTATCCTATCCTATCCTCTATCCTATCCTATCCTGTATCCTATCCTATCCTCTATCCTATCCTATCGTCTATCCTATCCTATCCTCTATCCTATCCTATCCTCTATCCTATCCTATCCTCTATCCTATCCTCTATCCCATCCTATCCTCTATCCTATCCTATCCTCTGTCCTATCCTATCCTCTATCCTATCCTATCATCTATCCTATCCTATCCTCTTTCCTATCCTATCATCTATCCTATCCTATCCTCTATCCTATCCTTTCCGCAATCCTATCCTATCCTCTATCCTATCCTATCCTCTATCCTATCCTATCCTATCCTCTATCCTATCCTATCCTCTATCCTATCCTATCCTCTATCCAATCCTATCCTTTATCCTATCCTATCCAATTACCTACCCTATCCTCTATCCTATCCTATCCTCTATCCTATCCTATCCTCTATCCTATCCTATCCTCTATCCTATCCTATCCTATCCTCTATCCTATCCTATCCTCTATCCTATCCTATCCTCTATCCTATCCTATCCTCTATCCTATCCTATCCTATCCTCTATCCTATCCTATCCTATCCTCTATCCTATCCTATCCTTTATCCTATCCTATCCTCTATTCTATCCTATCCTCTATCCTATCCTCTATCCTATCCTCTATCCTATCCTATCCTCTATCCTATCCTATCCTCTATCCGATCCTCTATCCTATCCTATCGTCTATCCTATCCTATCCTCTATCCTATCCTATCCTCTATCCTATCCTATCCTCTATCCTATCCTATCCTCTAGCCTATCCTATTCTCTATCCTATCCTATCCTCTATCCTATCCTATCCTCTATCCTATCCTCTATCCTATCCTATCCTCTATCCTATCCTATCCTCTATCCGATCCTCTATCCTATCCTATCGTCTATCCTATCCTATCCTCTATCCTATCCTATCCTCTATCCTATCCTATCCTCTATCCTATCCTCTATCCCATCCTATCCTCTATCCTATCCTATCCTCTGTCCTATCCTATCCTCTATCCTATCCTATCATCTATCCTATCCTATCCTCTTTCCTATCCTATCATCTATCCTATCCTATCCTCTATCCTATCCTTTCCGCAATCCTATCCTATCCTCTATCCTATCCTATCCTCTATCCTATCCTATCCTATCCTCTATCCTATCCTATCCTCTATCCTATCCTATCCTCTATCCTATCCTATCCTCTATCCTATCCTATCCTCTATCCTATCCTATCCTCTATCCTATCCTCTATCCTATCCTATCCTTTATCCTATCCTATCCTCTATTCTATCCTATCCTATCCTCTATTCTATCCTATCCTCTATCCTATCCTATCCTCTAGCCTATCCTATCCTCTATCCTATCCTATCCTCTATCCTATCCTATCCTCTATCCTATCCTCTATCCTATCCTATCCTCTATCCTATCCTATCCTCTATCCGATCCTCTATCCTATCCTATCGTCTATCCTATCCTATCCTCTATCCTATCCTATCCTCTATCCTATCCTATCCTCTATCCTATCCTCTATCCCATCCTATCCTCTATCCTATCCTATCCTCTGTCCTATCCTATCCTCTATCCTATCCTATCATCTATCCTATCCTATCCTCTTTCCTATCCTATCATCTATCCTATCCTATCCTCTATCCTATCCTTTCCGCAATCCTATCCTATCCTCTATCCTATCCTATCCTCTATCCTATCCTATCCTATCCTCTATCCTATCCTATCCTCTATCCTATCCTATACTCTATCCTATCCTATCCTCTATCCTATCCTATCCTCTATCCTATCCTATCCTCTATCCTATCCTATCCTATCCTCTATCCTATCCTATCCTCTATCCTATCCTATCCTCTATCCTATCCTATCCTCTATCCTATCCTATCCTCTATCCTATCCTATCCTATCCTCTATCCTATCCTCTATCCTATCTTATCCTCTATACTATCCTATCCTCTATCCGATCCTCTATCCTATCCTATCGTCTATCCTATCCTATCCTCTATCCTATCCTATCCTCTATCCTATCCTATCCTCTATCCTATCCTCTATCCCATCCTATCCTCTATCCTATCCTATCCTCTGTCCTATCCTATCCTCTATCCTATCCTATCATCTATCCTATCCTATAGTCTTTCCTATCCTATCATCTATCCTATCCTATCCTCTATCCTATCCTTTCCGCAATCCTATCCTATCCTCTATCCTATCCTATCCTCTATCCTATCCTATCCTATCCTCTATCCTATCCTATCCTCTATCCTATCCTATCCTCTATCCTATCCTATCCTCTATCCTATCCTCTATCCTATCCTATCCTCTATCCTATCCTATCCTCTATCCCATCCTATCATCTATCCTATCCTATCCTCTATCCTATCCTATCCTCTATCCTATCCTATCCTCTATCCTATCCTATCCTCTATCCTATCCTATCCTCTATCCTATCCTCTATGCTATCCTATCCTCTATCCTATCCTATCCTCTATCCTATCCTATCCTGTATCCTATCCTCTATCCTATCCTCTATCCCATCCTATCCTCTATCCTATCCTATCCTCTATCCTATCCTATCCTCTATCCTATCCTATCCTCTATCCTATCCTATCCCCTATCCTATCCTATCCTTAATCCTATCCTATCCTCTATCCTGTCCTATCCTCTATCCTATACTATCCTCTACCTTATCCTATCCGCTATCCTATCCAATTACCTATCCTATCCTCTATCCTATCCTATCCTCTATCCTATCCTATCCTGTATCCTATCCTATCCTATATCCTATCCTATCGTCTATCCTATCCTATCCTCTATCCTATCCTATCCTCTATCCTATCCTATCCTCTATCCTATCCTCTATCCCATCCTATCCTCTATCCTATCCTATCCTCTGTCCTATCCTATCCTCTATCCTATCCTATCATCTATCCTATCCTATCCTCTTTCCTATCCTATCATCTATCCTATCCTATCCTCTATCCTATCCTTTCCGCAATCCTATCCTATCCTCTATCCTATCCTATCCTCTATCCTATCCTATCCTATCCTCTATCCTATCCTATCCTCTATCCTATCCTATCCTCTATCCAATCCTATCCTTTATCCTATCCTATCCAATTACCTATCCTATCCTCTATCCTATCCTATCCTCTATCCTATCCTATCCTCTATCCTATCCTATCCTCTATCCTATCCTATCCTCTATCCTATCCTATCCTCTATCCTATCCTATCCTCTATCCTATCCTATCCTCTATCCTATCCTATCCTCTATCCTATCCTATCCTCTATCCTATCCTATCCTATCCTCTATCCTATCCTATCCTCTATCCTATCCTATCCTCTATCCTATCCTATCCTCTATCCTATCCTATCCTCTATCCTATACTATCCTCTATCCTATCCTCTATCCTATCCTATCCTCTATCCGATCCTCTATCCTATCCTATCCTCTATCCTATCCTCTATCCTATCCTCTATCCTATCCTATCCTATCCTCTATCCTATCCTATCCTTTATCCTATCCGATCCTCTATCCTATCCTATCCTCTATCCTATCCTCTATCCTATCCTCTATCCTATCCTATCCTATCCTCTATCCTATCCTATCCTTTATCCTATCCTATCCTCTATTCTATCCTATCCTTTATCCTATCCTCTATCCTATCCTATCCTCTATCCTATCCTATCCTCTATCCCATCCTATCATCTATCCTATCCTATCCTCTATCCTATCCTATCCTCTATCCTATCCTATCCTCTATCCTATCCTATCCTCTATCCTATCCTATCCTCTATCCTATCCTATCCTCTATCCTATCCTATCCTCTATCCTATCCTCTATTCTATCCTATCCTCTATCCTATCCTATCCTCTATCCTATCCTATCCTCTATCCTATCCTATCCTCTATCCTATCCTATCCTCTATCCTTTATCCTATCCTATCCTCTATCCTATCCTATCCTATCCTATCCTCTATCCGATCCTCTATCCTATCCAATCCTCTATCCTATCCTCTATCCTATCCTATCCTCTATCCTATCCTATCCTCTATCCTATCATATCCTCTATCCTATCCTATCCTCTATTCTATCCTATCCTTTATCCTATCCTATCCTCTATCCTATCCTATCCTCTACCTTATCCTATACTCTATCCTATCCAATTACCTATCCTATCCTCTATCCTATCCTATCCTCTATCCTATCCTATCCTCTATCCTATCCTATCCTCTATCCTATCCTATCCTCAATCCTATTATATCCTCTATCCTATCCTATCCTCTATCCTATATTATCCTCTACCCTATCCTATCCTCTATCCTATCATATCCTCTATCCTATCCTATCCTCTATCCTATCCTATCCTATCCTCTATCCTATCCTATCCTCTATCCTATCCTATCCTCTATCCTATCCTATCCTCTATCCTATCCTATCCTCTATCCTATCCTATCCTCTATCCTATCCTCTATCCTATCCTCTATCCTATCCTCTATCCTATCCTCTATCCTATCCTATCCTCTATCCTATCCTCTATCCTATCCTCTATCCTATCCTATCCTCTATCCGATCCTCTATCCTATCCTATCCTCTATCCTATCCTCTATCCTATCCTCTATCCTATCCTATCCTATCCTCTATCCTATCCTATCCTTTATCCTATCCTATCCTCTATTCTTTCCTGTCCTTTATCCTATCCTCTATCCTATACTATCCCCTATCCTATTATATCGTCTATCCTATCCTATCCTCTACCTTATCCTATACTCTATCCTGTCCTATCCTCTATCCTATCCTATCCTCTATCCTATCCTATCCTCTATCCTATCCTATCCTCTATCCTATCCTATCCTCTATCCTATCCTCTATCCTATCCTATCCTCTATCCTATCCTATCCTCTATCCCATCCTATCATCTATCCTATCCTATCCTCTATCCTATCCTGTCCTCTATCCTATCCTATCCTCTATCCTATCCTATCCTCTATCCTATCCTATCCTCTATCCTATCCTATCCTCTATCCTATCCTATCCTCTATCCTATCCTATCCTCTATCCTATCCTATCCTCTATCCTATCCTATCCTCAATCCTATCCTATCCTCTATCCTATCCTATCCTATCCTCTATCCTATCCTATCCTCTATCCTATCCGATCCTCTATCCTATCCTATCCTCTATCCTATCCTATCCTCTATCGTATCCTATCCTCTATCCTGTCCTCTATCCTATACTCTATCCTATCCTATCCTCTATCCTATCCTCTATCCTATCCTATCCTCTATCCTATCCTCTATCCTATCCTCTATCCTATCCTCTATCCTATCCTCTATCCTATCCTATCCTCTATCCTATCCTATCCTCTATCTTATCCTATCCTCTATCCTATCCTCTATCCTATCGTCTATCCTATCCTATCCTCTGTCCCATCCTATCCTCTATCCTATCCTATCCTCTATCCTATCCTATCCTCTATCCTATCCTATCCTCTATCCTATCCTATCCTCTATCCTATCCTATCCTCTATCCTATGATATCCTCTTTCCTATCCTATCCTCTATCCTATCCTATCCTCTATCCTATCCTTTCCTCAATCCTATTATATCCTCTATCCTATCCTATCCTCTATCCTATATTATCCTCTACCCTATCCTATCCTCTATCCTATCATATCCTCTATCCTATCCTATCCTCTATCCTATCCTATCCTATCCTCTATCCTATCCTATCCTCTATCCTATCCTATCCTCTATCCTATCCTATCCTCTATCCTATCCTTTCCTCAATCCTATTATATCCTCTATCCTATCCTATCCTATCCTCTATCCTATCCTATCCTGTATCCTATCCTATCCTCTATCCTATCCTATCCTCTATCCTATCCTATCCTCTATCCTATCCTATCCTCTATCCTATGATATCCTCTTTCCTATCCTATCCTCTATCCTATCCTATCCTCTATCCTATCCTTTCCTCAATCCTATTATATCCTCTATCCTATCCTATCCTCTATCCTATCCTATCCTCTATCCTATCCTTTCCGCAATCCTATCCTATCCTCTATCCTATCCTATCCTCTATCCTATCCTATCCTATCCTCTATCCTATCCTATCCTATCCTCTATCCTATCCTATCCTTTATCCTATCCTATCCTCTATTCTATCCTATCCTCTATCCTATCCTATCCTCTAGCCTATCCTATCCTCTATCCTATCCTATCCTCTATCCTATCCTATCCTCTATCCTATCCTCTATCCTATCCTATCCTCTATCCTATCCTATCCTCTATCCTATCCTATCCTCTATCCGATGCTCTATCCTATCCTATCGTCTATCCTATCCTATCCTCTATCCTATCCTATCCTCTATCCTATCCTATCCTCTATCCTATCCTATCCTCTATCCTATCCTCTATCCCATCCTATCCTCTATCCTATCCTATCCTCTGTCCTATCCTATCCTCTATCCTATCCTATCATCTATCCTATCCTATCCTCTTTCCTATCCTATCATCTATCCTATCCTATCCTCTATCCTATCCTTTCCGCAATCCTATCCTATCCTCTATCCTATCCTATCCTCTATCCTATCCTATCCTATCCTCTATCCTATCCTATCCTCTATCCTATCCTATCCTCTATCCTATCCTATCCTCTATCCTATCCTATTCTCTATCCTATCCTATCCTCTATCCTATCCTATCCTCTATCCTATCCTATCCTATCCTCTATCCTATCCTATCCTCTATCCTATCCTATCCTCTATCCTATCCTATCCTCTATCCTATCCTATCCTCTATCCTATCCTACCCTATCCTCTATCCTATCCTATCCTATCCTCTATCCTATCCTATCCTTTATCCTATCCTATCCTCTATTCTATCCTATCCTCTATCCTATCCTATCCTCTATCCTATCCTATCCTCTATCCTATCCTATCCTCTATCCTATCCTATCCTCTATCCTATCCTCTATCCTATCCTATCCTCTATCCTATCTTATCCTCTATCCGATCCTCTATCCTATCCTATCCTCTATCCTATCCTCTATCCTATCCTCTATCCTATCCTCTATCCTATCCTATAATATCCTCTATCCTATCCTATCCTTTATCCTATCCTATCCTCTATTCTATCCTATCCTTTATCCTATCCTCTATCCTATACTATCCCCTATCCTATTATATCGTCTATCCTATCCTATCCTCTACCTTATCCTATACTCTATCCTATCCTATCCTCTATCCTATCCTATCCTCTATCCTATCCTATCCTCTATCCTATCCTATCCTCTATCCTATCCTATCCTCTATCCTATCCTATCCTCTATCCTATCCTATCCTCTATCCTATCCTATCCTCTATCCTATCCTATCCTCTAGCCTATCCTATCCTCTATCCTATCCTATCCTCTATCCTATCCTCTAGCCTATCCTATCCTCTATCCTATCCTATCCTCTATCCTATCCTATCCTCTATCCTATCCTCTATCCTATCCTATCCTCTATCCTATCCTATCCTCTATCCGATGCTCTATCCTATCCTATCGTCTATCCTATCCTATCCTCTATCCTATCCTATCCTCTATCCTATCCTATCCTCTATCCTATCCTATCCTCTATCCTATCCTCTATCCCATCCTATCCTCTATCCTATCCTATCCTCTATCCTATCCTATCCTCTATCCTATCCTATCCTCTATCCTATCCTATCCTCTATCGTATCCTATCCTCTATCCTGTCCTCTATCCTATACTCTATCCTATCCTATCCTCTATCCTATCCTCTATTCTATCCTATCCTCTATCCTATCCTCTATCCTATCCTATCCTCTATCCTATCCTATCCTCTATCTTATCCTATCCTCTATCCTATCCTCTATCCTATGGTCTATCCTATCCTATCCTCTGTCCCATCCTATCCTCTATCCTATCCTATCCTCTATCCTATCCTATCCTCTATCCTATCCTATCCTCTATCCTATCCTATCCTCTATCCTATCCTCTATCCTATGATATCCTCTTTCCTATCCTATCCTCTATCCTATCCTATCCTCTATCCTATCCTTTCCTCAATCCTATTATATCCTCTATCCTATATTCTCCTCTACCCTATCCTATCCTCTATCCTATCATATCCTCTATCCTATCCTATCCTCTATCCTATCCTATCCTATCCTCTATCCTATCCTATCCTCTATCCTATCCTATCCTCTATCCTATCCTATCCTCTATCCTATCCTATCCTCTATCCTATCCTTTCCTCAATCCTATTATATCCTCTATCCTATCCTATCCTATCCTCTATCCTATCCTATCCTGTATCCTATCCTATCCTCTATCGTATCCTATCGTCTATCCTATCCTATCCTCTATCCTATCCTATCCTCTATCCTATCCTCTATCCCATCCTATCCTCTATCCTATCCTATCCTCTGTCCTATCCTATCCTCTATCCTATCCTATCATCTATCCTATCCTATCCTCTTTCCTATCCTATCATCTATCCTATCCTATCCTCTATCCTATCCTTTCCGCAATCCTATCCTATCCTCTATCCTATCCTATCCTCTATCCTATCCTATCCTATCCTCTATCCTATCCTATCCTCTATCCTATCCTATCCTCTATCCAATCCTATCCTTTATCCTATCCTATCCAATTACCTATCCTATCCGCTATCCTATCCTATCCTCTATCCTATCCTATCCTCTATCCTATCCTATCCTCTATCCTATCCTATCCTCTATCCTATCCTATCCTCTATCCTATCCTATCCTCTATCCTATCCTATCCTATCCTCTATCCTATCCTATCCTCTATCCTATCCTATCCTCTATCCTATCCTATCCTCTATCCTATCCTATCCTCTATCCTATCCTCTATCCTATCCTATCCTCTATCCTATCCTATCCTCTATCCCATCCTATCATCTATCCTATCCTATCCTCTATCCTATCCTATCCTCTATCCTATCCTATCCTCTATCCTATCCTATCCTCTATCCTATCCTATCCTCTATCCTATCCTATCCTCTATCCTATCCTATCCTCTATCCTATCCTATCCTCTATCCTATCCTATCCTCTATCCTATCCTATCCTCAATCCTATCCTATCCTCTATCCTATCCTATCCTATCCTCTATCCTATCCTATCCTCTATCCTATCCTATCCTCTATCCTATCCTATCCTCTATCGTATCCTATCCTCTATCCTGTCCTCTATCCTATACTCTATCCTATCCTATCCTCTATCCTATCCTCTATCCTATCCTATCCTCTATCCTATCCTCTATCCTATCCTCTATCCTATCCTCTATCCTATCCTCTATCCTATCCTATCCTCTATCCTATCCTATCCTCTATCTTATCCTATCCTCTATCCTATCCTCTATCCTATCGTCTATCCTATCCTATCCTCTGTCCCATCCTATCCTCTATCCTATCCTATCCTCTATCCTATCCTATCCTCTATCCTATCCTATCCTCTATCCTATCCTATCCTCTATCCTATCCTATCCTCTATCCTATGATATCCTCTTTCCTATCCTATCCTCTATCCTATCCTATCCTCTATCCTATCCTTTCCTCAATCCTATTATATCCTCTATCCTATCCTATCATCTATCCTATATTATCCTCTACCCTATCCTATCCTCTATCCTATCATATCCTCTATCCTATCCTATCCTCTATCCTATCCTATCCTATCCTCTATCCTATCCTATCCTCTATCCTATCCTATCCTCTATCCTATCCTATCCTCTATCCTATCCTTTCCTCAATCCTATTATATCCTCTATCCTATCCTATCCTATCCTCTATCCTATCCTATCCTGTATCCTATCCTATCCTCTATCCTATCCTATCCTCTATCCTATCCTATCCTCTATCCTATCCTATCCTCTATCCTATGATATCCTCTTTCCTATCCTATCCTCTATCCTATCCTATCCTCTATCCTATCCTTTCCTCAATCCTATTATATCCTCTATCCTATCCTATCCTCTATCCTATCCTATCCTCTATCCTATCCTTTCCGCAATCCTATCCTATCCTCTATCCTATCCTATCCTCTATCCTATCCTATCCTATCCTCTATCCTATCCTATCCTCTATCCTATCCTATCCTCTATCCAATCCTATCCTTTATCCTATCCTATCCAATTACCTATCCTATCCTCTATCCTATCCTATCCTCTATCCTATCCTATCCTCTATCCTATCCTATCATCTATCCTATCCTATCCTCTATCCTATCCTATCCTCTATCCTATCCTATCCTCTATCCTATCCTATCCTCTATCCTATCCTATCCTCTATCCTATCCTATCCTATCCTCTATCCTATCTTATCCTCTATCCTATCCTATCCTCTATCCTATCCTATCCTCTATCCTATCCTATCCTCTATCCTATCCTATCCTATCCTCTATCCTATCCTATCCTATCCTCTATCCTATCCTATCCTTTATCCTATCCTATCCTCTATTCTATCCTATCCTCTATCCTATCCTATCCTCTAGCCTATCCTATCCTCTATCCTATCCTATCCTCTATCCTATCCTATCCTCTATCCTATCCTCTATCCTATCCTATCCTCTATCCTATCCTATCCTCTATCCTATCCTATCCTCTATCCGATGCTCTATCCTATCCTATCGTCTATCCTATCCTATCCTCTATCCTATCCTATCCTCTATCCTATCCTATCCTCTATCCTATCCTATCCTCTATCCTATCCTCTATCCCATCCTATCCTCTATCCTATCCTATCCTCTGTCCTATCCTATCCTCTATCCTATCCTATCATCTATCCTATCCTATCCTCTTTCCTATCCTATCATCTATCCTATCCTATCCTCTATCCTATCCTTTCCGCAATCCTATCCTATCCTCTATCCTATCCTATCCTCTATCCTATCCTATCCTATCCTCTATCCTATCCTATCCTCTATCCTATCCTATCCTCTATCCTATCCTATCCTCTATCCTATCCTATTCTCTATCCTATCCTATCCTCTATCCTATCCTATCCTCTATCCTATCCTATCCTATCCTCTATCCTATCCTATCCTCTATCCTATCCTATCCTCTATCCTATCCTATCCTCTATCCTATCCTATCCTCTATCCTATCCTATCCTCTATCCTATCCTACCCTATCCTCTATCCTATCCTATCCTATCCTCTATCCTATCCTATCCTTTATCCTATCCTATCCTCTATTCTATCCTATCCTCTATCCTATCCTATCCTCTATCCTATCCTATCCTCTATCCTATCCTATCCTCTATCCTATCCTATCCTCTATCCTATCCTCTATCCTATCCTATCCTCTATCCTATCTTATCCTCTATCCGATCCTCTATCCTATCCTATCCTCTATCCTATCCTCTATCCTATCCTCTATCCTATCCTCTATCCTATCCTATAATATCCTCTATCCTATCCTATCCTTTATCCTATCCTATCCTCTATTCTATCCTATCCTTTATCCTATCCTCTATCCTATACTATCCCCTATCCTATTATATCGTCTATCCTATCCTATCCTCTACCTTATCCTATACTCTATCCTATCCTATCCTCTATCCTATCCTATCCTCTATCCTATCCTCTATCCTATCCTATCCTCTATCCTATCCTATCCTCTATCTTATCCTATCCTCTATCCTATCCTCTATCCTATGGTCTATCCTATCCTATCCTCTGTCCCATCCTATCCTCTATCCTATCCTATCCTCTATCCTATCCTATCCTCTATCCTATCCTATCCTCTATCCTATCCTATCCTCTATCCTATCCTATCCTCTATCCTATCCTATCCTCTATCCTATCCTATCCTCTATCCTATCCTATCCTCTATCCTATCCTATCCTCTAGCCTATCCTATCCTCTATCCTATCCTATCCTCTATCCTATCCTCTAGCCTATCCTATCCTCTATCCTATCCTATCCTCTATCCTATCCTATCCTCTATCCTATCCTCTATCCTATCCTATCCTCTATCCTATCCTATCCTCTATCCGATGCTCTATCCTATCCTATCGTCTATCCTATCCTATCCTCTATCCTATCCTATCCTCTATCCTATCCTATCCTCTATCCTATCCTATCCTCTATCCTATCCTCTATCCCATCCTATCCTCTATCCTATCCTATCCTCTATCCTATCCTATCCTCTATCCTATCCTATCCTCTATCCTATCCTATCCTCTATCGTATCCTATCCTCTATCCTGTCCTCTATCCTATACTCTATCCTATCCTATCCTCTATCCTATCCTCTATTCTATCCTATCCTCTATCCTATCCTCTATCCTATCCTATCCTCTATCCTATCCTATCCTCTATCTTATCCTATCCTCTATCCTATCCTCTATCCTATGGTCTATCCTATCCTATCCTCTGTCCCATCCTATCCTCTATCCTATCCTATCCTCTATCCTATCCTATCCTCTATCCTATCCTATCCTCTATCCTATCCTATCCTCTATCCTATCCTCTATCCTATGATATCCTCTTTCCTATCCTATCCTCTATCCTATCCTATCCTCTATCCTATCCTTTCCTCAATCCTATTATATCCTCTATCCTATCCTATCCTCTATCCTATATTCTCCTCTACCCTATCCTATCCTCTATCCTATCATATCCTCTATCCTATCCTATCCTCTATCCTATCCTATCCTATCCTCTATCCTATCCTATCCTCTATCCTATCCTATCCTCTATCCTATCCTATCCTCTATCCTATCCTATCCTCTATCCTATCCTTTCCTCAATCCTATTATATCCTCTATCCTATCCTATCCTATCCTCTATCCTATCCTATCCTGTATCCTATCCTATCCTCTATCGTATCCTATCGTCTATCCTATCCTATCCTCTATCCTATCCTATCCTCTATCCTATCCTCTATCCCATCCTATCCTCTATCCTATCCTATCCTCTGTCCTATCCTATCCTCTATCCTATCCTATCATCTATCCTATCCTATCCTCTTTCCTATCCTATCATCTATCCTATCCTATCCTCTATCCTATCCTTTCCGCAATCCTATCCTATCCTCTATCCTATCCTATCCTCTATCCTATCCTATCCTATCCTCTATCCTATCCTATCCTCTATCCTATCCTATCCTCTATCCAATCCTATCCTTTATCCTATCCTATCCAATTACCTATCCTATCCGCTATCCTATCCTATCCTCTATCCTATCCTATCCTCTATCCTATCCTATCCTCTATCCTATCCTATCCTCTATCCTATCCTATCCTCTATCCTATCCTATCCTCTATCCTATCCTATCCTATCCTCTATCCTATCCTATCCTCTATCCTATCCTATCCTCTATCCTATCCTATCCTCTATCCTATCCTATCCTCTATCCTATCCTATCTTCTATCCTATCCTATCCTATCCTCTATCCTATCCTATCCTATCCTCTATCCTATCCTATCCTTTATCCTATCCTATCATCTATTCTATCCTATCCTCTCTCCTATCCTATCCTCTAGCCTATCCTATCCTCTATCCTATCCTATCCTCTATCCTATCCTATCCTCTATCGTATCCTCTATCCTATCCTATCCTCTATCCTATCCTATCCTCTATCCTATCCTATCCTCTATCCTATCCTATCCTCTATCCGATCCTCTATCCTATCGTCTATCCTATCCTATCCTCTATCCTATCCTATCCTCTATCCTATCCTATCCTCTATCCCATCCTATCGTCTATCCTATCCTATCCTCTATCCTATCCTATCCTCTATCCTATTCTATCCTCTATCCTATCCTATCCTCTATCCTATCCTATCCTCTATCCTATCCTATCCTCTATCCTATCCTATCCTCTATCCTATCCTATCCTCTATCCTATCCTATCCTCTATCCTATCCTCTATCCTATCCTCTATCCTATCCTATCCTCTATCCTATCCTATCCTCTATCCTATCCTATCCTCTATCCTATCCTCTATCCTATCCTCTATCCTATCCTCTATCCTATCCTCTATCCTATCCTCTATCCTATCCTATCCTCTATCCTATCCTCTATCCTATCCTCTATCCTATCCTCTATCCTATCCTCTATCCTATCCTCTATCCTATCCTCTATCCTATCCTCTATCCTATCCTCTATCCTATCCTCTATCCTATCCTCTATCCTATCCTATCCTCTATAATTTATCCTATCCTATCCTCTACCATATCCTATCCTATCCTATCCTCTATCCGATCCTCTATCCTATCCAATCCTCTATCTTATCCTCTATCCTATCCTATCCTCTATCCTATCCTATCCTATCCTCTATCCTATCCTATCTTTTATCCTATCCTATCCTCTATTCTATCCTATCCTTTATCCTATCATATCCTCTATCCTATCCTATCCTCTACCTTATCCTATACTCTATCCTATCCAATTACCTATCCTATCCTCTATCCTATCCTATCCTCTATCCTATCCTATCCTCTATCCTATCCTCTATCCTATCCTCTATCCTATCCTCTATCCTATCCTCTATCCTATCCTCTATCCAATCCTATCCTCTATCCTATACTATCCTCTACCTTATCCTACCCTCTATGCTATCCAATTACCTATCCTATCCTCTATCCTATCCTTCCCTCTATCCTATCCTATCCTCTATCCTATCCTTTCCTCTATCCTATCCTATCCTCTATCCTATCCTATATCCTATCCTCTATCCTATACTCTATCCTATCCTCTATCCTATCCTCTATCCCATCCTCTATCCTATCCTATCCTCTATAATTTATCCTATCCTATCCTCTATCCTATCCTATCCTATCCTATCCTCTATCTGATCCTCTATCCTATCCAATCCTCTATCCTATCCTCTATCCTATCCTATCCTCTATCCTATCCTATCCTATCCTCTATCCTATCCTATCCTCTATCCTATCCTATCCTCTATCGTATCCTATTCTCTATCCTGTCCTCTATCCTATACTCTATCCTATCCTATCCTCTATCCTATCCTATCATCTATCCTATCCTATCCTCTTTCCTATCCTATCATCTATCCTATCCTATCCTCTATCCTATCCTTTCCGCAATCCTATCCTATCCTCTATCCTATCCTATCCTCTATCCTATCCTATCCTATCCTCTATCCTATCCTATCCTCTATCCTATCCTATCCTCTATCCAATCCTATCCTTTATCCTATCCTATCCAATTACCTATCCTATCCTCTATCCTATCCTATCCTCTATCCTATCCTATCCTCTATCCTATCCTATCCTCTATCCTATCCTATCCTCTATCCTATCCTCTATCCTATCCTATCCTCTATCCTATCCTATCTTCTATCCTATCCTATCCTATCCTCTATCCTATCCTATCCTATCCTCTATCCTATCCTATCCTTTATCCTATCCTATCATCTATTCTATCCTATCCTCTCTCCTATCCTATCCTCTAGCCTATCCTATCCTCTATCCTATCCTATCCTCTATCCTATCCTATCCTCTATCCTATCCTCTATCCTATCCTATCCTCTATCCTATCCTATCCTCTATCCTATCCTATCCTCTATCCGATCCTCTATCCTATCGTCTATCCTATCCTATCCTCTATCCTATCCTATCCTCTATCCTATCCTATCCTCTATCCCATCCTATCGTCTATCCTATCCTATCCTCTATCCTATCCTATCCTCTATCCTATTCTATCCTCTATCCTATCCTATCCTCTATCCTATCCTATCCTCTATCCTATCCTATCCTCTATCCTATCCTATCCTCTATCCTATCCTATCCTCTATCCTATCCTATCCTCTATCCTATCCTCTATCCTATCCTCTATCCTATCCTATCCTCTATCCTATCCTATCCTCTATCCTATCCTATCCTCTATCCTATCCTATCCTCTATCCTATCCTCTATCCTATCCTCTATCCTATCCTCTATCCTATCCTCTATCCTATCCTCTATCCTATCCTCTATCCTATCCTCTATCCTATCCTCTATCCTATCCTCTATCCTATCCTATCCTCTATAATTTATCCTATCCTATCCTCTACCATATCCTATCCTATCCTATCCTCTATCCGATCCTCTATCCTATCCAATCCTCTATCTTATCCTCTATCCTATCCTATCCTCTATCCTATCCTATCCTATCCTCTATCCTATCCTATCTTTTATCCTATCCTATCCTCTATTCTATCCTATCCTTTATCCTATCCTATCCTCTATCCTATCCTATCCTCTACCTTATCCTATACTCTATCCTATCCAATTACCTATCCTATCCTCTATCCTATCCTATCCTCTATCCTATCCTATCCTCTATCCTATCCTATCCTCTATCCTATCCTATCCTCTATCCTATCCTATCCTCTATCCTATCCTATCCTCAATCCTATCCTATCCTCTATCCTATCCTATCCTATCCTCTATCCTATCCTATCGTCTATCCTATCCTATCCTCTATCCTATCCTATCCTCTATCCTATCCTATCCTCTATCCTATCCTATCCTCTATCCTATCCTATCCTCTATCGTATCCTATCCTCTATCCTGTCCTCTATGCTATACTCTATCCTATCCTATCCTCTACCCTATCCTCTATCCTATCCTATCCTCTATCCTATCCTCTATCCTATCCTCTATCCTATCCTCTATCCTATCCTATCCTCTATCCTATCCTATCCTCTATCCTATCCTATCCTCTATCCCATCCTATCGTCTATCCTATCCTATCCTCTATCCTATCCTATCCTCGATCCTATCCTATCCTCTATCCTATCCTATCCTCTATCCTATCCTATCCTCTATCCTATCCTATCCTCTATCCTATCCTATCCTCTATCCTATCCTATCCTCTATCCTATCCTATCCTCTATCCTATCCTATCCTCTATCCTATCCTATCCTCTATCCTATCCTCTATCCTATCCTCTATCCTATCCTATCCTCTATCCTATCCTCTATCCTATCCTATCCTCTATCCTTTATCCTATCCTATCTTCTATCCTATCCTATCCTATCCTATCCTCTATCCGATCCTCTATCCTATCCAATCCTCTATCCTATCCTCTATCCTATCCTATCCTCTATCCTATCCTATCCTCTATCCTATCCTATCCTCTATCCTCTATCCTATCCTATCCTCTATCCTATCCTATCCTCTATCCTCTATCCTATCCTATCCTCTATCCTATCCTATCCTCTATTCTATCCTATCCTTTATCCTATCCTATCCTCTATCCTATCCTATCCTCTACCTCATCCTGTACTCTATCCTATCCAATTACCTATCCTATCCTCTATCCTATCCTATCCTCTATCCTATCCTATCCTCTATCCTATCCTATCCTCTATCCTATCCTATCCTCTATCCTATCCTATCCTCTATCCTATCCTATCCTCTATCCTATCCTATCCTCTATCCTATCCTATCCTCTATCCTATCCTATCCTCTATCCTATCCTATCCTCTATCCTATCCTTTTTTTTTTTTTTTTTTTTTTTATCGTGAGGAAATGTTTTATACATACCCCGACTCCCTGGGGGAAGCCGGGGTTATGTGGGATTCTCTCCGGGGGCGGAGCCCCCGGAGACTACCCACTAAAACCTCACGCCCACCTAAGCTACACGGGAGGTGCCTGGATCACGCGAGTACTCAACAGGACACCCCCCAGCTATCATCATACCCCGGGGGAGGGGGTTAGCCACCCCACTGCCTACGCTATAAGACCCCGGGCGGAGGGACCCGCCCGGTGTCCCCATCCCTGGAGCCTTCGGATTGGGCTTCCCGAGCCCCAGCTCGGTCCACCCACAGCTCCCGGAGTCCTCGTGCCCCGCTCGGGGCCAGTGTCCCGAAGGAACCAGCCCCGGCCAGAGCAAGAGGACGCCGCCACCGGAAGGAAGGGCCGTCGGAGGCGCGATCCGGCACGCCCCGACCCTTCCTTTCCCCAAAAAACCCCCCACGGTCCCCCTCCCCTATCAGGGGTAGGGGGGACCGACACCCCCCACCAACCGGGAAACTATCCCGGGGGGTGTCGGCCAATCACGGGGGGAGCTACGCTCCCCCCCGGGGGCCCGGGTCAGCTCGCACCCCGGGCCTCCAAATTCAGCGCCCCCACAGGTGGGGGCATAACAGGGCGCGGGGAGACTCCCCGCGCCAGCCCCACTCCGCCCCCCACAACCGGGGGCACACGTTGACGCGGGGGAGACCCCCGCGCCCTCCCTACCCTCTCCGCCCCCATCCGGGGTGGCACACGTCGGCGCGGGGGTCGTCCCCGCGCCCACACCCTCCTCGCGGAGCCCGGGTCCCGCTCCCGGGCCCGCTCGGCGGCCTCCTTCTGGGTCATTACTACCTCACAGAAGGAGGCCACCGCATTCCACGACCCCTCGCTGTCGACCATGTGGTCGACCATGGTCGGCAGCGAGAGGTCCCACCCGCCCACTGCGTGTCTAAGGACACGGCGCGGCTCGGCCCAGGCCGGGCACTCCTCTGAGGTGTGCCGCGCCGTGTCCACATCCTCGTCGCAGTGGTGGCACTGCGTAGTCGGCTCCCGCCCCATTCTATGCAGGTACTCTCCGAAACAACCGTGGCCGGAGAGCACCTGCGTGAGGCGGAAGGTCAACCTTCCCCGCCTCCCGCACCATATGTAAAATATGGGCAGGAGGGCCCGGACAATCGGACGTGTGGAGGGCGTTAGCAACGCCCTCCACTCCGATAAACTTTCCGTCCGGGCCTGGCGATTCTGGCCCTCGAGCTCCTCCTCCTCCTCGCGCGTGAGTTCCACCCCCGGCGGGCGGCGGAAGGAGCGGGCGATGTGGTATAGCTTCGCCCGCTCCGCCGCCACCACAGTGAAGGGTGGAATCACGGCGAGGAGTCCCGCCGCCTCGGTGGAGATGGTGCGGTACCCCCGTATGACCCGCAAGGCCAGCCGCCGCCGCACTCTTTCAAAGAGCTTGCGGCTGGGCGTGCTGGCCTCGAGCGAGCGGTGCCATACGGGGGCCCCATACAGGGCTATAGACCGCACCACCTCCACATAGAGGCGGCGTACTTTCAAATCCGGCCCCCCGACATTCGGCAGCAGCCGCGCCAATGCGGCTGCCGTCCTCTCTAGTCGGGGGGCGAGGAGCTCAAAGTGTCCATCGAATCGCCAGCGGCCGTCTATGATCAGGCCCAGGTACCTCATCCTGGGCCCGATCGCGACGGAGGTTTCAGCGACACGAATCCGGAGATCTTGACCACGGGGTAGCCGCCACACCCGAGGCGAATACAACCAAATCGCCTCGGTTTTAGTGGCGGCCACGGTCAACCCCATTCTCCGGATTCGCCCGATCACGCAGTCCAGGGCGGCCTCTCCGAGGTGCCTGGTCCTCCTCCAATCCTCCCCCTCGGCATAAACCAGGGTGTCATCTGCATAGCAGATGACACCCGTATCCGGGGGGAGGACAACCCGCAGCACCGCGTCGTACGCCAAGTTCCACAGGAGCGGTCCTAGGACCGATCCCTGTGGAACGCCGCGGTGCGTCTCCCTCGAGTGCACGATACCATACCGGCCGGTAAACACCACCTCTCTGCCGCGGAGATAGTCGCCGACCACCTCCCGGAGATAAGGGGGCACCTGGAAATAGTCCAGCGCCCCCATTATCTCCGACCAGGGCAGGGTCCTCTATCCTATCCTATCCTCTATCCTATCCTATCCTCTATCCCATCCTATCCTCTATCCTATCCTATCCTATCCTCTATCCTATCCTATCCTCTATCCTATCCTATCCTGTCCTCTATCCTATCCTATCCTCTATCCTATCCTATCCTCTATCCTATCCTATCCTCTATCCTATCCTATCCTCTATCCTATCCTATCCTCTATCCTATCCTATCCTCTATCCTATCCTATCCTCTATCCTATATTATCCTCTACCTTATCCTATCCTCTATACTATCCAATTACCTATCCTATCCTCTATCCTATCCTATCCTCTATCCTATCCTCTATCCTATCCTATCCTCTATCCTATCCTATCCTGTATCCTATCCTATCCTCTATCCTATCCTATCTTCTATCCTATCCTATCCTCTATCCTATCCTATCCTCTATCCTATCCTCTATCCCATCCTATCCTCTATCCTATCCTATCCTCTGTCCTATCCTATCCTCTATCCTATCCTATCATCTATCCTATCCTATCCTCTTTCCTATCCTATCATCTATCCTATACTATCCTCTATCCTATCCTTTCCTCAATCCTATCCTATCCTCTATCCTGTCCTATCCTCTATCCTATCCTATCCTATCCTCTATCCTATCCTATCCTCTATCCTATCCTCTATCCTATCCTCTATCCTATCCTCTATCCTATCCTCTATCCAATCCTATTCTCTATCCTATCATATCCTCTATCCTATACTATCCTCTACCTTATCCTACCCTCTATGCTATCCAATTACCTATCCTATCCTCTATCCTATCCTTTCCTCTATCCTATCCTATCCTCTATCCTATCCTATATCCTATCCTCTATCCTATCCTCTATCCTATCCTCTATCCTATCCTCTATCCTATCCTCTATCCTTTATCCTATCCTATCTTCTATCCTATCCTATCCTATCCTATCCTCTATCCGATCCTCTATCCTATCCAATCCTCTATCCTATCCTCTATCCTATATTATCCTCTACCTTATCCTATCCTCTATACTATCCAATTACCTATCCTATCCTCTATCCTATCCTATCCTCTATCCTATCCTCTATCCTATCCTATCCTCTATCCTATCCTATCCTGTATCCTATCCTATCCTCTATCCTATCCTATCCTCTATCCTATCCTATCCTCTATCCTATCCTATCCTCTATCCTATCCTCTATCCCATCCTATCCTCTATCCTATCCTATCCTCTGTCCTATCCTATCCTCTATCCTATCCTATCATCTATCCTATCCTATCCTCTTTCCTATCCTATCATCTATCCTATACTATCCTCTATCCTATCCTTTCCTCAATCCTATCCTATCCTCTATCCTGTCCTATCCTCTATCCTATCCTATCCTATCCTCTATCCTATCCTATCCTCTATCCTATCCTCTATCCTATCCTCTATCCTATCCTCTATCCTATCCTCTATCCAATCCTATTCTCTATCCTATCATATCCTCTATCCTATACTATCCTCTACCTTATCCTACCCTCTATGCTATCCAATTACCTATCCTATCCTCTATCCTATCCTTTCCTCTATCCTATCCTATCCTCTATCCTATCCTATATCCTATCCTCTATCCTATCCTCTATCCTATCCTCTATCCTATCCTCTATCCTATCCTCTATCCTTTATCCTATCCTATCTTCTATCCTATCCTATCCTATCCTATCCTCTATCCGATCCTCTATCCTATCCAATCCTCTATCCTATCCTCTATCCTATATTATCCTCTACCTTATCCTATCCTCTATACTATCCAATACCTATCCTATCCTCTATCCTATCCTATCCTCTTCCTATCCTCTATCCTATCCTATCCTCTATCCTATCCTATCCTGTATCCTATCCTATCCTCTATCTATCCTATCCTCTATCCTATCCTATCCTCTATCCTATCCTATCCTCTATCCTATCCTCTATCCCATCCTATCCTCTATCCTATCCTATCCTCTGTCCTATCCTATCCTCTATCCTATCCTATCATCTATCCTATCCTATCCTCTTTCCTATCCTATCATCTATCCTATACTATCCTCTATCCTATCCTTTCCTCAATCCTATCCTATCCTCTATCCTATCCTATCCTCTATCCTATCCTATCCTATCCTCTATCCTATCCTATCCTCTATCCTATCCTCTATCCTATCCTCTATCCTATCCTCTATCCTATCCTCTATCCAATCCTATTCTCTATCCTATCCTATCCTCTATCCTATACTATCCTCTACCTTATCCTACCCTCTATGCTATCAATTACCTATCCTATCCTCTATCCTATCCTTTCCTCTATCCTATCCTATCCTCTATCCTATCCTTTCTGTATCCTATCCTATCCTCTATCCTATCCTATATCCTATCCTCTATCCTATCCTCTATCCTATCCTCTATCCTATCTCTATCCTATCCTATTCTCTATCCTTTATCCTATCCTATCCTCTATCCTATCCTATCCTATCCTCTATCCGATCCTCTATCCTATCCAATCCTCTATCCTATCCTCTATCCTATCCTCTATCCTATCCTCTATCCTATCCTATCCTCTATCCTATCCTATCCTATCCTCTATCCTATCCTATCTTTTATCCTATCCTATCCTCTATTCTATCCTATCCTTTATCCTATCCTATCCTCTATCCTATCCTATCCTCTACCTTATCCTATACTCTATCCTATCCAATTACTATCCTATCCTCTATCCTATCCTATCCTCTATCCTATCCTATCCTCTATCCTATCCTATCCTCTATCCTATCCTATCCTATCCTCTATCCTATCCTATCCTATCCTATCCTCTATCCTATCCTATCCTCTATCCTATCCTATCCTCTATCCTATCCTATCCTCTATCCTATCCTATCCTCTATCCTATCCTATCCTCTATCCTATCCTATCCTCTATCGTATCCTATCCTCTATCCTGTCCTCTATCCTATACTCTATCCTATCCTATCCTCTATCCTATCCTCTATCCTATCCTCTATCCTATCCTCTATCCTATCCTCTATCCTATCCTATCCTCTATCCTATCCTATCCTCTATCCTATCCTATCCTCTATCCTATCCTCTATCCTATCCTTTATCCTA
This sequence comes from Halictus rubicundus, assembly GCF_050948215.1. Classification (NCBI taxonomy): domain Eukaryota; kingdom Metazoa; phylum Arthropoda; class Insecta; order Hymenoptera; family Halictidae; genus Halictus; species Halictus rubicundus. Next base: position 598,224 of record NW_027488659.1, on the reverse strand, counting down.
TCATATCCTCTATCCGATCCTCTATCCTATCCTATCCTCTATCCGATCCTCTATCCTATCCTATCCTCTATCATATCCTATCCTATCCTTTATTCTATCCTATCCTTTATCCTATCCTCTATCCTATACTAACCCCTATCCTATTATATCCTCTATCCTACCCTATCCTATCCTTTATCCTATCCTCTATCCTATACTATCCCCTATCCTATTATATCCTCTATCCTATCCTATCCTCTATCCTATCCTATCCTCTATCGTATCCTATCCTCTATCCTATCCTCTATCCTATCCTCTATCCTATCCTATCCTCTATTCTATCCTATCCTTTATCCTATCCTATCCTCTATCCTATCCTATCCTCTACCTTATCCTATACTCAATCCTATCCAATTACCTATCCTATCCTCTATCCTATCCTATCCTCTATCCTATCCTATCCTCTATCCTATCCTATCCTCTACCCTATCCTATCCTCTATCCTATCCTATCCTCTATCCTATCCTATCCTCTATCCTATCCTATCCTATCCTCTATCCTATCCTATCCTCTATCCTATCCTATCCTATCCTCTATCCTATCCTATCCTCTATCCTATCCTATCCTCTATCCTATCCTATCCTCTATCCTATCCTATCCTCTATCCTATCCTATCCTCTATCCTATCCTATCCTCTATCCTATCCTCTATCCCATCCTATCCTCTATCCTATCCTATCCTCTGTCCTATCCTATCCTCTATCCTATCCTATCATCTATCCTATCCTATCCTCTTTCCTATCCTATCATCTATCCTATACTATCCTCTATCCTATCCTTTCCTCAACCCTATCCTATCCTCTATCCTATCCTATCCTCTATCCTATCCTATCCTATCCTCTATCTTATCCTATCCTCTATCCTATCCTCTATCCTATCCTCTATCCTATCCTCTATCCAATCCTATTCTCTATCCTATCCTATCCTCTATCCTATACTATCCTCTACCTTATCCTACCCTCTATGCTATCCAATTACGTATCCTATCCTCTATCCTATCCTATTCTCTATCCTTTATCCTATCCTATCCTCTATCCTATCCTATCCTATCCTATCCTCTATCCGACCCTCTATCCTATCCAATCCTCTATCTTATCCTCTATCCTATCCTCTATCCTATCCTCTATCCTATCCTATCCTCTATCCTATCCTATCCTATCCTCTATCCTATCCTATCTTTTATCCTATCCTATCCTCTATTCTATCCTATCCTTTATCCTATCCTATCCTCTATCCTATCCTATCCTCTACCTTATCCTATACTCTATCCTATCCAATTACCTATCCTATCCTCTATCCTATCCTATCCTCTATCCTATCCTATCCTCTATCCTATCCTATCCTCTATCCTATCCTATCCTATCCTCTATCCTATCCTCTATCCTATCCTATCCTCTATCCTATCCTATCCTCTATCCTATCCTCTATCCTATCCTATCCTCTGTCCTATCCTATCCTCTATCCTATCCTATCATCTATCCTATCCTATCCTCTTTCCTATCCTATCATCTATCCTATCCTATCCTATCCTCTATCCTATCCTATCCTCTATCCTATCCTATCCTCTATCCTATCCTATCCTATCCTCTATCCTATCAGATCCTCTATCCGATCCTATCCTTTATTCTATCCTATCCTCTATTCTATCCTAACCTCTATCCTATACTATCCTCTATCCTATCCTATCCTCTATCCTATCCTATTTTTTTTTTTTTTTTTTCCGAGGAGGTAATCACTATTACGGATACCCGACCCCTCCCGGGGGGGAGTGGCCGGGTTATGTGGGACTCCTCGGCTGGTGGGTGCAATGCCGAGTATACCCACTAACTCCTCCCCGTCCGTCCCTAGGCTCCTGGGGGCACCCGTGGTCCGCGCGCGCATGTCTATCCGGTGTGCCCCCGCCTTAGCATTCCTCCCTGGGTGGGGGACGCGGCCTCCACCCTATCCTACTCTATCCGAAGGCGCCACGCAACGGACGACGTGAAGCCTTCCCCCCCATTTAGGCCGCCCGATGGACGTCCGGGCCCCCGCCCAAGACGTCCGACGGCCTCCGGGGACGCCATTGGCAACCGAGTATAAGGAGACCGTCGGTCCCCCGCCTCGAGATCACCAAGGGCGCCCCCGCCCGCGTTAAGGACGCCGCAACGGAGGCACGCCCCCGGGGCGTGCCCTGCGTCTCCTTCTCCCACCCCTTCGGCCGGGATCGTGATTTCGCTCACGACCCCGTTCCGCAGCCTCCTTCTGCAGCATTACCTGCTCACAGAAGGAGGCGAACCCTCTCCACGCCCCCTCGCCGCCCGCTGCCGCCGAGACGACAGCCGGAAGCGAGAGGTCATGGCCCACTGCGCGCCGCAGAGCACGGCGCTCACCCGCCCACGCTGGACACTCCTCCAGAGTGTGCTGCGCCGTGTCCCGCGACTCGCCGCAGTGGTGACACGCCTCCTCGGCCTCCCGCCCGATGCGACACAGGTACACACCGAAGCAACCGTGCCCGGTCATCACCTGCGTCACTCGGTAGGAGACCCTATGCCCCATCCATCCCCTGTTCCACCGGTCGAACACGGGGAGGATGGCCCGAACGGCCCGCCTCCCTCCTTCCTCCGTCCCGTGAAGGCTTTCGCGCCATTCCCGGGCGGCGGCCCGCCGAGCGCGGCCCCTGTACTCCGCCACATCGAGCGCCACCCGATCCGGAGCCATCCCCCTCCGCTGGAGGTCCCTGGCGTACCCGTGTACGTCCGACAACACGCGGGCCTCCAGCTCGAGGGGGATAAGCCCCGACATCACCATCGCCGTCGCGTAAGAGATGGTGCGATACCCCCGCACGATGCCAATGGCCAGCCTGCGCTCGATTCGGCGCAGCAGTGCTCGCACACCGCTACGCCCCCCGGCCAAGACATCGTACGCCCACACAGGGGCTCCGTACAGGACTAAAACCCGCACCACCACCGCGAACAGGCGACGCACCCGTCCACAGGGTCCCCCGAGATTCGGGAGAAGACGACCGAGCGCAGCGGTCGCCCTCTCCGCCCGGGGCACTAGCGACTCGATGTGGCGGCAGAAACGCCACAGGCCGTCGAGCTCGAGTCCCAGGTACCGCATCTGGAACCCGACCTCGACCGCTCCCCCCCCCCCACGGCGATCCAGCACTGGGGAGGCGCCGCCAGCCGGGCCCGGTGGTAAAACCACATGGCCCTGGTCTTAGCGACGGACACCTCTAGGCCCAGAGACCGGATCGCGCGTACCGCGCGCCACGCGCCGCGCTCCGCCAGGCAGACGGCCTCCTTCGTATACCTCCCGGTGGCAAGCACCAACGTGTCGTCGGCGTAACACGTTAGGCTGACACCGGGAGGCATCCCCTCCCGCAGGACGCTGTCGTACGCGAGGCTCCACAGCAACGGGCCCAACACCGAGCCCTGTGGAACCCCCCGCACGACGCTCCTGCGAATCATCCCGTACCGGCCAGGATATTCTATGCTCCTGTCGGAGAGATAGTCCCCGATCACCCTCCTAAGGTACGGAGGCACCTGGTGGAAGACCAGGGCCTCCGAAATTCTATCCCAGGGGACGGTGTTGAACGCGTTGGCGATATCCAAGGAGATCGCCAACGCAACACCGCCCCCCTCCGTACAGGCCTCCGAGAGAGCCCTCACCCGCCGAATTGCGTCGACGGTGGAGAGACCCCCCCGGAAGCCGAACTGCGCCTCGCTCAGATCGGGGACTCCTCCCCCCGACAGGTGCCGGACGAGGCGTCCAACGAGAACGCGCTCGAACAACTTCCCCGCCTCGTCCAGCAAGCAAATTGGCCGGTACCCGGAGGGCGAGTCCCGGGACTTGCCCGCCTTTGGAAGGAGGACCAGCCTGCCTGACTTCCATAGTGGGGGGAACACTCCCTCCCTCAGACAACTGTTGAACAGCCGCCTGAGTTCGGGAGCGAGCCCCCCCTCCAATGCCAAGACCAACGCGCGGCCCGACACCCCGTCAGGACCCGGGGCCTTGCGGCCCACCCGACGGGCCCTGGTCACCGCCTCCCCGAGCTCGCCGGCTGACACCTCCCACTCCGCGGACCAGGAGAGAGGCTCCTGGCCCGGATGGAGGCGGTGTCGCTGTCCCCCCTCACGCGGGAAGAGAGACGTCACCACCTCCTCGAGTAAGGGAGGGTCCATCGATTCCGTCAGTGGGGGGGCCCACGCGCGCAGCTTGCTCATTACAAGCTTATACGGGCGCCCCCACGGATCCGCGTCCACCGTGCCGACGAGCTCCGACCACGCGTCCGCCTTGGCCCTCGCGATGGCCCTCCGGAGAGTCCCGAGCGCGGCTCGGTACTCCCCGTGGAGCCTCGCCTCCTCGTCGTCGCGCCTCCTGCGCGCTCGGCCATACTGGCGCCGCGCGGCATTGCAGGCACGCCGAAGCTCCGCAATGCCCGCGGACCACCAGTATGCCGCCCTTCTATGGTCGGACCGGCTCCGGGGCACCGCGGTGTCGCACACCGCCGTCATCACCTCCCGGAGCCGCTCCGCCCCGCGCGCCGGTGCCCCCCCAGCCGGCTGGGGCCCCCCCCCACGTTACCGCGGCGACAGCGGCCCGGAACAGGTCCTCGTCCGCCCTGCTCCACGCCCATCGCGGCCGTCGGTCCACCCGGCCGTGCCGGGAATCCCGCGCGTAGAGGGCGGCGGGCCACACGTCCATGACTATGGGCGTGTGGTCAGAGGCCAGCTCTAGTTCTTCCGCCACCCTCCATCCCGACACTCGGCGCACGGCCGACGGCGTCCCCCATGTCAGATCGACAATAGAGACACCCTGCGGCCGCACGCACGTCGGCGTGGATCCCCGGTTAATCAACCGGAGATCCAGGCCGGACGCCCAGGTTAACACCTCGCTTCCCCTAGTGGTCGTCCTGGGACTCCCCCACGATACCGCGTGGGCATTGAAGTCTCCCAGGACGAGAACCGGACGGGCGCTGCACCGCGCGATGCAGCTACTCAGCCCGCCCAGGAACCCCCGAAAATGATCGAGGCCACGGCTCGGCGAGATATAAACTCCGACGACCGCGATGTCCCCCCACCGCACCGCCACGAATCCCTCGCCTCTCTCCAGAAGGGAGATCGACGGGGACCCGCGGCGGCCCTCCGCCACTATGGCGACGGAGCCGGCCCCGTCCCCCACCCAGAAGGGGTGATCGGGAACGGAGTACGGCTCCGCCGCCACTGCCAACCCAGTCCCCCGCTCGCGCACGGCCTGGACAAACAAGTCCTGGGCCGCACGCGAGTGGTTGAGGTTCGCCTGCAGAACCGGAATAGGCCTGAAAACAGCCTACCCTGACATTTGCTCTGCAGGCTCCCCCCCCTGGGGGGACTGGGCCCCCGGTGTAGTCGGCTGCTGCTGCGCGGGTGCAGCCGCCGACTTTTCCCCTCTTCCCTTCACCGCCGCGCGACCCCTCCTCGGAGCCGGGGCACACGCTTTGGCCCCGAACCTGTGGTTCGAGGGCCTCCCCAGATCCGCGCAGAGCGGGCATCTGGGGGCAGCCCCACAGGCCGAGGCGCGGTGCTCGGTCGCACCGCACCGATAGCACCTCGCGCTCCTGTCGACCGTGCTTTTACAGGTCGACCGCGTGTGCCCCGTCTCCAAGCAGCGGAAGCACTGAAGGGGTCGCTCCCTCAGTGCCTCCACCCGCGCCGAGGACCAGCCGACCAGCAGCCGGCCCCCCGCCACCACCTTCCTGACGGCCGCGAGGGGGCCCTGGGCCCAACAGGAGCCCAGCACCCGCTCAGAGGCGGACCTCCGGATCTCTCCGACCCGGAACTCGGCCTCCGAGCACCCCCCCGCAGCCGCAAGTGCCGCCGCGACCTCCCTTGCGCTAACCGAGTCGTCCAGGCCAGCGACGCGCAACTCGCCTCGCTTGACGGCCTGGACGACTTTAACCCCAGTCCCTTGTAAGGCCTCAGAGACCCTCGTGGAGAGGGCCCGTGCCTTCTCTTGGCCCTCCGGGCCCTTTACCTCCAGGAGGATCCCCCCCGTCTTGGTCCTCCTGGGGAGCACCCCCGACTCAATCCCCAGCGCCTTGAGGTCTATTGCCTCTCTGGCCCTGGCGATCACTCCCGCGTAGGTGAGCTTACAGCTCTCGGGGATCGTGATCGCCACGGCCCCGGACTTGGGGGCGCGCCCCAGGGCAACAACCCTCCCACTTGACGGCTTCGCCGTGATCGCGCCGGCCCCCTTTCGCGTGCCGACCGCCGAACCCCCGGTCGCCGTCCTCCGTTTCGCCGAAGCAGCGGCCGCCGACTCGGCGGCGAGGGCTATGGCCGCCCTCTCCTCCGCCGCTGCCCGCCTCCTCTCCGCCTTCCTCGCGGACCTCGACTTCGCCACCGACCAGGAGGCTGGGTCGACCGGCGGCGGGATGTCCACGGGTGGCACCACCCCGGCGCTGGACACCACCACCGGCCCAGTCCTCCTGGTTTCGACCACCGCCGGCGGAGAAGCCACCGGCGGGGCATCGCGCGTCCCTCCCCCCCTGCCCTGGAGAGCCGGAACCATCCCGGCCAGGATTGCCCGGAAACGATTCTCCATTCTCGCTTCCAGCTCGGCATTCCTGGCCGCCACCATCGCGTCGACGCGGAGGAGAAGGGCTTGAGGGTCCAGTACCCCCGCCCCCTCCGCCGCCCGCGTCGCCGCTTCCGCCGCCGGTCCCGTCCCCGCGGTCCCGCCTGAGGAGGCGGAGGGTACCGCCCCAGGGGCCGTCTTTCCCGCGACCGCCCGCTTCTCCGCCCCCGCGACGCGAAGCCTCGCCCGGAGGTCCTGTACCTCCTTGGCGAGGGCCTCGGTCTGTTGGCGGAGACGGGCGACCTCCTGGCTATTGCCCCACGCCGTGCCAGTGTATGCCCGCTGCACCAGCGTAGTGCAATAGGCCCTGGCCAGCGCGGAGCAATCCCTGAGCTCCTTGGCAAAACTGCCCTTGAGGCCCCTGGAGACGGTGGAGACGCCCTCCACACGTCTCATCGCGTCCTCCACCTCCTCCGCCAGCTGCGCCGTCGGCAGCTTCCCCGCGGACTACATTAGCTCCGCGATTTTGTGGAGCTGGCCCCTCTCGGCGCGGTCGCTGAGCACCTGCTCAGCACCCGCCCCCGAGGAGCCCTCCTCAGGGGTCCCCCCGACGACCCTCCCGCTGCGCGTCTGCAGCCCCCCTCCTGCCACGGACGGCTCCAGCCGGGGCCGCTTCCCCGTCGGAGCTCCGTCCGCCCCCCGCATCTCGGCTCCCGCGCGCGACACGCCCGCGTCCGAGTCTCCCGAAATCTGTGATGACGTTTCCGTCACCACAGCTTCGCTGGTAGTATTTACCTCCGAAGGGGCCCAGTGGTCCACCACCTTCGGCTCGCAGTCGTTGGATAACGACGCGCTGTGGCCTGCTCGCCCACCAACAGTCGCGCCGGTACTGGGGTATCCCTCCCCTGCACCGTAAACTAAACTCTTTTCCTTTGTGCCGTCCATGTCAATTTTGTGAAACACCCAGCCTTGCCCTGGTCCGTCACCGAAAATCCCGTCCCAACTCGGCAGTTTTTGCCCCTCCGTGCGAACCTTACCGGCAAGGGTGCCCCTACCAGGATCCGAAGATCCCGCCGGCATTGCCTCGCACATCGTCGAGGCTACTTCCTGCCGCGTACCCCCCGCTCCGTTAGCCACCCACAGTCGTGAGTGCCCAGGGACCACCGCGAGGAGGTGGAGCGTGGAGGATTTTAGGAATATGACCGCCACCACTGTGGCATACCTAGCAGTGGATCCGAGTCACCACTGCCAAGCCCATATCCCCTAGGTCCCCATCCTCTATCCTATCCTATCCTCTATCCTATCCTATCCTCTATCCTATGATATCCTCTTTCCTATCCTATCCTGTATCCTATCCTATCCTCTATCCTATCCTTTCCTCAATCCTATTATATCCTCTATCATATCCTATCCTCTATCCCATCCTATCCTCTATCCTATCCTATCCTCTATCCTATCCTCTATCCTATCGTATCCTCTATCCTATCCTATCCTCTATCCTATCCTATCCTCTATCCTATCCTATCCTATCCTCTATCCTATCCTATCCTCTATCCTATCCTATCCTCTATCCTATCCTATCCTCTATCTTATCCTATCCTCTATCCTATACTATCCTCTACCTTATCCTATCCTCTATCCTATCCAATTACGTATCCTATCCTCTATCCTATCCTTTCCTCTATCCTATCCTATCCTCTATCCGATCCTCTATCCTATCCTATCCTCTATCCTATCCTCTATCCTATCCTCTATCCTATCCTATCCTATCCTATCCTCTATCCTATCCTATCCTTTATCCTCTATCCTCTATCCTATCCTATCCTCTATCCTATCCTATCCTCTATCCTATCCTATCCTCTATCCTACCCTATTCTCAATCCTATCATATCCTCTATCCTATCCTACCCTCTATCAAATCCTATCCTCTATCCTATCCTATCCTCTATCCTATCCTATCCTCTATCCTATCCTATCCTCTATCCGATCCTCTATCCTATCCTATTCTCTATCCTATCCTATCCTCTATCCGATCCTCTATCCTATCCTATCCTCTATCCTATCCTGTATCCTATCCTATCCTCTATCCTATCCTATCCTCTATCCTATCGTATCCTCTATCCTATCCTATCCTCTATCCTATCCTATCCTCTATCCTATCCTATCCTATCCTCTATCCTATCCTATCCTTTATCCTATCCTATCCTCTATCCTATCCTATCCTCTATCATATACTATCCTCTACCTTATCCTATCCTCTATCCTATCCAATTACCTATCCTATCCTATCCTCTATCCTATCCTATCCTCTATCCTATCCTATCCTCTATCCTATCCTATCCTCTATCCTATCCTATCCTCTATCCTATCCTATCCTCTATCCTATCCTATCCTCTATCCTATCCTATCCTCTATCCTATTCTATCCTCTATCCTATCCTCTATCCCATCCTATCCTCAATCCTATCCTATCCTCTGTCCTATCCTATCCTCTATCCTATCCTATCATCTATCCTATCCTATCCTCTTTCCTATCCTATCATCTATCCTATCCTATCCTATCCTTTATCCTATCCTATCCTCTATCCTATCCTATCCTCTACCTTATCCTATACTCTATCCTATCCTATCCTCTATCCTATCCTATCCTCTATCCTATACTATCCTCTACCTTATCCTATCCTCTATCCTATCCAATTACGTATCCTATCCTCTATCCTATCCTCTATCCTATCCTATCCTATCCTATCCTCCATCCTATCCTATCCTTTATCCTATCCTATCCTCTATCCTATCCTATCCTCTATCCTATCCTCTATCCTATCCTATCCTCTATCCTATCCTCTATCCTATCCTATCCTCTATCCTATCCTATCCTATCCTCTATCCTATCCTATCCTTTATCCTATCCTATCCTCTATCCTATCCTATCCTCTATCATATACTATCCTCTACCTTATCCTATCCTCTATCCTATCCAATTACCTATCCTATCCTCTATCCTATCCTATCCTCTATCCTATCCTATCCTCTATCCTATCCTATCCTCTATCCTATCCTATCCTCTATCCTATCCTATCCTCTATCCTATCCTATCCTCTATCCTATCCTATCCTCTATCCTATCCTATCCTCTATCCTATCCTATCCTCTATCCTATTCTATCCTCTATCCTATCCTCTATCCCATCCTATCCTCAATCCTATCCTATCCTCTGTCCTATCCTATCCTCTATCCTATCCTATCATCTATCCTATCCTATCCTCTTTCCTATCCTATCATCTATCCTATCCTATCCTATCCTTTATCCTATCCTATCCTCTATCCTATCCTATCCTCTACCTTATCCTATACTCTATCCTATCCAATTACCTATCCTATCCTCTATCCTATCCTATCCTCTATCCTATCCTATCCTCTATCCTATCCTATCCTCTATCCTATCCTATCCTCTATCCTATCCTATCCTCTATCCTATCCTATCCTCTATCCTATCCTATCCTCTATCCTATTCTATCCTCTATCCTATCCTCTATCCCATCCTATCCTCAATCCTATCCTATCCTCTGTCCTATCCTATCCTCTATCCTATCCTATCATCTATCCTATCCTATCCTCTTTCCTATCCTATCATCTATCCTATCCTATCCTATCCTTTATCCTATCCTATCCTCTATCCTATCCTATCCTCTACCTTATCCTATACTCTATCCTATCCTATCCTCTATCCTATCCTATCCTCTATCCTATACTATCCTCTTCCTTTATGCTATCCTCTATCCTATCCAATTACGTATCCTATCCTCTATCCTATCCTCTATCCTATCCTATCCTATCCTATCCTCTATCCTATCCTATCCTTTATCCTATCCTATCCTCTATCCTATCCTATCCTCTATCCTATCCTCTATCCTATCCTATCCTCTATCCTATCCTCTATCCTATCCTATCCTCTATCCTATCCTATCCTATCCTCTATCCTATCCTATCCTTTATCCTATCCTATCCTCTATCCTATCCTATCCTCTATCATATACTATCCTCTACCTTATCCTATCCTCTATCCTATCCAATTACCTATCCTATCCTCTATCCTATCCTATCCTCTATCCTATCCTATCCTCTATCCTATCCTATCCTCTATCCTATCCTATCCTCTATCCTATCCTATCCTCTATCCTATCCTATCCTCTATCCTATCCTATCCTCTATCCTATCCTATCCTCTATCCTATCCTATCCTCTATCCTATTCTATCCTCTATCCTATCCTCTATCCCATCCTATCCTCAATCCTATCCTATCCTCTGTCCTATCCTATCCTCTATCCTATCCTATCATCTATCCTATCCTATCCTCTTTCCTATCCTATCATCTATCCTATCCTATCCTATCCTTTATCCTATCCTATCCTCTATCCTATCCTATCCTCTACCTTATCCTATACTCTATCCTATCCAATTACCTATCCTATCCTCTATCCTATCCTATCCTCTATCCTATCCTATCCTCTATCCTATCCTATCCTCTATCCTATCCTATCCTCTATCCTATCCTATCCTCTATCCTATCCTATCCTATCCTCTATCCTATCCTATCCTATCCTCTATCCTATCCTATCCTGTATCCTATCCTATCCTCTATCCTATCCTATCCTCTATCCTATCCTATCCTCTATCCTATCCTATCCTCTATCCTATCCTATCCTCTATCCTATTCTATCCTCTATCCTATGCTCTATCCCATCCTATCCTCAATCCTATCCTATCCTCTGTCCTATCCTATCCTCTATCCTATCCTATCATCTATCCTATCCTATCCTCTTTCCTATCCTATCATCTATCCTATCCTATCCTATCCTCTATCCTATCCTTTCCTCGATCCTATCCTATCGTCTATCCTATCCTATCCTCTATCCTATCCTATCCTATCCTCTATCCTATCCTATCCTCTATCCGATCCTATCCTTTATTCTATCCTATCCTCTATTCTATCCTATCCTCTATCCTATACTATCCTCTATCCTATCCTATCCTCTATCCTATCCTATCCTCTATCCAATCCTATCCTTTATCCTATCCTATCCTCTATCCTACTCTATCCTCTATTCTATCCTATCCTTTATCCTATCATATCCTCTATCCGATCCTCTATCCTATCCTATCCTCTATCCTATCCTCTATCCTATCCTATCCTCTATCCTATCCTATCCTCTATCCTATCCTATCCTCTATCCTATCCTATCCTCTATCCTATCCTATCCTCTATCCTATTCTATCCTCTATCCTATCCTCTATCCCATCCTATCCTCAATCCTATCCTATCCTCTGTCCTATCCTATCCTCTATCCTATCCTATCATCTATCCTATCCTATCCTCTTTCCTATCCTATCATCTATCCTATCCTATCCTATCCTCTATCCTATCCTTTCCTCGATCCTATCCTATCCTCTATCCTATTCTATGCTCTATCCTATCCTCTATCCCATCCTATCCTCTATCCTATCCTATCCTCTGTCCTATCCTATCCTCTATCCTATCCTATCATCTATCCTATCCTATCCTCTTTCCTATCCTATCATCTATCCTATCCTATCCTATCCTCTATCCTATCCTATCCTCTATCCTATCCTATCCTATCCTCTATCCTATCAGATCCTCTATCCGATCCTATCCTTTATTCTATCCTATCCTCTATTCTATCCTATCCTCTATCCTATACTATCCTCTATCCTATCCTATCCTCTATCCTATCCTATCCTCTATCCTATCCTATCCTCTATCCTATGATATCCTCTTTCCTATCCTATCCTGTATCCTATCCTATCCTCTATCCTATCCTTTCCTCAATCCTATTATATCCTCTATCCTATCCTATCCTCTATCCCATCCTATCCTCTATCCTATCCTATCCTCTATCCTATCCTCTATCCTATCGTATCCTCTATCCTATCCTATCCTCTATCCTATCCTATCCTCTATCCTATCCTATCCTCTATCCTATCCTATCCTATCCTCTATCCTATCCTATCCTCTATCCTATCCTATCCTCTATCCTATCCTATCCTCTATCTTATCCTATCCTCTATCCTATACTATCCTCTACCTTATCCTATCCTCTATCCTATCCAATTACGTATCCTATCCTCTATCCTATCCTTTCCTCTATCCTATCCTATCCTCTATCCGATCCTCTATCCTATCCTATCCTCTATCCTATCCTCTATCCTATCCTCTATCCTATCCTATCCTATCCTATCCTCTATCCTATCCTATCCTTTATCCTATCCTATCCTCTATCCTATCCTATCCTCTATCCTATCCTCTATCCTATCCTCTATCCCATCCTATCCTCTATCCTATCCTATCCTCTATCCTATCCTATCCTCTATCCTATCCTATCCTCTATCCTATCCTATCCTCTATCCTATCCTATCCTTTATCCTATCCTATCCTCTATCCTATCCTATCCTCTATCCTATACTATCCTCTACCTTATCCTATCCTCTATCCTATCCAATTACCTATCCTATCCTATCCTCTATCCTATCCTATCCTCTATCCTATCCTATCCGCTATCCTATCCTATCCTCTATCCTATCCTATCCTCTATCCTATCCTATCCTTTATCCTATCCTATCCTCTATTCTATCCTATCCTTTATCCTATCCTCTATCCTATACTATCCCCTATCCTATTATATCGCCTATCCTATCCTATCCCCTACCTTATCCTATACTCTATCCTATCCTATCCTCTATCCTATCCTATCCTCTATCCTATCCTATCCTCTATCCTATCCTATCCTCTATCCTATCCTATCCTCTATCCTATCCTATCCTCTATCCTATCCTATCCTCTATCCTATCCTATCCTCTATCCTATCCTATCCTCTATCCTATCCTATCCTCTATCCTATCCTATCCTCTATCCTATCCTATCCTCTATCCTATCCTATCCTCTATCCTATCCTATCCTCTATCCTATCCTATCCTCTATCCTATCCTATCCTCTATCCTATCCTATCCTCTATCCTATCCTATCCTCTATCCTATCCTATCCTCTATCCTATCCTATCCTCTATCCTATCCTATCATCTATCCTATCCTCTATCCCATCCTATCCTCTATCCTATCCTATCCTCTGTCCTATCCTATCCTCTATCCTATCCTATCATCTATCCTATCCTATCCTCTTTCCTATCCTATCATCTATCCTATCCTATCCTCTATCCTATCCTATCCTCTATCCTATCCTATCCTATCCTCTATCCTATCCTATCCTCTATCCTATCCTATCCTCTATCCAATCCTATCCTTTATCCTATCCTATCCAATTACCTATCCTATCCTCTATCCTATCCTATCCTCTATCCTATCCAATCCTCTATCGTATCCTCTATCCTATCCTATCCTTTATCCTATCCTATCCTCTATCATATCCTATCCTATCCTCTATTCTATCCTATCCTTTATCCTATCCTCTATCCTATACTATCCCCTATCCTATTATATCCTCTATCCTACCCTATCCTATCCTTTATCCTATCCTCTATCCTATAATATCCCCTATCCTATTATATCCTCTATCCTATCCTATCCTCTATCCTATCCAATTACGTATCCTATCCTCTATCCTATCCTTTCCTCTATCCTATCCTATCCTCTATCCGATCCTCTATCCTACCCTATCCTATCCTTTATCCTATCCTCTATCCTATACTATCCCCTATCCTATTATATCCTCTATCCTATCCTATCCTCTACCTTATCCTATCCTCTATCCTATCCAATTACGTATCCTATCCTCTATCCTATCCTTTCCTCTATCCTATCCTATCCTCTATCCTATCCTTTCCTCTATCCTATCCTATCCTCTATCCTATCCTATCCTCTATCCTATCCTATCCTCTATCCTATCCTCTATCCTATCCTATCCTCTATCCTATCCTATCCTCTATCCTATCCTATCCTCTATCCTATCCTATCCTCTATCCTATCCTATCCTCTATCCTATCCTATCCTCTATCCTATCCTATCCTCTATCCTATCCTATCCTCTATCCTATCCTATCCTCTATCCTATCCTATCCTCTATCCTATCCTATCCTCTATCCTATCCTATCCTCTATCCTATCCTATCCTCTATCCTATCCTATCCTCTATCCTATCCTATCCTCTATCCTATCCTATCCTCTATCCTATCCTATCCTCTATCCTATCCTATCCTCTATCCTATCCTATCCTCTATCCTATCCTATCCTCTATCCTATCCTATCCTATCCTCTATCCTATCCTATCCTCTATCCTATCCTATCCTCTATCCTATCCTATCCTCTATCCTATCCTATCCTCTATCCTATCCTATCCTCTATCCTCTATCCTCTATCCTATCCTATCCTCTATCCTATCCTATCCTCTATCCTATCCTATCCTCTATCCTACCCTATTCTCAATCCTATCATATCCTCTATCCTATCCTACCCTCTATCAAATCCTATCCTCTATCCTATCCTATCCTCTATCCTATCCTATCCTCTATCCTATCCTATCCTCTATCCGATCCTCTATCCTATCCTATCCTCTATCCTATCCTATCCTCTATCCGATCCTCTATCCTATCCTATCCTCTATCCTATCCTGTATCCTATCCTATCCTCTATCCTATCCTATCCTCTATCCAATCCTATATTCTATCCTATCCTATCCTCTATCCTATCCTATCCTATCCTCTATCCTATCCTATCATCTATCCTATCCTATCCTCTATCCTATCCTATCCTCTATCCTATCCTATCCTATCCTATCCTCTATCCCATCCTATCCTATCCTCTATCCTATCCTATCCTCTATCCTATCCTATCCTCTATCCTATCATATCCTCTATCCTATCCTACCCTCTACCCTATCCTATCCTCTATCCTTTCCTATCCTCTATCCTATCCTATCCTCTATCCTATCCTATCCTCTATCCTATCCTATCCTCTATCCTATCCTATCCTCTATCCTATCCTATCCTGTATCCTATCCTATCCTCTATCCTATCCTATCCTCTATCCTATCCTATCTTCTATCCTATCCTATCCTCTATCCTCTATCCTCTATCCTCTATCCTATCCTATCCTCTATCCTATCCTATCCTCTATCCTATCCTATCCTCTATCCTACCCTATTCTCAATCCTATCATATCCTCTATCCTATCCTACCATCTATCAAATCCTATCCTCTATCCTATCCTATCCTCTATCCTATCCTATCCTCTATCCTATACTATCCTCTATCCTATACTATCCTCTACCTTATCCTATCCTCTATCCTATCCAATTACCTATCCTATCCTCTATCCTATCCTATCCTCTATCCTATCCTATCCTCTATCCTATCCTATCCTCTATCCTATACTATCCTCGACCTTATCCTATCCTCTATCCTATCCAATTACGTATCCTATCCTCTATCCTATCCTCTATCCTATCCTATCCTATCCTATCCTCTATCCTATCCTATCCTTTATCCTATCCTATCCTCTGCCTTATCCTATACTCTATCCTATCCTATCCTCTATCCTATCCTATCCTCTATCCTATCCTATCCTCTATCCTATCCTATCCTCTATCCTATCCTATCCTCTATCCTATCCTATCCTCTATCCTATCCTATCCTCTATCCTATCCTATCCTCTATCCTATCCTATCCTCTATCCTATCCTATCCTCTATCCTATCCTATCCTCTATCCTATCCTATCCTCTATCCTATCCTATCCTCTATCCTATCCTATCCTCTATCCTATCCTATCCTCTATCCTATCCTATCCTCTATCCCATCCTATCCTCTATCCTATCCTATCATCTATCCTATCCTCTATCCCATCCTATCCTCTATCCTATCCTATCCTCTGTCCTATCCTATCCTCTATCCTATCCTATCATCTATCCTATCCTATCCTCTTTCCTATCCTATCATCTATCCTATCCTATCCTCTATCCTATCCTATCCTCTATCCTATCCTATCCTATCCTCTATCCTATCCTATCCTCTATCCTATCCTATCCTCTATCCAATCCTATCCTTTATCCTATCCTATCCAATTACCTATCCTATCCTCTATCCTATCCTATCCTCTATCCTATCCAATCCTCTATCGTATCCTCTATCCTATCCTATCCTTTATCCTATCCTATCCTCTATCATATCCTATCCTATCCTCTATTCTATCCTATCCTTTATCCTATCCTCTATCCTATACTATCCCCTATCCTATTATATCCTCTATCCTACCCTATCCTATCCTTTATCCTATCCTCTATCCTATAATATCCCCTATCCTATTATATCCTCTATCCTATCCTATCTTTTATCCTATCCAATTACGTATCCTATCCTCTATCCTATCCTTTCCTCTATCCTATCCTATCCTCTATCCGATCCTCTATCCTACCCTATCCTATCCTTTATCCTATCCTCTATCCTATACTATCCCCTATCCTATTATATCCTCTATCCTATCCTATCCTCTACCTTATCCTATCCTCTATCCTATCCAATTACGTATCCTATCCTCTATCCTATCCTTTCCTCTATCCTATCCTATCCTCTATCCTATCCTTTCCTCTATCCTATCCTATCCTCTATCCTATCCTATCCTCTATCCTATCCTATCCTCTATCCTATCCTCTATCCTATCCTATCCTCTATCCTATCCTATCCTCTATCCTATCCTATCCTCTATCCTATCCTATCCTCTATCCTATCCTATCCTCTATCCTATCCTATCCTCTATCCTATCCTATCCTCTATCCTATCCTATCCTCTATCCTATCCTATCCTCTATCCTATCCTATCCTCTATCCTATCCTATCCTCTATCCTATCCTATCCTCTATCCTATCCTATCCTCTATCCTATCCTATCCTCTATCCTATCCTATCCTCTATCCTATAATATCCTCTATCCTATCCTATCCTCTATCCTATCCTATCCTCTATCCTATCCTATCCTCTATCCTATCCTATCCTCTATCCTATCCTATCCTCTATCCTATCCTATCCTCTATCCTATCCTATCCTCTATCCTCTATCCTCTATCCAATCCTATCCTCTATCCTATCCTATCCTCTATCCTATCCTATCCTCTATCCTACCCTATTCTCAATCCTATCATATCCTCTATCCTATCCTACCCTCTATCAAATCCTATCCTCTATCCTATCCTATCCTCTATCCTATCCTATCCTCTATCCTATCCTATCCTCTATCCGATCCTCTATCCTATCCTATCCTCTATCCTATCCTATCCTCTATCCGATCCTCTATCCTATCCTATCCTCTATCCTATCCTGTATCCTATCCTATCCTCTATCCTATCCTATCCTCTATCCAATCCTATATTCTATCCTATCCTATCCTCTATCCTATCCTATCCTATCCTCTATCCTATCCTATCCTCTATCCTATCCTATCCTCTATCCTATCCTATCCTCTATCCTATCCTATCCTCTATCCTATCCTATCCTGTATCCTATCCTATCCTCTATCCTATCCTATCCTCTATCCTATCCTATCCTCTATCCTATCCTATCCTCTATCCTCCATCCTCTATCCTCTATCCTATCCTATCCTCTATCCTATCCTATCCTCTATCCTATCCTATCCTCTATCCTACCCTATTCTCAATCCTATCATATCCTCTATCCTATCCTACCATCTATCAAATCCTATCCTCTATCCTATCCTATCCTCTATCCTATCCTATCCTCTATCCGATCCTCTATCCTATCCTATCCTCTATCCTATCCTATCCTCTATCCTATCCTATCCTCTATCCTATCCTATCCTCTATCCTATCCTATCCTCTATCCTATCCTCTATCCCATCCTATCCTCTATCCTATCCTATCCTCTATCCTATCCTATCCTCTATCCTATCCTATCCTCTATCCTATCCTATCCTTTAGCCTATCCTATCCTCTATCCTATCCTATCCTCTATCCTATACTATCCTCTATCCTATACTATCCTCTACCTTATCCTATCCTCTATCCTATCCAATTACCTATCCTATCCTATCCTCTATCCTATCCTATCCTCTATCCTATCCTATCCTCTATCCTATCCTATCCTCTATCCTATCCTATCCTCTATCCTACCCTATTCTCAATCCTATCATATCCTCTATCCTATCCTACCCTCTATCAAATCCTATCCTCTATCCTATCCTATCCTCTATCCTATCCTATCCTCTATCCTATCCTATCCTCTATCCGATCCTCTATCCTATCCTATCCTCTATCCTATCCTATCCTCTATCCGATCCTCTATCCTATCCTATCCTCTATCCTATCCTGTATCCTATCCTATCCTCTATCCTATCCTATCCTCTATCCAATCCTATATTCTATCCTATCCTATCCTCTATCCTATCCTATCCTCTATCCTATCCTATCCTATCCTATCCTCTATCCCATCCTATCCTATCCTCTATCCTATCCTATCCTCTATCCTATCCTATCCTCTATCCTATCATATCCTCTATCCTATCCTACCCTCTACCCTATCCTATCCTCTATCCTTTCCTATCCTCTATCCTATCCTATCCTCTATCCTATCCTATCCTCTATCCTATCCTATCCCCTATCCTATCCTATCCTCTATCCTATCCTATCCTGTATCCTATCCTATCCTCTATCCTATCCTATCCTCTATCCTATCCTATCCTCTATCCTATCCTATCCTCTATCCTCTATCCTCTATCCTCTATCCTATCCTATCCTCTATCCTATCCTATCCTCTATCCTATCCTATCCTCTATCCTACCCTATTCTCAATCCTATCATATCCTCTATCCTATCCTACCATCTATCAAATCCTATCCTCTATCCTATCCTATCCTCTATCCTATCCTATCCTCTATCCTATACTATCCTCTATCCTATACTATCCTCTACCTTATCCTATCCTCTATCCTATCCAATTACCTATCCTATCCTCTATCCTATCCTATCCTCTATCCTATCCTATCCTCTATCCTATCCTATCCTCTATCCTATCCTATCCTCTATCCTATCCTATCCTCTATCCTATACTATCCTCGACCTTATCCTATCCTCTATCCTATCCAATTACGTATCCTATCCTCTATCCTATCCTCTATCCTACCCTATCCTATCCTATCCTCTATCCTATCCTATCCTTTATCCTATCCTATCCTCTACCTTATCCTATACTCTATCCTATCCTATCCTCTATCCTATCCTATCCTCTATCCTATCCTATCCTCTATCCTATCCTATCCTCTATCCTATCCTATCCTCTATCCTATCCTATCCTCTATCCGATCCTCTATCCTATCCTATCCTCTATCCTATCCTGTATCCTATCCTATCCTCTATCCTATCCTATCCTCTATCCAATCCTATATTCTATCCTATCCTATCCTCTATCCTATCCTATCCTCTATCCTATCCTATCCTATCCTATCCTCTATCCCATCCTATCCTATCCTCTATCCTATCCTATCCTCTATCCTATCCTATCCTCTATCCTATCATATCCTCTATCCTATCCTACCCTCTACCCTATCCTATCCTCTATCCTTTCCTATCCTCTATCCTATCCTATCCTCTATCCTATCCTATCCTCTATCCTATCCTATCCCCTATCCTATCCTATCCTCTATCCTATCCTATCCTGTATCCTATCCTATCCTCTATCCTATCCTATCCTCTATCCTATCCTATCCTCTATCCTATCCTATCCTCTATCCTCTATCCTCTATCCTCTATCCTATCCTATCCTCTATCCTATCCTATCCTCTATCCTATCCTATCCTCTATCCTACCCTATTCTCAATCCTATCATATCCTCTATCCTATCCTACCATCTATCAAATCCTATCCTCTATCCTATCCTATCCTCTATCCTATCCTATCCTCTATCCTATACTATCCTCTATCCTATACTATCCTCTACCTTATCCTATCCTCTATCCTATCCAATTACCTATCCTATCCTCTATCCTATCCTATCCTCTATCCTATCCTATCCTCTATCCTATCCTATCCTCTATCCTATCCTATCCTCTATCCTATCCTATCCTCTATCCTATACTATCCTCGACCTTATCCTATCCTCTATCCTATCCAATTACGTATCCTATCCTCTATCCTATCCTCTATCCTATCCTATCCTATCCTATCCTCTATCCTATCCTATCCTTTATCCTATCCTATCCTCTACCTTATCCTATACTCTATCCTATCCTATCCTCTATCCTATCCTATCCTCTATCCTATCCTATCCTCTATCCTATCCTATCCTCTATCCTATCCTATCCTCTATCCTATCCTATCCTCTATCCTATCCTATCCTCTATCCTATCCTATCCTCTATCCTATCCTATCCTCTATCCTATCCTATCCTCTATCCTATCCTATCCTCTATCCTATCCTATCCTCTATCCTATCCTATCCTCTATCCTATCCTATCCTCTATCCTATCCTATCCTCTATCCTATCCTATCCTCTATCCTATCCTATCCTCTATCCTATCCTATCCTCTATCCGATCCTCTATCCTATCCTATCCTCTATCCTATCCTATCCTCTATCCGATCCTCTATCCTATCCTATCCTCTATCCTATCCTGTATCCTATCCTATCCTCTATCCTATCCTATCCTCTATCCAATCCTATATTCTATCCTATCCTATCCTCTATCCTATCCTATCCTATCCTCTATCCTATCCTATCCTCTATCCTATCCTATCCTCTATCCTATCCTATCCTCTATCCTATCCTATCCTCTATCCTATCCTATCCTGTATCCTATCCTATCCTCTATCCTATCCTATCCTCTATCCTATCCTATCCTCTATCCTATCCTATCCTCTATCCTATCCTATCCTCTATCCTCCATCCTCTATCCTCTATCCTATCCTATCCTCTATCCTATCCTATCCTCTATCCTATCCTATCCTCTATCCTACCCTATTCTCAATCCTATCATATCCTCTATCCTATCCTACCATCTATCAAATCCTATCCTCTATCCTATCCTATCCTCTATCCTATCCTATCCTCTATCCGATCCTCTATCCTATCCTATCCTCTATCCTATCCTATCCTCTATCCTATCCTATCCTCTATCCTATCCTATCCTCTATCCTATCCTCTATCCCATCCTATCCTCTATCCTATCCTATCCTCTATCCTATCCTATCCTCTATCCTATCCTATCCTCTATCCTATCCTATCCTTTAGCCTATCCTATCCTCTATCCTATCCTATCCTCTATCCTATACTATCCTCTATCCTATACTATCCTCTACCTTATCCTATCCTCTATCCTATCCAATTACCTATCCTATCCTATCCTCTATCCTATCCTATCCTCTATCCTATCCTATCCTCTATCCTATCCTATCCTCTATCCTATCCTATCCTCTATCCTATCCTATCCTCTATCCTACCCTATTCTCAATCCTATCATATCCTCTATCCTATCCTACCCTCTATCAAATCCTATCCTCTATCCTATCCTATCCTCTATCCTATCCTATCCTCTATCCTATCCTATCCTCTATCCGATCCTCTATCCTATCCTATCCTCTATCCTATCCTATCCTCTATCCGATCCTCTGTCCTATCCTATCCTCTATCCTATCCTGTATCCTATCCTATCCTCTATCCTATCCTATCCTCTATCCAATCCTATATTCTATCCTATCCTATCCTCTATCCTATCCTATCCTCTATCCTATCCTATCCTATCCTATCCTCTATCCCATCCTATCCTATCCTCTATCCTATCCTATCCTCTATCCTATCCTATCCTCTATCCTATCATATCCTCTATCCTATCCTACCCTCTACCCTATCCTATCCTCTATCCTTTCCTATCCTCTATCCTATCCTATCCTCTATCCTATCCTATCCTCTATCCTATCCTATCCCCTATCCTATCCTATCCTCTATCCTATCCTATCCTGTATCCTATCCTATCCTCTATCCTATCCTATCCTCTATCCTATCCTATCCTCTATCCTATCCTCTATCCTCTATCCTCTATCCTCTATCCTCTATCCTATCCTATCCTCTATCCTATCCTATCCTCTATCCTATCCTATCCTCTATCCTACCCTATTCTCAATCCTATCATATCCTCTATCCTATCCTACCATCTATCAAATCCTATCCTCTATCCTATCCTATCCTCTATCCTATCCTATCCTCTATCCTATACTATCCTCTATCCTATACTATCCTCTACCTTATCCTATCCTCTATCCTATCCAATTACCTATCCTATCCTCTATCCTATCCTATCCTCTATCCTATCCTATCCTCTATCCTATCCTATCCTCTATCCTATCCTATCCTCTATCCTATCCTATCCTCTATCCTATACTATCCTCGACCTTATCCTATCCTCTATCCTATCCAATTACGTATCCTATCCTCTATCCTATCCTCTATCCTATCCTATCCTATCCTATCCTCTATCCTATCCTATCCTTTATCCTATCCTATCCTCTACCTTATCCTATACTCTATCCTATCCTATCCTCTATCCTATCCTATCCTCTATCCTATCCTATCCTCTATCCTATCCTATCCTCTATCCTATCCTATCCTCTATCCTATCCTATCCTCTATCCGATCCTCTATCCTATCCTATCCTCTATCCTATCCTGTATCCTATCCTATCCTCTATCCTATCCTATCCTCTATCCAATCCTATATTCTATCCTATCCTATCCTCTATCCTATCCTATCCTCTATCCTATCCTATCCTATCCTATCCTCTATCCCATCCTATCCTATCCTCTATCCTATCCTATCCTCTATCCTATCCTATCCTCTATCCTATCATATCCTCTATCCTATCCTACCCTCTACCCTATCCTATCCTCTATCCTTTCCTATCCTCTACCCTATCCTATCCTCTATCCTTTCCTATCCTCTATCCTATCCTATCCTCTATCCTATCCTATCCTCTATACTATCCTATCCCCTATCCTATCCTATCCTCTATCCTATCCTATCCTGTATCCTATCCTATCCTCTATCCTATCCTATCCTCTATCCTATCCTATCCTCTATCCTATCCTATCCTCTATCCTCTATCCTCTATCCTCTATCCTATCCTATCCTCTATCCTATCCTATCCTCTATCCTATCCTATCCTCTATCCTACCCTATTCTCAATCCTATCATATCCTCTATCCTATCCTACCATCTATCAAATCCTATCCTCTATCCTATCCTATCCTCTATCCTATCCTATCCTCTATCCTATACTATCCTCTATCCTATACTATCCTCTACCTTATCCTATCCTCTATCCTATCCAATTACCTATCCTATCCTCTATCCTATCCTATCCTCTATCCTATCCTATCCTCTATCCTATCCTATCCTCTATCCTATACTATCCTCGACCTTATCCTATCCTCTATCCTATCCAATTACGTATCCTATCCTCTATCCTATCCTATCCTATCCTATCCTCTATCCTATCCTATCCTTTATCCTATCCTATCCTCTACCTTATCCTATACTCTATCCTATCCTATCCTCTATCCTATCCTATCCTCTATCCTATCCTATCCTCTATCCTATCCTATCCTCTATCCTATCCTATCCTCTATCCTATCCTATCCTCTATCCTATCCTATCCTCTATCCTATCCTATCCTCTATCCTATCCTATCCTCTATCCTATCCTATCCTCTATCCTATCCTATCCTCTATCCTATCCTATCCTCTATCCTATCCTATCCTCTATCCTATCCTATCCTCTATCCTATCCTATCCTCTATCCTATCCTATCCTCTATCCTATCCTATCCTCTATCCTATCCTATCATCTATCCTATCCTCTATCCCATCCTATCCTCTATCCTATCCTATCCTCTGTCCTATCCTATCCTCTATCCTATCCTATCATCTATCCTATCCTATCCTCTTTCCTATCCTATCATCTATCCTATCCTATCCTCTATCCTATCCTATCCTCTATCCTATCCTATCCTATCCTCTATCCTATCCTATCCTCTATCCTATCCTATCCTCTATCCAATCCTATCCTTTATCCTATCCTATCCAATTACCTATCCTATCCTCTATCCTATCCTATCCTCTATCCTATCCAATCCTCTATCGTATCCTCTATCCTATCCTATCCTTTATCCTATCCTATCCTCTATCATATCCTATCCTATCCTCTATTCTATCCTATCCTTTATCCTATCCTCTATCCTATACTATCCCCTATCCTATTATATCCTCTATCCTACCCTATCCTATCCTTTATCCTATCCTCTATCCTATAATATCCCCTATCCTATTATATCCTCTATCCTATCCTATCCTCTATCCTATCCAATTACGTATCCTATCCTCTATCCTATCCTTTCCTCTATCCTATCCTATCCTCTATCCGATCCTCTATCCTACCGTATCCTATCCTTTATCCTATCCTCTATCCTATACTATCCCCTATCCTATTATATCCTCTATCCTATCCTATCCTCTACCTTATCCTATCCTCTATCCTATCCAATTACGTATCCTATCCTCTATCCTATCCTTTCCTCTATCCTATCCTATCCTCTATCCTATCCTTTCCTCTATCCTATCCTATCCTCTATCCTATCCTATCCTCTATCCTATCCTATCCTCTATCCTATCCTCTATCCTATAGTATCCTCTATCCTATCCTATCCTCTATCCTATCCTATCCTCTATCCTATCCTATCCTCTATCCTATCCTATCCTCTATCCTATCCTATCCTCTATCCTATCCTATCCTCTATCCTATCCTATCCTCTATCCTATCCTATCCTCTATCCTATCCTATCCTCTATCCTATCCTATCCTCTATCCTATCCTATCCTCTATCCTATCCTATCCTCTATCCTATCCTATCCTCTATCCTATCCTATCCTCTATCCTATCCTATCCTCTATCCTATCCTATCCTCTATCCTATCCTATCCTCTATCCTATCCTATCCTCTATCCTATCCTATCCTCTATCCTATCCTATCCTCTATCCTATCCTATCCTCTATCCTATCCTATCCTCTATCCTATCCTATCCTCTATCCTATCCTATCCTCTATCCTATCCTATCCTCTATCCTCTATCCTCTATCCTATCCTATCCTCTATCCTATCCTATCCTCTATCCTATCCTATCCTCTATCCTACCCTATTCTCAATCCTATCATATCCTCTATCCTATCCTACCCTCTATCAAATCCTATCCTCTATCCTATCCTATCCTATCCTCTATCCTATCCTATCCTCTATCCTATCCTATCCTCTATCCTATCCTATCCTCTATCCTATCCTATCCTCTATCCTATCCTATCCTGTATCCTATCCTATCCTCTATCCTATCCTATCCTCTATCCTATCCTATCCTCTATCCTATCCTATCCTCTATCCTATCCTATCCTCTATCCTCCATCCTCTATCCTCTATCCTATCCTATCCTCTATCCTATCCTATCCTCTATCCTATCCTATCCTCTATCCTACCCTATTCTCAATCCTATCATATCCTCTATCCTATCCTACCATCTATCAAATCCTATCCTCTATCCTATCCTATCCTCTATCCTATCCTATCCTCTATCCGATCCTCTATCCTATCCTATCCTCTATCCTATCCTATCCTCTATCCTATCCTATCCTCTATCCTATCCTATCCTCTATCCTATCCTATCCTCTATCCTATCCTCTATCCCATCCTATCCTCTATCCTATCCTATCCTCTATCCTATCCTATCCTCTATCCTATCCTATCCTCTATCCTATCCTATCCTTTAGCCTATCCTATCCTCTATCCTATCCTATCCTCTATCCTATACTATCCTCTATCCTATACTATCCTCTACCTTATCCTATCCTCTATCCTATCCAATTACCTATCCTATCCTATCCTCTATCCTATCCTATCCTCTATCCTATCCTATCCTCTATCCTATCCTATCCTCTATCCTATCCTATCCTCTATCCTATCCTATCCTCTATCCTATCCTATCCTCTATCCTATCCTATCCTCTATCCTATCCTATCCTCTATCCTATCCTATCCTCTATCCTATCCTATCCTCTATCCTATCCTATCCTCTATCCTATCCTATCCTCTATCCTATCCTATCCTCTATCCTATCCTATCCTCTATCCTATCCTATCCTCTATCCTATCCTATCCTCTATCCTATCCTATCCTCTATCCTATCCTCTATCCTCGATCCTATCCTATCCTCTATCCTATCCTATCCTCTATCCTATCCTATCCTCTATCCTACCCTATTCTCAATCCTATCATATCCTCTATCCTATCCTACCCTCTATCAAATCCTATCCTCTATCCTATCCTATCCTCTATCCTATCCTATCCTCTATCCTATCCTATCCTCTATCCGATCCTCTATCCTATCCTATCCTCTATCCTATCCTATCCTCTATCCTATCCTATCCTCTATCCGATCCTCTATCCTATCCTATCCTCTATCCTATCCTGTATCCTATCCTATCCTCTATCCTATCCTATCCTCTATCCAATCCTATATTCTATCCTATCCTATCCTCTATCCTATCCTATCCTATCCTCTATCCTATCCTATCATCTATCCTATCCTATCCTCTATCCTATCCTATCCTGTATCCTATCCTATCCTATCCTATCCTCTATCCCATCCTATCCTATCCTCTATCCTATCCTATCCTCTATCCTATCCTATCCTCTATCCTATCATGTCCTCTATCCTATCCTACCCTCTACCCTATCCTATCCTCTATCTTATCCTATCCTCTATCCTATCATATCCTCTATCCTATCCTATCCTCTATCCTATCCTATCCTCTATCCTATCCTATCCTCTATCCTATCCTATCCTGTATCCTATCCTATCCTCTATCCTATCCTATCCTCTATCCTATCCTATCCTCTATCCTATCCTATCCTCTATCCTCTATCCTCTATCCTCTATCCTATCCTATCCTCTATCCTATCCTATCCTCTATCCTATCCTATCCTCTATCCTACCCTATTCTCAATCCTATCATATCCTCTATCCTATCCTACCATCTATCAAATCCTATCCTCTATCCTATCCTATCCTCTATCCTATCCTATCCTCTATCCGATCCTCTATCCTATCCTATCCTCTATCCTATCCTATCCTCTATCCTATCCTATCCTCTATCCGATCCTCTATCCTATCCTATCCTCTATCCTATCCTGTATCCTATCCTATCCTCTATCCTATCCTATCCTCTATCCAATCCTATATTCTATCCTATCCTATCCTCTATCCTATCCTACCCTATCCTCTATCCTATCCTATCATCTATCCTATCCTATCCTCTATCCTATCCTATCCTCTATCCTATCCTATCCTATCCTATCCTCTATCCCATCCTATCCTATCCTCTATCCTATCCTATCCTCTATCCTATCCTATCCTCTATCCTATCATATCCTCTATCCTATCCTACCCTCTACCCTATCCTATCCTCTATCCTATCCTATCCTCTATCCTATCCTATCCTCTATCCTATCCTATCCTCTATCCTATCCTATCCTCTATCCTATCCTATCCTCTATCCTATCCTATCCTGTATCCTATCCTATCCTCTATCCTATCCTATCCTCTATTATATCCTATCCTCTATCCTATCCAATCCTCTATCGTATCCTCTATCCTATCCTATCCTTTATCCTATTCTATCCTCAATCCTATGATATCCTCTATCCTATCCTATCCTCTATCCTATCCTATCCTCTATTATATCCTATCCTCTATCCTATCCAATCCTCTATCGTATCCTCTATCCTATCCTATCCTCTATCCTATCCTATCCTCTATCCTATCCTATCCTCTATCCTATCCTATCCTCTATCCTATCCTATCCTCTATCCTATCCTATCCTCTATCCTATCCTATCCTCTATCCTATCCTATCCTCTATAATATACTATCCTCTATCCTATCCCATCCTCTATCCTATCCTATTCTCTATCCTATCCTATCCTCTATCCTATCCTATCCTCTATCCTATCCTATCCTCTATCCTATCCAATTACCTATCCTATCCTCTATCCTATCCTCTATCCGATCCTCTATCCTATCCTATCCTCTATCCTATCCCATCCTCTATCCTATCCTATCCTCTATCCTATCCTATCCTCTATCCTATTCTATCCTCTATACTATCCTATCCTCAATCCTATCCTATCCTCTATCCTCTATCCTATCCTATCCTCTATCCTATCCTATCCTCTATCCTATCCTATCCTCTATCCTATCCTATCCTCTATCCTATCCTATCCTCTATCCTATCCTATCCTCTATCCGATCCTCTATCCTATCCTATTGTCTATCCTATCCTCTATCCTATCCTATCCTCTATCCTATCCTATCCTCTATCCTATCCTATCCTCTATCCTATCCTATCCTCTATCCTATCCTATCCTATCCTCTATCCTATCCTATCCTCTATCCTACCCTATTCTCAATCCTATCATATCCTCTATCCTATCCTACCATCTATCAAATCCTATCCTCTATCCTATCCTATCCTCTATCCTATCCTATCCTCTATCCGATCCTCTATCCTATCCTATCCTCTATCCTATCCTATCCTCTATCCTATCCTATCCTCTATCCTATCCTATCCTCTATCCGATCCTCTATCCTATCCTATCCTCTATCCTATCCTGTATCCTATCCTATCCTCTATCCTATCCTATCCTCTATCCAATCCTATATTCTATCCTATCCTATCCTCTATCCTATCCTACCCTATCCTCTATCCTATCCTATCATCTATCCTATCCTATCCTCTATCCTATCCTATCCTCTATCCTATCCTATCCTATCCTATCCTCTATCCCATCCTATCCTATCCTCTATCCTATCCTATCCTCTATCCTATCCTATCCTCTATCCTATCATATCCTCTATCCTATCCTACCCTCTACCCTATCCTATCCTCTATCCTATCCTATCCTCTATCCTATCCTATCCTCTATCCTATCCTATCCTCTATCCTATCCTATCCTCTATCCTATCCTATCCTCTATCCTATCCTATCCTGTATCCTATCCTATCCTCTATCCTATCCTATCCTCTATTATATCCTATCCTCTATCCTATCCAATCCTCTATCGTATCCTCTATCCAATCCTATCCTTTATCCTATTCTATCCTCAATCCTATGATATCCTCTATCCTATCCTATCCTCTATTATATCCTATCCTCTATCCTATCCAATCCTCTATCGTATCCTCTATCCTATCCTATCCTCTATCCTATCCTATCCTCTATCCTATCCTATCCTCTATCCTATCCTATCCTCTATCCTATCCTATCCTCTATCCTATCCTATCCTCTATCCTATCCTATCCTCTATCCTATCCTATCCTCTATCCTATCCTATCCTCTATCCTATCCTATCCTCTATCCTATCCTATCCTCTATCCTATCCTATCCTCTATAATATACTATCCTCTATCCTATCCCATCCTCTATCCTATCCTATTCTCTATCCTATCCTATCCTCTATCCTATCCTATCCTCTATCCTATCCTATCCTCTATCCTATCCAATTACCTATCCTATCCTCTATCCTATCCTCTATCCGATCCTCTATCCTATCCTATCCTCTATCCTATCCCATCCTCTATCCTATCCTATCCTCTATCCTATCCTATCCTCTATCCTATTCTATCCTCTATACTATCCTATCCTCAATCCTATCCTATCCTCTATCCTCTATCCTATCCTATCCTCTATCCTATCCTATCCTCTATCCTATCCTATCCTCTATCCTATCCTATCCTCTATCCGATCCTCTATCGTATCCTATTGTCTATCCTATCCTCTATCCTATCCTATCCTCTATCCTATCCTATCCTCTATCCTATCCTACCCTCTATCCTATCCTATCCTCTATCCTATCCTATCCTCTATCCTATCCTATCCTCTATCCTATCCTATCCTCTATAATATACTATCCTCTATCCTATCCTATCCTCTATCCTATCCTATTCTCTATCCTATCCTATCCTCTATCCTATAATATCCTCTATCCTATCCTATTCTCTATCCTATCCTATCCTCTATCCTATAATATCCTCTATCCTATGCTATCCTCTATCCTATCCAATTACCTATCCTATCCTCTATCCTATCCTCTATCCGATCCTCTATCCTACCCTATCCTCTATCCTATCCTATCCTCTATCCTATCCTATCCTCTATCCTATCCTATCCTCTATACTATCATATCCTCTATCCTATCCTACCCTCTATCCTATCCAATCCTCTATCGTATCCTCTATCCTATCCTATCCTTTATCCTATCCTATGCTCTATCCTATCCTATCCTCTATCCTATCCTATCCTCTATCCTATCCTATCCTCTATCCTATCCTATACTCTATCCGATCCTCTATCCTATCCTATTGTCTATCCTATCCTCTATCCTATCCTATCCTCAATCCTATCCTATCCTCTATCCTATCCTATCCTCTATCCTATTCTATACTCTATCCTATCCAATGCACTATCCTATCCTATCCTCTATCCTATCCTATCCTCTATCCTCTCCTATCCTCTATCCTATCCTATCCTCTATCCTATCCCATCCTCTATCCTATCCTATCCTCTATCCTATCCTGTATCCTATCCTATCCTCTATCCTATCCTATCCTCTATCCTATCCTATATTCTATCCTATCCTATCCTCTATCCTATCCTATCCTCTATCCTATCCTATCCTCTATCCTCTCCTATCCTCTATCCTATCCTATCCTCTATCCTATCCTATCCTCTATCCTATCCTATCCTATCCTATCCTCTATCCCATCCTATCCTATCCTCTATCCTATCCTATCCTCTATCCTATCCTATCCTCTATCCTATCCTATCCTCTATCCTATCCTATCCTCTATCCTATCCTATCCTCTATCCGATCCTCTATCCTATCCTATCCTCTATCCTATCCTATCCTCTATCCTATCCTATCCTCTATCCTATCCTATCCTCTATCCTATCCTATCCTCTATCCTATCCTATCCTCTATCCTATCCTATCCTCTATCCTATCCTATCCTCTATCCTATCCTATCCTCTATCCTATCCTACCCTATCCTCTATCCTATCCTATCCTCTATCCTATCCTATCCTCTATCCTATCCTATCCTCTATCCGATCCTCTATCCTATCCCATCCTCTATCCTATCCTATCCTCTATCCTATCCTATCCTCTATCCTATCATATCCTCTATCCTATCCAACCCTCTATCCTATCCAATCCTCTATCGTATCCTCTATCCTATCCTATCCTTTATCCTATCCTATGCTCTATCCTATCCTATCCTCTATCCTATCCTATCCTCTATCCTATCCTATCCTCTATCCTATCCTATACTCTATCCGATCCTCTATCCTATCCTATTGTCTATCCTATCCTCTATCCTATCCTATCCTCAATCCTATCCTATCCTCTATCCTATCCTATCCTCTATCCTATTCTATACTCTATCCTATCCAATGCACTATCCTATCCTATCCTCTATCCTATCCTATCCTCTATCCTCTCCTATCGTCTATCCTATCCTATCCTCTATCCTATCCCATCCTCTATCCTATCCTATCCTCTATCCTATCCTGTATCCTATCCTATCCTCTATCCTATCCTATCCTCTATCCTATCCTATATTCTATCCTATCCTATCCTCTATCCTATCCTATCCTCTATCCTATCCTATCCTCTATCCTATCCTATCCTCTATCCTATCCTATCCTCTATCCTATCCTATCATATCCTATCCTCTATCCCATCCTATCCTATCCTCTATCCTATCCTATCCTCTATCCTATCATATCCTCTATCCTATCCTACCCTCTACCCTATCCTATCCTCTATACTATCCTATCCTCTATCCTATCCTATCCTCTATCCTATCCTATCCTCTATCCTATCCTATCCTCTATCCTATCCTATCCTCTATCCTATCCTATCCTCTATCCTATCCTATCCTCTATTATATCCTATCCTCTATCCTATCCAATCCTCTATCGTATCCTCTATCCTATCCTATCCTTTATCCTATCCTATCCTCAATCCTATGATATCCTCTATCCTATCCTCTATCCTATCCTATCCTCTATCCTGTCCTATCCTCTATCCTATCCTATCCTCTATCCTATCCAATCCTCTATCCTATCCTATCCTCTATCCTATACTATCCTCTATCCTATCCTATCCTCTATCTTATCATATCCTCTATCCTATCCTATCCTATCCTATCCTCTATCCTATCCTATCCTATCCTCTATCCTATCCTATCCTATCCTATCCTATCCTATCCTCTATCCTCACCTATCCTATCCTCTATCCTATCCTATCCTCTATCCTATCCTATCCTCTATCCTATCCTATCCTCTATCCTATCCTATCCTATCCTATCCTCTATCCCATCCTATCCTATCCTCTATAATATCCTATCCTCTATCCTATCCTATCCTCTATCCTATCATATCCTCTATCCTATCCTACCCTCTACCCTATCCTATCCTCTATCCTATCCTATCCTCTATCCTATCCTATCCTCTATCCTATCCTATCCTCTATCCTATCCTATCCTCTATCCTATCCTATCCTCTATCCTATCCTATCCTCTATCCTATCCTATCCTCTATCCTATCCTATCCTCTATCCTATCCTGTCCTCTATCCTATCCTATCCTCTATCCTATCCTATCCTCTATTATATCCTATCCTCTATCCTATCCAATCCTCTATCGTATCCTCTATCCTATCCTATCCTTTATCCTATCCTATCCTCAATCCTATGATATCCTCTATACCTATCCTCTATCCTATCCTATCCTCTATCCTATCCTATCCTCTATCCTATCCTATCCTCTATCCTATCCTATCCTCTATCCTATCCTATCCTCTATCCTATACTATCCTCTATCCTATCCTATCCTCTATCCTATCATATCCTCTATCCTATCCTATCCTATCCTATGCTCTATCCTATCCTATCCTATCCTATCCTCTATCCTCACCTATCCTATCCTCTATCCTATCCTATCCTCTATCCTATAATATCCTCTATCCTATCCTATCCTCTATCCTATCCTATCCTCTATCCTATCCTATCCTCTATCCTATCCTATCCTCTATCCGATCCTCTATCCTATCCTATCCGCTATCCTATCCTGTATCCTATCCTATCCTCTATCCTATACTATCCTCTATCCTATCCTATCCTCTATCCTATCATATCCTCTATCCTATCCTATCCTATCCTATCCTCTATCCTATCCTATCCTATCCTATCCTCTATCAAATCCTATCCTCTATCCTATCCTATCCTCTATCCTATCCTATCCTCTATCCTATCCTATCCTCTATCCTATCCTATCCTCTATCCGATCCTCTATCCTATCCTATCCTCTATCCTATCCTATCCTCTATCCTATCCTATCCTCTATCCTATCCTATCCTCTATCCTATCCTATCCTCTATCCTATCCTATCCTCTATTATATCCTATCCTCTATCCTATCCAATCCTCTATCGTATCCTCTATCCTATCCTATCCTTTATCCTATCCTATCCTCAATCCTATGATATCCTCTATCCTATCCTCTATCCTATCCTATCCTCTATCCTGTCCTATCCTCTATCCTATCCTATCCTCTATCCTATCCAATCCTCTATCCTATCCTATCCTCTATCCTATACTATCCTCTATCCTATCCTATCCTCTATCTTATCATATCCTCTATCCTATCCTATCCTATCCTATCCTCTATCCTATCCTATCCTATCCTCTATCCTATCCTATCCTATCCTATCCTATCCTATCCTCTATCCTCACCTATCCTATCCTCTATCCTATCCTATCCTCTATCCTATCCTATCCTCTATCCTATCCTATCCTCTATCCTATCCTATCCTATCCTATCCTCTATCCCATCCTATCCTATCCTCTATAATATCCTATCCTCTATCCTATCCTATCCTCTATCCTATCATATCCTCTATCCTATCCTACCCTCTACCCTATCCTATCCTCTATCCTATCCTATCCTCTATCCTATCCTATCCTCTATCCTATCCTATCCTCTATCCTATCCTATCCTCTATCCTATCCTATCCTCTATCCTATCCTATCCTCTATCCTATCCTATCCTCTATCCTATCCTATCCTCTATCCTATCCTGTCCTCTATCCTATCCTATCCTCTATCCTATCCTATCCTCTATTATATCCTATCCTCTATCCTATCCAATCCTCTATCGTATCCTCTATCCTATCCTATCCTTTATCCTATCCTATCCTCAATCCTATGATATCCTCTATACCTATCCTCTATCCTATCCTATCCTCTATCCTATCCTATCCTCTATCCTATCCTATCCTCTATCCTATCCTATCCTCTATCCTATCCTATCCTCTATCCTATACTATCCTCTATCCTATCCTATCCTCTATCCTATCATATCCTCTATCCTATCCTATCCTATCCTATGCTCTATCCTATCCTATCCTATCCTATCCTCTATCCTCACCTATCCTATCCTCTATCCTATCCTATCCTCTATCCTATAATATCCTCTATCCTATCCTATCCTCTATCCTATCCTATCCTCTATCCTATCCTATCCTCTATCCTATCCTATCCTCTATCCGATCCTCTATCCTATCCTATCCGCTATCCTATCCTGTATCCTATCCTATCCTCTATCCTATACTATCCTCTATCCTATCCTATCCTCTATCCTATCATATCCTCTATCCTATCCTATCCTATCCTATCCTCTATCCTATCCTATCCTATCCTATCCTCTATCAAATCCTATCCTCTATCCTATCCTATCCTCTATCCTATCCTATCCTCTATCCTATCCTATCCTCTATCCTATCCTATCCTCTATCCGATCCTCTATCCTATCCTATCCTCTATCCTATCCTGTATCCTATCCTATCCCCTATCCTATCCTATCCTCTATCCAATCCTATATTCTATCCTATCCTATCCTCTATCCTATCCTATCCTATCCTCAATCCTATCCTATCCTCTATCCTATCCTATCCTCTATCCTATTCTATACTCTATCCTATCCAATGCACTATCCTATCCTATCCTCTATCCTATCCTATCCTCTATCCTCTCCTATCCTCTATCCCATCCTATCCTCTATCCTATCCCATCCTCTATCCTATCCTATCCTTTATCCTATCCTATCCTCAATCCTATGATATCCTCTATCCTATCCTCTATCCTATCCTATCCTGTATCCTATCCTATCCTCTATCCTATCCTATCCTCTATCCAATCCTATATTCTATCCTATCCTATCCTCTATCCTATCCTATCCTATCCTCAATCCTATCCTATCCTCTATCCTATCCTATCCTCTATCCTATTCTATACTCTATCCTATCCAATGCACTATCCTATCCTATCCTCTATCCTATCCTATCCTCTATCCTCTCCTATCCTCTATCCCATCCTATCCTCTATCCTATCCCATCCTCTATCCTATCCTATCCTCTATCCTATCCTGTATCCTATCCTATCCTCTATCCTATCCTATCCTCTATCCTATCCTATATTCTATCCTATCCTATCCTCTATCCTATCCTATCCTCTATCCTATCCTATCCTCTATCCTATCCTATCCTATCCTATCCTCTATCCCATCCTATCCTATCCTCTATCCTATCCTATCCTCTATCCTATCCTATCCTCTATCCTATCATATCCTCTATCCTATCCTACCCTGTACCCTATCCTATCCTCTATCCTATCCTATCCTCTATCCTATCCTATCCTCTATCCTATCCTATCCTCTATCCTATCCTATCCTCTATCCTATCCTATCCTCTATCCTATCCTATCCTCTATCCTATCCTATCCCCTATCCTATCCTATCCTCTATCCTATCCTATCCTCTATCCTATCCTATCCTCTATCCTATCCTATCCTCTATCCTATCCTATCCTCTATCCTATCCAACCCTCTATCGTATCCTCTATCCTATCCTATCCTTTATCCTATCCTATCCTCAATCCTATGATATCCTCTATCCTATCCTCTATCCTATCCTATCCTCTATCCTATCCTATCCTCTATCCTATCCTATCCTCTATCCTATCCTATCCTCTATCCTATCCTATCCTCTATCCTCTATCCTCTATCCTCTATCCTCTATCCTCTATCCTCTATCCTCTATCCTCTATCCTCTATCCTCTATCCTCTATCCTCTATCCTCTATCCTCTATCCTATCCTATGCTCTATCCTATCCTATCCTCTATCCTATCCTATCCTCTATCCTACCCTATTCTCAATCCTATCATATCCTCTATCCTATCCTACCCTCTATCAAATCCTATCCTCTATCCTATCCTACCCTCTATCAAATCCTATCCTCTATCCTATCCTATCCTCTATCCTATCCTATCCTCTATCCTATCCTATCCTCTATCCTATCCTATCCTCTATCCTATCCTATCCTCTATCCTATCCTATCCTCTATCCTATCCTATCCTCTATCCTATACTATCCTCTATCCGATCCTCTATCCTATCCTATCCTCTATCCTATCCTATCCTCTATCCTATCCTATCCTCTATCAGATCCTCTATCCTATCCTATCCTCTATCCTATCCTGTATCCTATCCTATCCTCTATCCTATCATATCCTCTATCCAATCCTATATTCTATCCTATCCTATCCTCTATCCTATCCTATCCTATCCTCAATCCTATCCTATCCTCTATCCTATCCTATCCTCTATCCTATTCTATACTCTATCCTATCCAATGCACTATCCTATCCTATCCTCTATCCTATCCTATCCTCTATCCTCTCCTATCCTCTAACCTATCCTATCCTCTATCCTATCCCATCCTCTATCCTATCCTATCCTCTATCCTATCCTGTCCTATCCTCAATCCTATCCTATCCTCTATCCTATCCTATCCTCTATCCTATTCTATACTCTATCCTATCCAATGCACTATCCTACCCTATCCTCTATCCTATCCTATCCTCTATCCTATCCTATCCTCTATCCTATCATATCCTCTATCCTATCCTACCCTGTACCCTATCCTATCCTCTATCCTATCCTATCCTCTATCCTATCCTATCCTCTATCCTATCCTATCCTCTATCCTATCCTATCCTCTATCCTATCCTATCCTCTATCCTATCCTATCCTCTATCCTATCCTATCCTCTATCCTATCCTATCCTCTATCCTATCCTATCCTCTATCCTATCCTATCCTCTATCCTATCCCATCCTCTATCCTATCCTATCCTCTATCCTATCCTATCCTCTATCCTATCCTATCCTCTATCCTATCCTATCCTCTATCCAATCCAACCCTCTATCGTATCCTCTATCCTATCCTATCCTTTATCCTATCCTATCCTCAATCCTATGATATCCTCTATCCTATCCTCTATCCTATCCTATCCTCTATCCTATCCTATCCTCTATCCTATCCTATCCTCTATCCTATCCTATCCTCTATCCTATCCTATCCTCTATCCTATCCTATCCTCTATCCTATCCTATCCTCTATCCTATCCTATCCTCTATCCTATCCTATCCTCTATCCTATCCTATCCTCTATCCTCTATCCTCTATCCTCTATCCTCTATCCTCTATCCTCTATCCTCTATCCTCTATCCTCTATCCTCTATCCTCTATCCTCTATCCTCTATCCTCTATCCTCTATCCTCTATCCTCTATCCTCTATCCTCTATCCTCTATCCTCTATCCTCTATCCTCTATCCTCTATCCTCTATCCTCTATCCTATCCTATCCTCTATCCTATCCTATCCTCTATCCTATCCTATCCTCTATCCTACCCTATTCTCAATCCTATCATATCCTCTATCCTATCCTACCCTCTATCAAATTCTATCCTCTATCCTATCCTATCCTCTATCCTATCCTATCCTCTATCCTATCCTATCCTCTATCCTATCCTATCCTATCCTGTATCCTATCCTATCCTCTATCCTATCCTATCCTCTATCCAATCCTATATTCTATCCTATCCTATCCTCTATCCTATCCTATCCTATCCTCAATCCTATCCTATCCTCTATCCTATCCTATCCTCTATCCTATCCTATCCTCTATCCTATCCTATCCTCTAACCTATCCTATCCTCTATCCTATCCCATCCTCTATCATATCCTATCCTCTATCCTATCCTGTATCCTATCCTATCCTCTATCCTATCCTATCCTCTATCCTATCCTATATTCTATCCTATCCTATCCTCTATCCTATCCTATCCTCTATCCTATCCTATCCTCTATCCTATCCTATCCTCAATCCTATGATATCCTCTATCCTATCCTCTATCCTATCCTATCCTCTATCCTATCCTATCCTCTATCCTATCCTATCCTCTATCCTATCCTATCCTCTATCCTATCCTATCCTCTATCCTATCCTATCCTCTATCCTATCCTATCCTCTATCCTCTATCCTCTATCCTCTATCCTCTATCCTCTATCCTCTATCCTCTATCCTCTATCCTCTATCCTCTATCCTCTATCCTCTATCCTCTATCCTCTATCCTCTATCCTCTATCCTCTATCCTCTATCCTCTATCCTCTATCCTCTATCCTCTATCCTCTATCCTCTATCCTATCCTATCCTCTATCCTATCCTATCCTCTATCCTATCCTATCCTCTATCCTACCCTATTCTCAATCCTATCATATCCTCTATCCTATCCTACCCTCTATCAAATTCTATCCTCTATCCTATCCTATCCTCTATCCTATCCTATCCTCTATCCTATCCTATCCTCTATCCTATCCTATCCTATCCTGTATCCTATCCTATCCTCTATCCTATCCTATCCTCTATCCAATCCTATATTCTATCCTATCCTATCCTCTATCCTATCCTATCCTATCCTCAATCCTATCCTATCCTCTATCCTATCCTATCCTCTATCCTATCCTATCCTCTATCCTATCCTATCCTCTAACCTATCCTATCCTCTATCCTATCCCATCCTCTATCATATCCTATCCTCTATCCTATCCTGTATCCTATCCTATCCTTTATCCTATCCTATCCTCTATCCTATCCTATATTCTATCCTATCCTATCCTCTATCCTATCCTATCCTCTATCCTATCCTATCCTCTATCCTATCCTATCCTCTATCCTATCCTGTCCTATCCTCAATCCTATCCTATCCTCTATCCTATCCTATCCTCTATCCTATTCTATACTCTATCCTATATAATGCACTATCCTACCCTATCCTCTATCCTATCCTATCCTCTATCCTCTCCTATCCTCTATCCTATCCTATCCTCTATCCTATCCCATCTTCTATCCTATCCTATCCTCTATCCTATCCTGTATCCTATCCTATCCTCTATCCTATCCTATCCTCTATCCTATCCTATCCTCTATCCTATTCTATACTCTATCCTATCCAATGCACTATCCTATCCTATCCTCTATCCTATCCTATCCTCTATCCTATCCTGTATCCTATCCTATCCCCTATCCTATCCTATCCTCTATCCAATCCTATATTCTATCCTATCCTATCCTCTATCCTATCCTATCCTATCCTCAATCCTATCCTATCCTCTATCCTATCCTATCCTCTATCCTATTCTATACTCTATCCTATCCAATGCACTATCCTATCCTATCCTCTATCCTATCCTATCCTCTATCCTCTCCTATCCTCTATCCCATCCTATCCTCTATCCTATCCCATCCTCTATCCTATCCTATCCTTTATCCTATCCTATCCTCAATCCTATGATATCCTCTATCCTATCCTCTATCCTATCCTATCCTCTATCCTATCCTATCCTGTATCCTATCCTATCCTCTATCCTATCCTATCCTCTATCCAATCCTATATTCTATCCTATCCTATCCTCTATCCTATCCTATCCTATCCTCAATCCTATCCTATCCTCTATCCTATCCTATCCTCTATCCTATTCTATACTCTATCCTATCCAATGCACTATCCTATCCTATCCTCTATCCTATCCTATCCTCTATCCTCTCCTATCCTCTATCCCATCCTATCCTCTATCCTATCCCATCCTCTATCCTATCCTATCCTCTATCCTATCCTGTATCCTATCCTATCCTCTATCCTATCCTATCCTCTATCCTAACCTATATTCTATCCTATCCTATCCTCTATCCTATCCTATCCTCTATCCTATCCTATCCTCTATCCTATCCTATCCTATCCTATCCTCTATCCCATCCTATCCTATCCTCTATCCTATCCTATCCTCTATCCTATCCTATCCTCTATCCTATCATATCCTCTATCCTATCCTACCCTGTACCCTATCCTATCCTCTATCCTATCCTATCCTCTATCCTATCCTATCCTCTATCCTATCCTATCCTCTATCCTATCCTATCCTCTATCCTATCCTATCCTCTATCCTATCCTATCCTCTATCCTATCCTATCCCCTATCCTATCCTATCCTCTATCCTATCCTATCCTCTATCCTATCCTATCCTCTAACCTATCCTATCCTCTATCCTATCCCATCCTCTATCCTATCCTATCCTCTATCCTATCCTGTCCTATCCTCAATCCTATGATATCCTCTATCCTATCCTCTATCCTATCCTATCCTCTATCCTATCCTATCCTCTATCCTATCCTATCCTCTATCCTATCCTATCCTCTATCCTATCCTATCCTCTATCCTATCCTATCCTCTATCCTATCCTATCCTCTATCCTCTATCCTCTATCCTCTATCCTCTATCCTCTATCCTCTATCCTCTATCCTCTATCCTCTATCCTCTATCCTCTATCCTCTATCCTATCCTATCCTCTATCCTATCCTATCCTCTATCCTATCCTATCCTCTATCCTACCCTATTCTCAATCCTATCATATCCTCTATCCTATCCTACCCTCTATCAAATCCTATCCTCTATCCTATCCTACCCTCTATCAAATCCTATCCTCTATCCTATCCTATCCTCTATCCTATCCTATCCTCTATCCTATCCTATCCTCTATCCTATCCTGTATCCTATCCTATCCTCTATCCTATCATATCCTCTATCCAATCCTATATTCTATCCTATCCTATCCTCTATCCTATCCTATCCTATCCTCAATCCTATCCTATCCTCTATCCTATCCTATCCTCTATCCTATTCTATACTCTATCCTATCCAATGCACTATCCTATCCTATCCTCTATCCTATCCTATCCTCTATCCTCTCCTATCCTCTATCCTATCGTGTCCTATCCTCAATCCTATCCTATCCTCTATCCTATCCTATCCTCTATCCTATCCAACCCTCTATCGTATCCTCTATCCTATCCTATCCTTTATCCTATCCTATCCTCAATCCTATGATATCCTCTATCCTATCCTCTATCCTATCCTATCCTCTATCCTATCCTATCCTCTATCCTATCCTATCCTCTATCCTATCCTATCCTCTATCCTATCCTATCCTCTATCCTATCCTATCCTCTATCCTATCCTATCCTCTATCCTATCCTATCCTCTATCCTATCCTATCCTCTATCCTATCCTATCCTCTATCCTCTATCCTCTATCCTCTATCCTCTATCCTCTATCCTCTATCCTCTATCCTCTATCCTCTATCCTCTATCCTCTATCCTCTATCCTCTATCCTCTATCCTCTATCCTCTATCCTCTATCCTCTATCCTCTATCCTCTATCCTCTATCCTCTATCCTCTATCCTCTATCCTCTATCCTCTATCCTCTATCCTCTATCCTATCCTATCCTCTATCCTATCCTATCCTCTATCCTATCCTATCCTCTATCCTACCCTATTCTCAATCCTATCATATCCTCTATCCTATCCTACCCTCTATCAAATTCTATCCTCTATCCTATCCTATCCTCTATCCAATCCTATATTCTATAATATCCTATCCTCTATCCTATCCTATCCTATCCTCAATCCTATCCTATCCTCTATCCTATCCTATCCTCTATCCTATCCTATCCTCTATCCTATCCTATCCTCTAACCTATCCTATCCTCTATCCTATCCCATCCTCTATCCTATCCTATCCTCTATCCTATCCTGTATCCTATCCTATCCTCTATCCTATCCTATCCTCTATCCTATCCTATATTCTATCCTATCCTATCCTCTATCCTATCCTATCCTCTATCCTATCCTATCCTCTATCCTATCCTATCCTCTATCCTATCCTATCCTCTATCCTATCCTGTCCTATCCTCAATCCTATCCTATCCTCTATCCTATCCTATCCTCTATCCTATTCTATACTCTATCCTATCCAATGCACTATCCTACCCTATCCTCTATCCTATCCTATCCTCTATCCTCTCCTATCCTCTATCCTATCCTATCCTCTATCCTATCCCATCTTCTATCCTATCCTATCCTCTATCCTATCCTGTATCCTATCCTATCCTCTATCCTATCCTATCCTCTATCCTATCCTATATTCTATCCTATCCTATCCTCTATCCTATCCTATCCTCTATCCTATCCTATCCTCTATCCTATCCTATCCTATCCTATCCTCTATCCCATCCTATCCTATCCTCTATCCTATCCTATCCTCTATCCTATCATATCCTCTATCCTATCCTACCCTCTACCCTATCCTATCCTCTATCCTATCCTATCCTCTATCCTATCCTATCCTCTATCCTATCCTATCCTCTATCCTATCCTATCCTCTATCCTATCCTATCCTCTATCCTATCCTATCCTCTATCCTATCCTATCCTCTATCCTATCCTATCCTCTATCCTATCCTATCCTCTATCCTATCCTATCCTCTATCCTATCCTATCCTCTATCCTATCCTATCCTCTATCCTATCCTATCCTCTATCCTATCCTATCCTCTATCCTATCCTATCCTCTATCCTATCCTATCCTCTATCCTATCCTATCCTCTATCCTATCCTATCCTCTATCCTATCCAACCCTCTATCGTATCCTCTATCCTATCCTATCCTTTATCCTATCCTATCCTCAATCCTATGATATCCTCTATCCTATCCTCAATCCTATCCTATCCTCTATCCTATCCTATCCTCTATCCTATTCTATACTCTATCCTATCCAATGCACTATCCTACCCTATCCTCTATCCTATCCTATCCTCTATCCTCTCCTATCCTCTATCCTATCCTATCCTCTATCCTATCCCATCTTCTATCCTATCCTATCCTCTATCCTATCCTGTATCCTATCCTATCCTCTATCCTATCCTATCCTCTATCCTATCCTATATTCTATC
Organism: Halictus rubicundus; assembly: GCF_050948215.1. Classification (NCBI taxonomy): domain Eukaryota; kingdom Metazoa; phylum Arthropoda; class Insecta; order Hymenoptera; family Halictidae; genus Halictus; species Halictus rubicundus. The sequence continues at coordinate 554,305 of NW_027488659.1, read as the reverse complement.
CTATCCTATCCTCTATCCTATCCTATCCTCTATCCTATCCTATCCTCTATCCTATCCTATCCTATCCTATCCTCTATCCCATCCTATCCTATCCTCTATCCTATCCTATCCTCTATCCTATCCTATCCTCTATCCTATCATATCCTCTATCCTATCCTACCCTCTACCCTATCCTATCCTCTATCCTATCCTATCCTCTATCCTATCCTATCCTCTATCCTATCCTATCCTCTATCCTATCCTATCCTCTATCCTATCCTATCCTCTATCCTATCCTATCCTCTATCCTATCCTATCCTCTATCCTATCCTATCCTCTATCCTATCCTATCCTCTATCCTATCCTATCCTCTATCCTATCCTATCCTCTATCCTATCCTATCCTCTATCCTATCCTATCCTCTATCCTATCCTATCCTCTATCCTATCCTATCCTCTATCCTATCCAACCCTCTATCGTCTCCTCTATCCTATCCTATCCTTTATCCTATCCTATCCTCAATCCTATGATATCCTCTATCCTATCCTCAATCCTATCCTATCCTCTATCCTATCCTATCCTCTATCCTATTCTATACTCTATCCTATCCAATGCACTATCCTATCCTATCCTCTATCCTATCCTATCCTCTATCCTCTCCTATCCTCTATCCTATCCTATCCTCTATCCTATCCCATCCTCTATCCTATCCTATCCTCTATCCTATCCTGTATCCTATCCTATCTTCTATCCTATCCTATCCTCTATCCTATCCTATATTCTATCCTATCCTATCCTCTATCCTATCCTATCCTCTATCCTATCCTATCCTCTATCCTATCCTATCCTCTAACCTATCCTATCCTCTATCCTATCCCATCCTCTATCCTATCCTATCCTCTATCCTATCCTGTATCCTATCCTATCCTCTATCCTATCCTATCCTCTATCCTATCCTATATTCTATCCTATCCTATCCTCTATCCTATCCTATCCTCTATCCTATCCTATCCTCTATCCTATCCTATCCTCTATCCTATCCTGTCCTATCCTCAATCCTATCCTATCCTCTATCCTATCCTATCCTCTATCCTATTCTATACTCTATCCTATCCAATGCACTATCCTACCCTATCCTCTATCCTATCCTATCCTCTATCCTCTCCTATCCTCTATCCTATCCTATCCTCTATCCTATCCCATCTTCTATCCTATCCTATCCTCTATCCTATCCTGTATCCTATCCTATCCTCTATCCTATCCTATCCTCTATCCTATCCTATCCTCTATCCTATTCTATATTCTATCCTATCCTATCCTCTATCCTATCCTATCCTATCCTCAATCCTATCCTATCCTCTATCCTATCCTATCCTCTATCCTATTCTATACTCTATCCTATCCAATGCACTATCCTATCCTATCCTCTATCCTATCCTATCCTCTATCCTCTCCTATCCTCTATCCCATCCTATCCTCTATCCTATCCCATCCTCTATCCTATCCTATCCTTTATCCTATCCTATCCTCAATCCTATGATATCCTCTATCCTATCCTCTATCCTATCCTATCCTCTATCCTATCCTATCCTGTATCCTATCCTATCCTCTATCCTATCCTATCCTCTATCCAATCCTATATTCTATCCTATCCTATCCTCTATCCTATCCTATCCTATCCTCAATCCTATCCTATCCTCTATCCTATCCTATCCTCTATCCTATTCTATACTCTATCCTATCCAATGCACTATCCTATCCTATCCTCTATCCTATCCTATCCTCTATCCTCTCCTATCCTCTATCCCATCCTATCCTCTATCCTATCCCATCCTCTATCCTATCCTATCCTCTATCCTATCCTGTATCCTATCCTATCCTCTATACTATCCTATCCTCTATCCTATCCTATATTCTATCCTATCCTATCCTCTATCCTATCCTATCCTCTATCCTATCCTATCCTCTATCCTATCCTATCCTATCCTATCCTCTATCCCATCCTATCCTATCCTCTATCCTATCCTATCCTCTATCCTATCCTATCCTCTATCCTATCATATCCTCTATCCTATCTTACCCTGTACCCTATCCTATCCTCTATCCTATCCTATCCTCTATCCTATCCTATCCTCTATCCTATCCTATCCTCTATCCTATCCTATCCTCTATCCTATCCTATCCTCTATCCTATCCTATCCTCTATCCTATCCTATCCCCTATCCTATCCTAATCTCTATCCTATCCTATCCTCTATCCTATCCTATCCTCTATCCTATCCTATCCTCTATCCTATCCTATCCTCTATCCTATCCAACCCTCTATCGTATCCTTTATCCTATCCTATCCTTTATCCTATCCTATCCTCAATCCTATGATATCCTCTATCCTATCCTCTATCCTATCCTATCCTCTATCCTATCCTATCCTCTATCCTATCCTATCCTCTATCCTATCCTATCCTCTATCCTATCCTATCCTCTATCCTATCCTATCCTCTATCCTCTATCCTCTATCCTCTATCCTCTATCCTCTATCCTCTATCCTCTATCCTCTATCCTCTATCCTCTATCCTCTATCCTCTATCCTCTATCCTCTATCCTATCCTATCCTCTATCCTATCCTATCCTCTATCCTATCCTATCCTCTATCCTATCCTATCCTCTATCCTACCCTATTCTCAATCCTATCATATCCTCTATCCTATCCTACCCTCTATCAAATCCTATCCTCTATCCTATCCTACCCTCTATCAAATCCTATCCTCTATCCTATCCTATCCTCTATCCTATCCTATCCTCTATCCTATCCTATCCTCTATCCTATCCTATCCTCTATCCTATCCTATCCTCTATCCTATCCTATCCTCTATCCTATCCTATCCTCTATCCTATACTATCCTCTATCCGATCCTCTATCCTATCCTATCCTCTATCCTATCCTATCCTCTATCCTATCCTATCCTCTATCAGATCCTCTATCCTATCCTATCCTCTATCCTATCCTGTATCCTATCCTATCCTCTATCCTATCATATCCTCTATCCAATCCTATATTCTATCCTATCCTATCCTCTATCCTATCCTATCCTATCCTCAATCCTATCCTATCCTCTATCCTATCCTATCCTCTATCCTATTCTATACTCTATCCTATCCAATGCACTATCCTATCCTATCCTCTATCCTATCCTATCCTCTATCCTCTCCTATCCTCTAACCTATCCTATCCTCTATCCTATCCCATCCTCTATCCTATCCTATCCTCTATCCTATCCTGTCCTATCCTCAATCCTATCCTATCCTCTATCCTATCCTATCCTCTATCCTATTCTATACTCTATCCTATCCAATGCACTATCCTACCCTATCCTCTATCCTATCCTATCCTCTATCCTATCCTCTCCTCTATCCTATCATATCCTCTATCCTATCCTACCCTGTACAATATCCTATCCTCTATCCTATCCTATCATCTATCCTATCCTATCCTCTATCCTATCCTATCCTTTATCCTATCCTATCCTCTATCCTATCCTATCCTCTATCCTATCCTATCCTCTATCCTATCCTATCCTCTATCCTATCCTATCCTCTATCCTATCCTATCCTCTATCCTATCCTATCCTCTATCCTATCCAACCCTCTATCGTATCCTCTATCCTATCCTATCCTTTATCCTATCCTATCCTCAATCCTATGATATCCTCTATCCTATCCTCTATCCTATCCTATCCTCTATCCTATCCTATCCTCTATCCTATCCTATCCTCTATCCTATCCTATCCTCTATCCTATCCTATCCTCTATCCTATCCTATCCTCTATCCTATCCTATCCTCTATCCTATCCTATCCTCTATCCTATCCTATCCTCTATCCTCTATCCTCTATCCTCTATCATCTATCCTCTATCCTCTATCCTCTATCCTCTATCCTCTATCCTCTATCCTCTATCCTCTATCCTCTATCCTCTATCCTCTATCCTCTATCCTCTATCCTCTATCCTCTATCCTCTATCCTCTATCCTCTATCCTCTATCCTCTATCCTCTATCCTATCCTATCCTCTATCCTATCCTATCCTCTATCCTATCCTATCCTCTATCCTACCCTATTCTCAATCCTATCATATCCTCTATCCTATCCTATCCTCTATCCTATCCTATCCTCTATCCTATCCTATCCTCTATCCTATCCTATCCTCTATCCTATCCTATCCTCTATCCTATCCTATCCTCTATCCTATCCTATCCTATCCTCTATCCTACCCTATCCTCTATCCTATCCTATCCTCTATCCTATCCTATCCTTTATCCTATCCTATCCTCTATCCTATCCTATCCTCTATCCTATCCTCTATCCCATCCTATCCTCTATCCTATCCTATCCTCTATCCTATCCTATCCTCTATCCTATCCTATCCTCTATCCTATCCTATCCTCTATCCTATCCTGTATCCTATCCTATCCTCTATCCTATCCTATCCTCTATCCTATCCTATATTCTATCCTATCCTATCCTCTATCCTATCCTATCCTCTATCCTATCCTATCCCCTATCCTATCCTATCCTCTATCCTATCCTGTCCTATCCTCAATCCTATCCTATCCTCTATCCTATCCTATCCTCTATCCTATTCTATACTCTATCCTATCCAATGCACTATCCTACCCTATCCTCTATCCTATCCTATCCTCTATCCTCTCCTATCCTCTATCCTATCCTATCCTCTATCCTATCCCATCTTCTATCCTATCCTATCCTCTATCCTATCCTGTATCCTATCCTATCCTCTATCCTATCCTATCCTCTATCCTATCCTATATTCTATCCTATCCTATCCTCTATCCTATCCTATCCTCTATCCTATCCTATCCTATCCTATCCTCTATCCCATCCTATCCTATCCTCTATCCTATCCTATCCTCTATCCTATCATATCCTCTATCCTATCCTACCCTCTACCCTATCCTATCCTCTATCCTATCCTATCCTCTATCCTATCCTATCCTCTATCCTATCCTATCCTCTATCCTATCCTATCCTCTATCCTATCCTATCCTCTATCCTATCCTATCCTCTATCCTATCCTATCCTCTATCCTATCCTATCCTCTATCTTATCCTATCCTCTATCCTATCCTATCCTCTATCCTATCCTATCCTCTATCCTATCCTATCCTCTATCCTATCCAACCCTCTATCGTCTCCTCTATCCTATCCTATCCTTTATCCTATCCTATCCTCAATCCTATGATATCCTCTATCCTATCCTCAATCCTATCCTATCCTCTATCCTATCCTATCCTCTATCCTATTCTATACTCTATCCTATCCAATGCACTATCCTATCCTATCCTCTATCCTATCCTATCCTCTATCCTCTCCTATCCTCTATCCTATCCTATCCTCTATCCTATCCCATCCTCTATCCTATCCTATCCTCTATCCTATCCTGTATCCTATCCTATCTTCTATCCTATCCTATCCTCTATCCTATCCTATATTCTATCCTATCCTATCCTCTATCCTATCCTATCCTCTATCCTATCCTATCCTCTATCCTATCCTATCCTCTATCCTATCCTATCCTCTATCCTATCCTATCCTATCCTCTATCCCATCCTATCCTCTATCCTATCCTATCCTCTATCCTATCATATCCTCTATCCTATCCTACCCTCTACCCTATCCTATCCTCTATCCTATCCTATCCTCTATCCTATCCTATCCTCTATCCTATCCTATCCTCTATCCTATCCTATCCTCTATCCTATCCTATCCTCTATCCTATCCTATCCTCTATTATATCCTATCCTCTATCCTATCCAATCCTCTATCGTATCCACTATCCTATCCTATGCTTTATCCTATCCTATCCTCAATCCTATGATATCCTCTATCCTATCCTCTATCCTATCCTATCCTCTATCCTATCCTATCCTCTATCCTATCCTATCCTCTATCCTTTATCCTATCCTATCCTCTATCCTATCCTATCCTATCCTATCCTCTATCCGATCCTCTATCCTATCCAATCCTCTATCCTATCCTCTATCCTATCCTATCCTCTATCCTATCCTATCCTCTATCCTATCCTATCCTCTAATCTATCCTATCCTTTATCCTATCCTATCCTCTATCCTATCCTATCCTCTACCTTATCCTATACTCTATCCTATCCAATTACCTATCCTATCCTCTATCCTATCCTATCCTCTATCCTATCCTATCCTCTATCCTATCCTATCCTCTATCCTATCCTATCCTCTATCCTATCCTATCCTCTATCCTATCCTATCCTCAATCCTATCCTATCCTCTATCCTATCCTATCCTATCCTCTATCCTATCCTATCCTCTATCCTATCCTATCCTCTATCCTATCCTATCCTCTATCCTATCCTATCCTCTATCGTATCCTATCCTCTATCCTGTCGTCTATCCTATACTCTATCCTATCCTATCCTCTATCCTATCCTCTATCCTATCCTCTATCCTATCCTCTATTCTATCCTCTATCCTATCCTATCCTCTATCCTATCCTATCCTCTATCCTATCCTCTATCCTATCCTATCCTCTGTCCCATCCTATCCTCTATCCTATCCTATCCTCTATCCTATCCTATCCTCTATCCTATCCTACCCTCTACCCTATCCTATCCTCTATCCTATCCTATCCTTTATCCTATCCTATCCTCTATCCTATCCTATCCACTATCCTATCCTATCCTCCATCCTATCCTATCCTCTATCCTATCCTATCCTCTATCCTATACTATCCTCTATCCGATCCTATCCTCTATCCTATCCTATCCTCTATCCTATCCTATCCTCTATCCTATCATCTATCCTATCCTATCCTCTATCCTATCCTATCCTCTATCCTATCATATCCTCTATCCTATCCTACCCTCTACCCTATCCTATCCTCTATCCTATCCTATCCTTTATCCTATCCTATCCTCTATCCTATCCTATCCTCTATCCTATCCTATCCTCCATCCTATCCTATCCTCTATCCTATCCTATCCCCTATCCTATCCTATCCTCTATCCTATCCTATCCTCTATCCTATCCTATCCTCTATTAAATCCTATCCTCTATCCTATCCAATCCTCTATCGTATCCTCTATCCTATCCTATCCTCAATCCTATCCTATCCTCTATCCTATCCTATCCTCTATCCTATTCTATACTTTATCCTATACTATCCTCTATCCTATCCTATCCTCTATCCTATCCTGTTCTCTATCCTATCCTATCCTCTATCCTATCCTATCCTCTATCCTATCCTATCCTCTATCCTATCCTATCCTCTATCCTATCCTATCCTCTATCCTATCCTATCCTCTATCCTATCCTATCCTCTATCCTATCCCATCCTCTATCCTATCCTATCCTCTATCCTATCCTATCCTCTATCCTATTCTATCCTCTATCCTATTCTATCCTTTATCCTATCCTATCCTCTATCCTATCCTATCCTCTATCCTATCCTATCCTCCATCCTATCCTATCCTCTATCCTATCCTATGCCCTATCCTATCCTATCCTCTATCCTATCCTATCCTCTATCCTATCCTATCCTCTATCCTATTCTATACTCTATCCTATACTATCCTCTATCCTATCCTATCCTCTATCCTATCCTGTTCTCTATCCTATCCTATCCTCTATCCTATCCTATCCTCTATCCTATCCTATCCTCTATCCTATCCTATCCTCTATCCTATCCCATCCTCTATCCTATCCTATCCTCTATCCTATCCTATCCTCTATCCTATTCTATCCTCTATCCTATCCTATCCTTTATCCTATCCTATCCTCTATCCTATCCTATCCTCTATCCTATCCTATCCTCCATCCTATCCTATCCTCTATCCTATCCTATGCCCTATCCTATCCTATCCTCTATCCTATCCTATCCTCTATCCTATCCTATCCTCTATCCTATTCTATACTCTATCCTATACTATCCTCTATCCTATCCTATCCTCTATCCTATCCTGTTCTCTATCCTATCCTATCCTCTATCCTATCCTATCCTCTATCCTATCCTATCCTCTATCCTATCCTATCCTCTATCCTATCCTATCCTTTATCCTATCCTATCCTCTATCCTATCCTATCCTCTATCCTATCCTATCCTCTATCCTATCCCATCCTCTATCCTATCCTATCCTCTATCCTATCCTATCCTCTATCCTATCCTATCCTCTATCCTATCCTATCATCTATCCTATCCTATCCTCTATCCTATCCTATCCTCTATCCTATCCTATCCTATCCTATCCTCTATCCCATCCTATCCTATCCTCTATCCTATCCTATCCTCTATCCTATCCTATCCTCTATCCTATCATATCCTCTATCCTATCCTACCCTCTACCCTATCCTATCCTCTATCCTATCCTATCCTCTATCCTATCCTATCCTCTATCCTATCCTATCCTCTATCCTCTCCTATCCTCTATCCTATCCTATCCTCTATCCTATCCCATCCTCTATCCTATCCTATCCTCTATCCTATCCTGTATCCTATCCTATCCTCTATCCTATCCTATCCTCTATCCTATCCTATATTCTATCCTATCCTATCCTCTATCCTATCCTATCCTCTATCCTATCCTTTCCTCTATCCTATCCTATCCTATATCCTATCCTATCCTATCATATCCTCTATCCCATCCTATCCTATCCTCTATCCTATCCTATCCTCTATCCTATCCTATCCTCTATCCTATCATATCCTCTATCCTATCCTACCCTCTACCCTATCCTATCCTCTATCCTATCCTATCCTTTATCCTATCCTATCCTCTATCCTATCCTATCCTCTATCCTATCCTATCCTCCATCCTATCCTATCCTCTATCCTATCCTATCCTCTATCCTATACTATCCTCTATCCGATCCTATCCTCTATCCTATCCTATCCTCTATCCTATCCTATCCTCTATCCTATCCTATCCTCTATCCTATCCTATCATCTATCCTATCCTATCCTCTATCCTATCCTATCCTCTATCCTATCATATCCTCTATCCTATCCTACCCTCTACCCTATCCTATCCTCTATCCTATCCTATCCTTTATCCTATCCTATCCTCTATCCTATCCTATCCTCTATCCTATCCTATCCTCCATCCTATCCTATCCTCTATCCTATCCTATCCCCTATCCTATCCTATCCTCTATCCTATCCTATCCTCTATCCTATCCTATACTCTATTATATCCTATCCTCTATCCTATCCAATCCTCTATCGTATCCTCTATCCTATCCTATCCTCAATCCTATCCTATCCTCTATCCTATCCTATCCTCTATCCTATTCTATACTTTATCCTATACTATCCTCTATCCTATCCTATCCTCTATCCTATCCTGTTCTCTATCCTATCCTATCCTCTATCCTATCCTATCCTCTATCCTATCCTATCCTCTATCCTATCCTATCCTCTATCCTATCCTATCCTCTATCCTATCCTATCCTCTATCCTATCCCATCCTCTATCCTATCCTATCCTCTATCCTATCCTATCCTCTATCCTATTCTATCCTCTATCCTATCCTATCCTTTATCCTATCCTATCCTCTATCCTATCCTATCCTCTATCCTATCCTATCCTCCATCCTATCCTATCCTCTATCCTATCCTATGCCCTATCCTATCCTATCCTCTATCCTATCCTATCCTCTATCCTATCCTATCCTCTATCCTATTCTATACTCTATCCTATACTATCCTCTATCCTATCCTATCCTCTATCCTATCCTATCCTCTATCCTATCCTATCCTCTATCCTATCCTATCCTCTATCCTATCCTATCCTCTATCCTATCCTATCCTCTATCCTATCCTATCCTCTATCCTATCCTATCCTCTATCCTATCCTATCCTCTATCCTACCCTATCCTCTATCCTATCCTCTATCCTATCCTCTATCCTATCCTATCCTATCCTATCCTCTATCCTATCCTATCCTTTATCCTATCCTATCCTATCCTTTATCCTATCCTCTATCCTATACTATCCCCTATCCTATTATATCGTCTATCCTATCCTATCCTCTACCTTATCCTATACTCTATCCTATCCTATTCTTTATCCTATCCTATCCTGTATCCTATCCTATCCTCTATCCTATACTATCCTCTACCTTATCCTATCCTCTATCCTATCCAATTACCTATCCTATCCTCTATCCTATCCTATCCTCTATCCTATCCTATCCTCTATCCTATCCTATCCTCTATCCTATCCTATCCTCTATCCTATCCTATCCTCTATCCTATTATATCCTCTATCCTATCCTATCCTCTATCCTATACTATCCTCTATCCTATCCTATCCTCTATCCTATCCTATCCTCTATCCTATTCTATCCCCTATCCTATCATCTATCCCATCCTATCCTCTATCCTATCCTATCCTCTGTCCTATCCTATCCTCTATCCTATCCTATAATCTATCCTATCCTATCCTCTTTCCTATCCTATCATCTATCCTATCCTATCCTATCCTCTATCCTATCCTTTCCTCAATCCTATCCTATCCTCTATCCTATCCTATCCTCTATCCTATCCTATCCTATCCTCTATCCTATCCTATCCTCTATCCTATCCTATCCTCTATCCAATCCTATCCTTTATCCTATCCTATCCAATTACCTATCCTATCCTCTATCCTATCCTATCCTCTATCCTATCCTATCCTCTATCCTATCCTATCCTCTATCCTATCCTATCCTCTATCCTATTATATCCTCTATCCTATCCTATCCTCTATCCTATACTATCCTCTATCCTATCCTATCCTCTATCCTATCCTATCCTCTATCCTATTCTATCCCCTATCCTATCATCTATCCCATCCTATCCTCTATCCTATCCTATCCTCTGTCCTATCCTATCTTCTATCCTATCCTATAATCTATCCTATCCTATCCTCTTTCCTATCCTATCATCTATCCTATCCTATCCTATCCTCTATCCTATCCTTTCCTCAATCCTATCCTATCCTCTATCCTATCCTATCCTCTATCCTATCCTATCCTATCCTCTATCCTATCCTATCCTCTATCCTATCCTATCCTCTATCCAATCCTATCCTTTATCCTATCCTATCCAATTACCTATCCTATCCTCTATCCTATCCTATCCTCTATCCTATCCTATCCTCTATCCTATCCTATCCTCTATCCTATCCTATCCTCTATCCTATCCTGTATCCTATCCTATCCTCTATCCTATCCTATCCTCTATCCTATCCTATATTCTATCCTATCCTATCCTCTATCCTATCCTATCCTCTATCCTATCCTATCCTCTATCCTATCCCATCCTCTATCCTATCCTCTATCCTATCCTCTATCCCATCCTATCCTCTATCCTATCCTATCCTCTATCCTATCCTATCCTCTATCCTATCCTATCCTCTATCCTATCCTATCCTCTATCCTATCCTATCCTCTATCCTATCCTATTCTCTATCCTATCCTATCCTCTATCCTATCCTATCCTCTATCCTATCCTATCCTCTATCCTATCCTATCCTCTATCCTATCCTATCCTCTATCCTACCCTATCCTCTATCCTATCCTCTATCCTATCCTCTATCCTATCCTATCCTATCCTATCCTCTATCCTATCCTATCCTTAATCCTATCCTATCCGCTATTCTATCCTATCCTTTATCCTATCCTCTATCCTATACTATCCCCTATCCTATTATATCGTCTATCCTATCCTATCCTCTACCTTATCCTATACTCTATCCTATCCTATCCTCTATCCTATCCTATCCTCTATCCTATCCTATCCTCTATCCTATCCTATCCTCTATCCTATCCTCTATCCTATCCTCTATCCCATCCTATCCTCTATCCTATCCTATCCTCTATCCTATCCTATCCTCTATCCTATCCTATCCTCTATCCTATCCTATCCCCTATCCTATCCTATCCTTAATCCTATCCTATCCTCTATCCTATCCTATCCTCTATCCTATACTATCCTCTACCTTATCCTATCCCCTATCCTATCCTCTATCCTATCCTATCCTCTATCCTATCCTATCCTCTATCCTATCCTATCCTCTATCCTATCCTATCCTCTATCCTATCCTATCCTCTATCCTATCCTATCCTCTATCCTATCCTATCCTCTATCCGATCCTCTATCCTATCCTATCCTCTATCCTATCCTATCCTCTATCCTATCCTATCCTCTATCCTATCCTATCCTCTATCCTATCCTATCCTCTATCCTATCCTATCCTCTATCCTATCCTATCCTCTATACTATCCTATCCTCTATCCTATCCTATCCTCTATCCTATCCTATCCTCTATCCTATCCTATCCTCTATCCTATCCTATCCTCTATCCTATCCTATCCTCTATCCTATCCTATCCTCTATCCTATCCTATCCTCTATTATATCCTATCCTCTATCCTATCCAATCCTCTATCGTATCCTCTATCCTATCCTATCCTTTATCCTATCCTATCCTCAATCCTATCCTATCCTCTATCCTATCCTATCCTCTATCCTATACTATCCTCTATCCTATCCTATCCTCTATCCTATCCTATCCTCTATCCTATCCAATCCTCTATCGTATCCTCTATCCTATCCTATCCTTTATCCTATGCTATCCTCTATCCTATCCTATCCTCTATCCTATCCTATCCTCTATCCTATCCTATCCTCTATCCTATCCTATCCTCTATCCGAACCTCTATCCTATCCTATTGTCTATCCTATCCTCTATCCTATCCTATCCTCTATCCTATCCTATCCTCTATCCTATCCTATCCTCTATCCTATCCTATCCTCTATCCTATCCTATACTCTATCCTATCCTATCCTCTATCCGATCCTCTATCCTATCCTATCCTCTATCCTATCCTATCCTCTATCCTATCCTATCCTCTATCCGATCCTCTATCCTATCCTATCCTCTATCCTATCCTGTATCCTATCCTATCCTCTATCCTATCCTATCCTCTATCCAATCCTATATTCTATCCTTTCCTATCCTCTATCCTATCCTATCCTATCCTCAATCCTATCCTATCCTCTATCCTATCCTATCCTCTATCCTATTCTATACTCTATCCTATCCAATGCACTATCCTATCCTATCCTCTATCGTATCCTATCCTCTATCCTCTCCTATCCTCTATCCTATCCTATCCTCTATCCTATCCCATCCTCTATCCTATCCTATCCTCTATCCTATCCTGTATCCTATCCTATCCTCTATCCTATCCTATCCTCTATCCTATCCTATATTCTATCCTATCCTATCCTCTATCTTATCCTATCCTCTATCCTATCATATCCTCTATCCTATCCTACCCTCTACCCTATCCTATCCTCTATCCTATCCTATCCTCTATCCTATCCTATCCTCTATCCTATCCTATCCTCTATCCTATCCTATCCTCTATCCTATCCTATCCTCTATCCTATCCTATCCTCTATCCGATCCTCTATCCTATCCTATTGTCTATCCTATCCTCTATCCTATCCTATCCTCTATCCTATCCTATCCTCTATCCTATCCTATCCTCTATCCTATCCTATCCTCTATCCTATCCTCTATCCTATCCTATCCTCTATCCTATCCTATCCTCTATCCTATCCTATCCTCTATCCGATCCTCTATCCTATCCTATCCTCTATCCTATCCTATCCTCTATCCTATCCTATCCTCTATCCTATCCTATCCTCTATCCTATCCTATCCTCTATCCTATCCTATCCTCTATCCTATCCTATCCTCTATACTATCCTATCCTCTATCCTATCCTATCCTCTATCCTATCCTATCCTCTATCCTATACTATCCTCTATCCTATCCTATCCTCTATCCTATCCTATCCTCTATCCTATCCAATCCTCTATCGTATCCTCTATCCTATCCTATCCTTTATCCTATGCTATCCTCTATCCTATCCTATCCTCTATCCTATCCTATCCTCTATCCTATCCTATCCTCTATCCTATCCTATCCTCTATCCGAACCTCTATCCTATCCTATTGTCTATCCTATCCTCTATCCTATCCTATCCTCTATCCTATCCTATCCTCTATCCTATCCTATCCTCTATCCTATCCTATCCTCTATCCTATCCTATACTCTATCCTATCCTATCCTCTATCCGATCCTCTATCCTATCCTATCCTCTATCCTATCCTATCCTCTATCCTATCCTATCCTCTATCCGATCCTCTATCCTATCCTATCCTCTATCCTATCCTGTATCCTATCCTATCCTCTATCCTATCCTATCCTCTATCCAATCCTATATTCTATCCTTTCCTATCCTCTATCCTATCCTATCCTATCCTCAATCCTATCCTATCCTCTATCCTATCCTATCCTCTATCCTATTCTATACTCTATCCTATCCAATGCACTATCCTATCCTATCCTCTATCGTATCCTATCCTCTATCCTCTCCTATCCTCTATCCTATCCTATCCTCTATCCTATCCCATCCTCTATCCTATCCTATCCTCTATCCTATCCTGTATCCTATCCTATCCTCTATCCTATCCTATCCTCTATCCTATCCTATATTCTATCCTATCCTATCCTCTATCTTATCCTATCTTCTATCCTATCATATCCTCTATCCTATCCTACCCTCTACCCTATCCTATCCTCTATCCTATCCTATCCTCTATCCTATCCTATCCTCTATCCTATCCTATCCTCTATCCTATCCTATCCTCTATCCTATCCTATCCTCTATCCTATCCTATCCTCTATCCTATCCTATCCTCTATCCTATCCTATCCTCTATCCGATCCTCTATCCTATCCTATTGTCTATCCTATCCTCTATCCTATCCTATCCTCTATCCTATCCTATCCTCTATCCTATCCTATCCTCTATCCTATCCTCTATCCTATCCTATCCTCTATCCTATCCTATCCTCTATCCTATCCTATCCTCTATCCGATCCTCTATCCTATCCTATCCTCTATCCTATCCTATCCTCTATCCTATCCTATCCTCTATCCTATCCTATCCTCTATCCTATCCTATCCTCTATCCTATCCTATCCTCTATCCTATCCTATCCTCTATACTATCCTATCCTCTATCCTATCCTATCCTCTATCCTATCCTATCCTCTATCCTATCCTATCCTCTATCCTATCCTATCCTCTATCCTATCCTATCCTCTATCCTATCCAATTACCTATCCTATCCTCTATCCTATCCTCTATCCGATCCTCTATCCTATCCTCTATCCGATCCTCTATCCTATCCTATCCTCTATCCTATCCCATCCTCTATCCTATCCTATCCTCTATCCTATCCTATCCTCTATCCTATCCTATCCTCTATCCTATCCTATCCTCTATTATATCCTATCCTCTATCCTATCCAATCCTCTATCGTATCCTCTATCCTATCCTATCCTTTACCCTATTCTATCCTCAATCCCATGATATCCTCTATCCTATCATCTATCCTATCCTATCCTCTATCCTATCCTATCCTCTATCCTATCCTATCCTCTATCCTATCCTATCCTCTATCCTATCCTATCCTCTATCCTATCCTATCCTCTATCCTATCCTATCCTCTATCCTATCCTATCCTCTATCCTATCCTATCCGCTATCCTATCCAATTACCTATCCTATCCTCTATCCTATCCTCTATCCGATCCTCTATCCTATCCTCTATCCGATCCTCTATCCTATCACATTCTCTATCCTATCCTATACTCTATCCTATCCTATTGTCTATCCTATTCTATCCTCTATCCTATCCTATCCTCTATCCTATCCTATCCTCTATCCTATCATATCCTCTATCCTATCCTATCCTCTATCCTATCCTATCCTCTATCCTATCCTATCCTCTATCCTATCCTATCCTCTATCCTATCCTATCCTCTATCCTATCCTATCCTCCATCCTATCCTATCCTCTATCCTATCCTATCCTCTATCCTATCCTATCCTCTATCCTATCCTATCCTCTATCCTATCCTATCCTCTATCCTATCCTATCCTCTATCCTATCCTATCCTCTATCCTATCCTATCCTCTATCCTATCCTATCCTCTATCCGATCCTCTATCCTATCCTATTGTCTATCCTATCCTCTATCCTATCCTATCCTCTATCCTATCCTATCCTCTATCCTATCCTATCCTCTATCCTATCCTATCCTCTATCCTATCCTCTATCCTATCCTATCCTCTATCCTATCCTATCCTCTATCCTATCCTATCCTCTATCCGATCCTCTATCCTATCCTATCCTCTATCCTATCCTATCCTCTATCCTATCCTATCCTCTATCCTATCCTATCCTCTATCCTATCCTATCCTCTATCCTATCCTATCCTCTATCCTATCCTATCCTCTATACTATCCTATCCTCTATCCTATCCTATCCTCTATCCTATCCTATCCTCTATCCTATACTATCCTCTATCCTATCCTATCCTCTATCCTATCCTATCCTCTATCCTATCCAATCCTCTATCGTATCCTCTATCCTATCCTATCCTTTATCCTATGCTATCCTCTATCCTATCCTATCCTCTATCCTATCCTATCCTCTATCCTATCCTATCCTCTATCCTATCCTATCCTCTATCCGAACCTCTATCCTATCCTATTGTCTATCCTATCCTCTATCCTATCCTATCCTCTATCCTATCCTATCCTCTATCCTATCCTATCCTCTATCCTATCCTATCCTCTATCCTATCCTATACTCTATCCTATCCTATCCTCTATCCGATCCTCTATCCTATCCTATCCTCTATCCTATCCTATCCTCTATCCTATCCTATCCTCTATCCGATCCTCTATCCTATCCTATCCTCTATCCTATCCTGTATCCTATCCTATCCTCTATCCTATCCTATCCTCTATCCAATCCTATATTCTATCCTTTCCTATCCTCTATCCTATCCTATCCTATCCTCAATCCTATCCTATCCTCTATCCTATCCTATCCTCTATCCTATTCTATACTCTATCCTATCCAATGCACTATCCTATCCTATCCTCTATCGTATCCTATCCTCTATCCTCTCCTATCCTCTATCCTATCCTATCCTCTATCCTATCCCATCCTCTATCCTATCCTATCCTCTATCCTATCCTGTATCCTATCCTATCCTCTATCCTATCCTATCCTCTATCCTATCCTATATTCTATCCTATCCTATCCTCTATCTTATCCTATCCTCTATCCTATCATATCCTCTATCCTATCCTACCCTCTACCCTATCCTATCCTCTATCCTATCCTATCCTCTATCCTATCCTATCCTCTATCCTATCCTATCCTCTATCCTATCCTATCCTCTATCCTATCCTATCCTCTATCCTATCCTATCCTCTATCCTATCCTATCCTCTATCCTATCCTATCCTCTATCCGATCCTCTATCCTATCCTATTGTCTATCCTATCCTCTATCCTATCCTATCCTCTATCCTATCCTATCCTCTATCCTATCCTATCCTCTATCCTATCCTCTATCCTATCCTATCCTCTATCCTATCCTATCCTCTATCCTATCCTATCCTCTATCCGATCCTCTATCCTATCCTATCCTCTATCCTATCCTATCCTCTATCCTATCCTATCCTCTATCCTATCCTATCCTCTATCCTATCCTATCCTCTATCCTATCCTATCCTCTATCCTATCCTATCCTCTATACTATCCTATCCTCTATCCTATCCTATCCTCTATCCTATCCTATCCTCTATCCTATCCTATCCTCTATCCTATCCTATCCTCTATCCTATCCTATCCTCTATCCTATCCAATTACCTATCCTATCCTCTATCCTATCCTCTATCCGATCCTCTATCCTATCCTCTATCCGATCCTCTATCCTATCCTATCCTCTATCCTATCCCATCCTCTATCCTATCCTATCCTCTATCCTATCCTATCCTCTATCCTATCCTATCCTCTATCCTATCCTATCCTCTATTATATCCTATCCTCTATCCTATCCAATCCTCTATCGTATCCTCTATCCTATCCTATCCTTTATCCTATTCTATCCTCAATCCCATGATATCCTCTATCCTATCATCTATCCTATCCTATCCTCTATCCTATCCTATCCTCTATCCTATCCTATCCTCTATCCTATCCTATCCTCTATCCTATCCTATCCTCTATCCTATCCTATCCTCTATCCTATCCTATCCTCTATCCTATCCTATCCTCTATCCTATCCTATCCGCTATCCTATCCAATTACCTATCCTATCCTCTATCCTATCCTCTATCCGATCCTCTATCCTATCCTCTATCCGATCCTCTATCCTATCACATTCTCTATCCTATCCTATACTCTATCCTATCCTATTGTCTATCCTATTCTATCCTCTATCCTATCCTATCCTCTATCCTATCCTATCCTCTATCCTATCATATCCTCTATCCTATCCTATCCTCTATCCTATCCTATCCTCTATCCTATCCTATCCTCTATCCTATCCTATCCTCTATCCTATCCTATCCTCTATCCTATCCTATCCTCCATCCTATCCTATCCTCTATCCTATCCTATCCTCTATCCTATCCTATCCTCTATCCTATCCTATCCTCTATCCTATCCTATCCTCTATCCTATCCTATCCTCTATCCTATCCTATCCTCTATCCTATCCTATCCTCTATCCTATCCTATCCTCTATCCTATCCTATCCTCTATCCTATCCTATCCTCTATCCTATCCTATCCTCTATCCTATCCTATCCTATCCTCTATCCTACCCTATTTTTTTTTTTTTTTTTTTTTTTTTTTTTCTTTTTTTTTTTTTTTTTTTTTTCCGAGGAGGTAATCACTATTACGGATACCCGACCCCTCCCGGGGGGAGTGGGCCGGGTTATGTGGGACTCCTCGGCTGGTGGGTGCAATGCCGAGTATACCCACTAACTCCTCCCCGTCCGTCCCTAGGCTCCTGGGGGCACCCGTGGTCCGCGCGCGCATGTCTATCCGGTGTGCCCCCGCCTTAGCATTCCTCCCTGGGTGGGGGACGCGGCCTCCACCCTATCCTACTCTATCCGAAGGCGCCACGCAACGGACGACGTGAAGCCTTCCCCCCCATTTAGGCCGCCCGATGGACGTCCGGGCCCCCGCCCAAGACGTCCGACGGCCTCCGGGGACGCCATTGGCAACCGAGTATAAGGAGACCGTCGGTCCCCCGCCTCGAGATCACCAAGGGCGCCCCCGCCCGCGTTAAGGACGCCGCAACGGAGGCACGCCCCCGGGGCGTGCCCTGCGTCTCCTTCTCCCACCCCTTCGGCCGGGATCGTGATTTCGCTCACGACCCCGTTCCGCAGCCTCCTTCTGCAGCATTACCTGCTCACAGAAGGAGGCGAACCCTCTCCACGCCCCCTCGCCGCCCGCTGCCGCCGAGACGACAGCCGGAAGCGAGAGGTCATGGCCCACTGCGCGCCGCAGAGCACGGCGCTCACCCGCCCACGCTGGACACTCCTCCAGAGTGTGCTGCGCCGTGTCCCGCGACTCGCCGCAGTGGTGACACGCCTCCTCGGCCTCCCGCCCGATGCGACACAGGTACACACCGAAGCAACCGTGCCCGGTCATCACCTGCGTCACTCGGTAGGAGACCCTATGCCCCATCCATCCCCTGTTCCACCGGTCGAACACGGGGAGGATGGCCCGAACGGCCCGCCTCCCTCCTTCCTCCGTCCCGTGAAGGCTTTCGCGCCATTCCCGGGCGGCGGCCCGCCGAGCGCGGCCCCTGTACTCCGCCACATCGAGCGCCACCCGATCCGGAGCCATCCCCCTCCGCTGGAGGTCCCTGGCGTACCCGTGTACGTCCGACAACACGCGGGCCTCCAGCTCGAGGGGGATAAGCCCCGACATCACCATCGCCGTCGCGTAAGAGATGGTGCGATACCCCCGCACGATGCCAATGGCCAGCCTGCGCTCGATTCGGCGCAGCAGTGCTCGCACACCGCTACGCCCCCCGGCCAAGACATCGTACGCCCACACAGGGGCTCCGTACAGGACTAAAACCCGCACCACCACCGCGAACAGGCGACGCACCCGTCCACAGGGTCCCCCGAGATTCGGGAGAAGACGACCGAGCGCAACGGTCGCCCTCTCCGCCCGGGGCACTAGCGACTCGATGTGGCGGCAGAAACGCCACAGGCCGTCGAGCTCGAGTCCCAGGTACCGCATCTGGAACCCGACCTCGACCGCTCCCCCCCCCCACGGCGATCCAGCACTGGGGAGGCGCCGCCAGCCGGGCCCGGTGGTAAAACCACATGGCCCTGGTCTTAGCGACGGACACCTCTAGGCCCAGAGACCGGATCGCGCGTACCGCGCGCCACGCGCCGCGCTCCGCCAGGCAGACGGCCTCCTTCGTATACCTCCCGGTGGCAAGCACCAACGTGTCGTCGGCGTAACACGTTAGGCTGACACCGGGAGGCATCCCCTCCCGCAGGACGCTGTCGTACGCGAGGTTCCACAGCAACGGGCCCAACACCGAGCCCTGTGGAACCCCCCGCACGACGCTCCTGCGAATCATCCCGTACCGGCCAGGATATTCTATGCTCCTGTCGGAGAGATAGTCCCCGATCACCCTCCTAAGGTACGGAGGCACCTGGTGGAAGACCAGGGCCTCCGAAATTCTATCCCAGGGGACGGTGTTGAACGCGTTGGCGATATCCAAGGAGATCGCCAACGCAACACCGCCCCCCTCCGTACAGGCCCCCGAGAGAGCCCTCACCCGCCGAATTGCGTCGACGGTGGAGAGACCCCCCCGGAAGCCGAACTGCGCCTCGCTCAGATCGGGGACCCCTCCCCCCGACAGGTGCCGGACGAGGCGTCCAACGAGAACGCGCTCGAACAACTTCCCCGCCTCGTCCAGCAAGCAAATTGGCCGGTACCCGGAGGGCGAGTCCCGGGACTTGCCCGCCTTTGGAAGGAGGACCAGCCTGCCTGACTTCCATAGTGGGGGGAACACTCCCTCCCTCA
This sequence comes from Halictus rubicundus, assembly GCF_050948215.1. Classification (NCBI taxonomy): domain Eukaryota; kingdom Metazoa; phylum Arthropoda; class Insecta; order Hymenoptera; family Halictidae; genus Halictus; species Halictus rubicundus. The sequence continues at coordinate 533,310 of NW_027488659.1, read as the reverse complement.
GACAACTGTTGAACAGCCGCCTGAGTTCGGGAGCGAGCCCCCCCTCCAATGCCAAGACCAACGCGCGGCCCGACACCCCGTCAGGACCCGGGGCCTTGCGGCCCACCCGACGGGCCCTGGTCACCGCCTCCCCGAGCTCGCCGGCTGACACCTCCCACTCCGCGGACCAGGAGAGAGGCTCCTGGCCCGGATGGAGGCGGTGTCGCTGTCCCCCCTCACGCGGGAAGAGAGACGTCACCACCTCCTCGAGTAAGGGAGGGTCCATCGATTCCGTCAGTGGGGGGGCCCACGCGCGCAGCTTGCTCATTACAAGCTTATACGGGCGCCCCCACGGATCCGCGTCCACCGTGCCGACGAGCTCCGACCACGCGTCCGCCTTGGCCCTCGCGATGGCCCTCCGGAGAGTCCCGAGCGCGGCTCGGTACTCCCCGTGGAGCCTCGCCTCCTCGTCGTCGCGCCTCCTGCGCGCTCGGCCATACTGGCGCCGCGCGGCATTGCAGGCACGCCGAAGCTCTGCAATGCCCGCGGACCACCAGTATGCCGCCCTTCTATGGTCGGACCGGCTCCGGGGCACCGCGGTGTCGCACACCGCCGTCATCACCTCCCGGAGCCGCTCCGCCCCGCGCGCCGGTGCCCCCCCAGCCGGCTGGGGCCCCCCCCACGTTACCGCGGCGACAGCGGCCCGGAACAGGTCCTCGTCCGCCCTGCTCCACGCCCATCGCGGCCGTCGGTCCACCTGGCCGTGCCGGGAATCCCGCGCGTAGAGGGCGGCGGGCCACACGTCCATGACTATGGGCGTGTGGTCAGAGGCCAGCTCTAGTTCTTCCGCCACCCTCCATCCCGACACTCGGCGCACGGCCGACGGCGTCCCCCATGTCAGATCGACAATAGAGACACCCTGCGGCCGCACGCACGTCGGCGTGGATCCCCGGTTAATCAACCGGAGATCCAGGCCGGACGCCCAGGTTAACACCTCGCTTCCCCTAGTGGTCGTCCTGGGACTCCCCCACGATACCGCGTGGGCATTGAAGTCTCCCAGGACGAGAACCGGACGGGCGCTGCACCGCGCGATGCAGCTACTCAGCCCGCCCAGGAACCCCCGAAAATGATCGAGGCCACGGCTCGGCGAGATATAAACTCCGACGACCGCGATGTCCCCCCACCGCACCGCCACGAATCCCTCGCCTCTCTCCAGAAGGGAGATCGACGGGGACCCGCGGCGGCCCTCCGCCACTATGGCGACGGAGCCGGCCTCGTCCCCCACCCAGAAGGGGTGATCGGGAACGGAGTACGGCTCCGCCGCCACTGCCAACCCAGTCCCCCGCTCGCGCACGGCCTGGACAAACAAGTCCTGGGCCGCACGCGAGTGGTTGAGGTTCGCCTGCAGAACCGGAATAGGCCTGAAAACAGCCTACCCTGACATTTGCTCTGCAGGCTCCCCCCCCTGGGGGGACTGGGCCCCCGGTGTAGTCGGCTGCTGCTGCGCGGGTGCAGCCGCCGACTTTTCCCCTCTTCCCTTCACCGCCGCGCGACCCCTCCTCGGAGCCGGGGCACACGCTTTGGCCCCGAACCTGTGGTTCGAGGGCCTCCCCAGATCCGCGCAGAGCGGGCATCTGGGGGCAGCCCCACAGGCCGAGGCGCGGTGCTCGGTCGCACCGCACCGATAGCACCTCGCGCTCCTGTCGACCGTGCTTTTACAGGTCGACCGCGTGTGCCCCGTCTCCAAGCAGCGGAAGCACTGAAGGGGTCGCTCCCTCAGTGCCTCCACCCGCGCCGAGGACCAGCCGACCAGCAGCCGGCCCCCCGCCACCACCTTCCTGACGGCCGCGAGGGGGCCCTGGGCCCAACAGGAGCCCAGCACCCGCTCAGAGGCGGACCTCCGGATCTCTCCGACCCGGAACTCGGCCTCCGAGCACCCCCCCGCAGCCGCAAGTGCCGCCGCGACCTCCCTTGCGCTAACCGAGTCGTCCAGGCCAGCGACGCGCAACTCGCCTCGCTTGACGGCCTGGACGACTTTAACCCCAGTCCCTTGTAAGGCCTCAGAGACCCTCGTGGAGAGGGCCCGTGCCTTCTCTTGGCCCTCCGGGCCCTTTACCTCCAGGAGGATCCCCCCCGTCTTGGTCCTCCTGGGGAGCACCCCCGACTCAATCCCCAGCGCCTTGAGGTCTATTGCCTCTCTGGCCCTGGCGATCACTCCCGCGTAGGTGAGCTTACAGCTCTCGGGGATCGTGATCGCCACGGCCCCGGACTTGGGGGCGCGCCCCAGGGCAACAACCCTCCCACTTGACGGCTTCGCCGTGATCGCGCCGGCCCCCTTTCGCGTGCCGACCGCCGAACCCCCGGCCGCCGTCCTCCGTTTCGCCGAAGCAGCGGCCGCCGACTCGGCGGCGAGGGCTATGGCCGCCCTCTCCTCCGCCGCTGCCCGCCTCCTCTCCGCCTTCCTCGCGGACCTCGACTTCGCCACCGACCAGGAGGCTGGGTCGACCGGCGGCGGGATGTCCACGGGTGGCACCACCCCGGCGCTGGACACCACCACCGGCCCAGTCCTCCCGGTTTCGACCACCGCCGGCGGAGAAGCCACCGGCGGGGCATCGCGCGTCCCTCCCCCCCTGCCCTGGAGAGCCGGAACCATCCCGGCCAGGATTGCCCGGAAACGATTCTCCATTCTCGTTTCCAGCTCGGCATTCCTGGCCGCCACCATCGCGTCGACGCGGAGGAGAAGGGCTTGAGGGTCCAGTACCCCCGCCCCCTCCGCCGCCCGCGTCGCCGCTTCCGCCGCCGGTCCCGTCCCCGCGGTCCCGCCTGAGGAGGCGGAGGGTACCGCCCCAGGGGCCGTCTTTCCCGCGACCGCCCGCTTCTCCGCCCCCGCGACGCGAAGCCTCGCCCGGAGGTCCTGTACCTCCTTGGCGAGGGCCTCGGTCTGTTGGCGGAGACGGGCGACCTCCTGGCTATTGCCCCACGCCGTGCCAGTGTATGCCCGCTGCACCAGCGTAGTGCAATAGGCCCTGGCCAGCGCGGAGCAATCCCTGAGCTCCTTGGCAAAACTGCCCTTGAGGCCCCTGGAGACGGTGGAGACGCCCTCCACACGTCTCATCGCGTCCTCCACCTCCTCCGCCAGCTGCGCCGTCGGCAGCTTCCCCGCGGACTCCATTAGCTCCGCGATTTTGTGGAGCTGGCCCCTCTCGGCGCGGTCGCTGAGCACCTGCTCAGCACCCGCCCCCCGAGGAGCCCTCCTCAGTGGTCCCCCCCGACGACCCTCCCGCTGCGCGTCTGCAGCCCCCCTCCTGCCACGGACGGCTCCAGCCGGGGCCGCTTCCCCGTCGGAGCTCCGTCCGCCCCCCCGCATCTCGGCTCCCGCGCGCGACACGCCCGCGTCCGAGTCTCCCGAAATCTGTGATGACGTTTCCGTCACCACAGCTTCGCTGGTAGTATTTACCTCCGAAGGGGCCCAGTGGTCCACCACCTTCGGCTCGCAGTCGTTGGATAACGACGCGCTGTGGCCTGCTCGCCCACCAACAGTCGCGCCGGTACTGGGGTATCCCTCCCCTGCACCGTAAACTAAACTCTTTTCCTTTGTGCCGTCCATGTCAATTTTGTGAAACACCCAGCCTTGCCCTGGTCCGTCACCGAAAATCCCGTCCCAACTCGGCAGTTTTTGCCCCTCCGTGCGAACCTTACCGGCAAGGGTGCCCCTACCAGGATCCGAAGATCCCGCCGGCATTGCCTCGCACATCGTCGAGGCTACTTCCTGCCGCGTACCCCCCGCTCCGTTAGCCACCCACAGTCGTGAGTGCCCAGGGACCACCGCGAGGAGGTGGAGCGTGGAGGATTTTAGGAATATGACCGCCACCACTGTGGCATACCTAGCAGTGGATCCGAGTCACCACTGCCAAGCCCATATCCCCTAGGTCCCCATCCTCTATCCTACCCTATCCTCTATCCTATCCTATCCTCTATCCTATCCTATCCTCTATCCTATCCTCTATACTATCCTATCCTCTATCCTATCCTATCCTCTATCCTATCCTATCCTCTATCCTATCCTATCCTCTATCCTATCCTATCCTCTATCCTATCCTATCCTCTATCCTATCCTATCCTCTATCCTATCCTATCCTCTATCCTATCCTATCCTCTATCCTATCCTATCCTCTATCCTATCCTATCCTCTATCCTATCCTATCCTATCCTATCCTCTATTCTAACCTATCCTATCCTCTATCCTGTCCTATCCTCTATCCTATCCTATCCTCTATCCTATCCTATCCTCTATCCTATCCTATCCTCTATCCTATCCTATCCTCTATCCTCTATCCTATCCTATCCTCTATCCTATCCTATCCTCTATCCTATCCTATCCTCTATCCTACCCTATTCTCTATCCTATCATATCCTCTATCCTATCCTACCCTCTATCCTATCCAATCCTCTATCGTATCCTCTATCCTATCCTATCCTTTATCCTATCCTATCCTCTATCCTATCCTATCCTCTATCCTTACCTATCCTCTATCCTATCCTATCCTCTATCCTATCCTATCCTTTATCCTATCCTATCCTCTATCCTATCCTATCCTCTACCCTATACTATCCTCTACCTTATCCTATCCTCTATTCTATCCAATCACCTATCCTATCCTCTATCCTATCCTATCCTCTATCCTATCCTATCCTCTATCCTATCCTATCCTCTATCCTATCCTATCCTCTATCCTATCCTATCCTCTATCCTATCCTATCCTCTATCCTATCCTATCCTCTATCCTATCCTATCCTCTATCCTATCCTATCCTCTATCCTATCCTCTATCCTATCCTCTATCCTATCCTATCCTATCCTCTATCCTATCCTATCCTTTATCCTATCCTATCCTCTATCCTATCCTATCCTCTATCCTATCCTCTATCCTATCCTCTATCCCATCCTATCCTCTATCCTATCCTATCCTCTATCCTATCCTATCCTCTATCCTATCCTATCCTCTATCCTATCCTATCCTCTATCCTATCCTATCCTCTATCCTATCCTATCCTCTATCCTATCCTATCCTCTATCCTATCCTATCCTCTATACTATCCTATCCTCTATCCTATCCTATCCTCTATCCTATCCTATCCTCTATCCTATCCTATCCTCTATCCTATCCTATCCTCTATCCTATCCTATCCTCTATCCTATCCTATCCTCTATCCTATCCAATTACCTATCCTATCCTCTATCCTATCCTCTATCCGATCCTCTATCCTATCCTCTATCCGATCCTCTATCCTATCCTATCCTCTATCCTATCCCATCCTCTATCCTATCCTATCCTCTATCCTATCCTATCCTCTATCCTATCCTATCCTCTATCCTATCCTATCCTCTATTATATCCTATCCTCTATCCTATCCAATCCTCTATCGTATCCTCTATCCTATCCTATCCTTTATCCTATTCTATCCTCAATCCCATGATATCCTCTATCCTATCATCTATCCTATCCTATCCTCTATCCTATCCTATCCTCTATCCTATCCTATCCTCTATCCTATCCTATCCTCTATCCTATCCTATCCTCTATCCTATCCTATCCTCTATCCTATCCTATCCTCTATCCTATCCTATCCTCTATCCTATCCTATCCTCTATCCTATCCTATCCGCTATCCTATCCAATTACCTATCCTATCCTCTATCCTATCCTCTATCCGATCCTCTATCCTATCCTCTATCCGATCCTCTATCCTATCACATTCTCTATCCTATCCTATACTCTATCCTATCCTATTGTCTATCCTATTCTATCCTCTATCCTATCCTATCCTCTATCCTATCCTATCCTCTATCCTATCATATCCTCTATCCTATCCTATCCTCTATCCTATCCTATCCTCTATCCTATCCTATCCTCTATCCTATCCTATCCTCTATCCTATCCTATCCTCCATCCTATCCTATCCTCTATCCTATCCTATCCTCTATCCTATCCTATCCTCTATCCTATCCTATCCTCTATCCTATCCAATCCTCTATCGTATCCTCTATCCTATCCTATCCTTTATCCTATCCTATCCTCTATCCTATCCTATCCTCTATCCTTACCTATCCTCTATCCTATCCTATCCTCTATCCTATCCTATCCTTTATCCTATCCTATCCTCTATCCTATCCTATCCTCTACCCTATACTATCCTCTACCTTATCCTATCCTCTATTCTATCCAATCACCTATCCTATCCTCTATCCTATCCTATCCTCTATCCTATCCTATCCTCTATCCTATCCTATCCTCTATCCTATCCTATCCTCTATCCTATCCTATCCTCTATCCTATCCTATCCTCTATCCTATCCTATCCTCTATCCTATCCTATCCTCTATCCTATCCTATCCTCTATCCTATCCTCTATCCTATCCTATCCTATCCTCTATCCTATCCTATCCTTTATCCTATCCTATCCTCTATCCTATCCTATCCTCTATCCTATCCTCTATCCTATCCTCTATCCCATCCTATCCTCTATCCTATCCTATCCTCTATCCTATCCTATCCTCTATCCTATCCTATCCTCTATCCTATCCTATCCTCTATCCTATCCTATCCTCTATCCTATCCTATCCTCTATCCTATCCTATCCTCTATCCTATCCTATCCTCTATACTATCCTATCCTCTATCCTATCCTATCCTCTATCCTATCCTATCCTCTATCCTATCCTATCCTCTATCCTATCCTATCCTCTATCCTATCCTATCCTCTATCCTATCCAATTACCTATCCTATCCTCTATCCTATCCTCTATCCGATCCTCTATCCTATCCTCTATCCGATCCTCTATCCTATCCTATCCTCTATCCTATCCCATCCTCTATCCTATCCTATCCTCTATCCTATCCTATCCTCTATCCTATCCTATCCTCTATCCTATCCTATCCTCTATTATATCCTATCCTCTATCCTATCCAATCCTCTATCGTATCCTCTATCCTATCCTATCCTTTATCCTATTCTATCCTCAATCCCATGATATCCTCTATCCTATCATCTATCCTATCCTATCCTCTATCCTATCCTATCCTCTATCCTATCCTATCCTCTATCCTATCCTATCCTCTATCCTATCCTATCCTCTATCCTATCCTATCCTCTATCCTATCCTATCCTCTATCCTATCCTATCCTCTATCCTATCCTATCCGCTATCCTATCCAATTACCTATCCTATCCTCTATCCTATCCTCTATCCGATCCTCTATCCTATCCTCTATCCTATCCTCTATCCTATCCAATCCTCTATCGTATCCTCTATCCTATCCTATCCTTTATCCTATTCTATCCTCAATCCCATGATATCCTCTATCCTATCATCTATCCTATCCTATCCTCTATCCTATCCTATCCTCTATCCTATCCTATCCTCTATCCTATCCTATCCTCTATCCTATCCTATCCTCTATCCTATCCTATCCTCAATCCTATCCTATCCTCTATCCTATCCTATCCTCTATCCTATCCTATCCTCTATCCTATCCTATCCGCTATCCTATCCAATTACCTATCCTATCCTCTATCCTATCCTCTATCCGATCCTCTATCCTATCCTCTATCCGATCCTCTATCCTATCACATTCTCTATCCTATCCTATACTCTATCCTATCCTATTGTCTATCCTATTCTATCCTCTATCCTATCCTATCCTCTATCCTATCCTATCCTCTATCCTATCATATCCTCTATCCTATCCTATCCTCTATCCTATCCTATCCTCTATCCTATCCTATCCTCTATCCTATCCTATCCTCTATCCTATCCTATCCTCTATCCTATCCTATCCTCTATCCTATCCTATCCTCTATCCTATCCTATCCTCTATCCTATCCTATCCTCTATCCTATCCTATCCTCTATCCTATCCTATCCTCTATCCTATCCTATCCTCTATACTATCCTATCCTCTATCCTATCCTATCCTCTATCCTATCCTATCCTCTATCCTATCCTATCCTCTATCCTATCCTATCCTCTATCCTATCCTATCCTCTATCCTATCCTATCCTCTATCCTATCCAATTACCTATCCTATCCTCTATCCTATCCTCTATCCGATCCTCTATCCTATCCTCTATCCGATCCTCTATCCTATCCTATCCTCTATCCTATCCCATCCTCTATCCTATCCTATCCTCTATCCTATCCTATCCTCTATCCTATCCTATCCTCTATCCTATCCTATCCTCTATTATATCCTATCCTCTATCCTATCCAATCCTCTATCGTATCCTCTATCCTATCCTATCCTTTATCCTATTCTATCCTCAATCCCATGATATCCTCTATCCTATCATCTATCCTATCCTATCCTCTATCCTATCCTATCCTCTATCCTATCCTATCCTCTATCCTATCCTATCCTCTATCCTATCCTATCCTCTATCCTATCCTATCCTCTATCCTATCCTATCCTCTATCCTATCCTATCCTCTATCCTATCCTATCCTCTATCCTATCCTATCCGCTATCCTATCCAATTACCTATCCTATCCTCTATCCTATCCTCTATCCGATCCTCTATCCTATCCTCTATCCGATCCTCTATCCTATCACATTCTCTATCCTATCCTATACTCTATCCTATCCTATTGTCTATCCTATTCTATCCTCTATCCTATCCTATCCTCTATCCTATCCTATCCTCTATCCTATCATATCCTCTATCCTATCCTATCCTCTATCCTATCCTATCCTCTATCCTATCCTATCCTCTATCCTATCCTATCCTCTATCCTATCCTATCCTCCATCCTATCCTATCCTCTATCCTATCCTATCCTCTATCCTATCCTATCCTCTATCCTATCCTATCCTCTATCCTATCCAATCCTCTATCGTATCCTCTATCCTATCCTATCCTTTATCCTATCCTATCCTCTATCCTATCCTATCCTCTATCCTTACCTATCCTCTATCCTATCCTATCCTCTATCCTATCCTATCCTTTATCCTATCCTATCCTCTATCCTATCCTATCCTCTACCCTATACTATCCTCTACCTTATCCTATCCTCTATTCTATCCAATCACCTATCCTATCCTCTATCCTATCCTATCCTCTATCCTATCCTATCCTCTATCCTATCCTATCCTCTATCCTATCCTATCCTCTATCCTATCCTATCCTCTATCCTATCCTATCCTCTATCCTATCCTATCCTCTATCCTATCCTATCCTCTATCCTATCCTATCCTCTATCCTATCCTCTATCCTATCCTCTATCCTATCCTATCCTATCCTCTATCCTATCCTATCCTTTATCCTATCCTATCCTCTATCCTATCCTATCCTCTATCCTATCCTCTATCCTATCCTCTATCCCATCCTATCCTCTATCCTATCCTATCCTCTATCCTATCCTATCCTCTATCCTATCCTATCCTCTATCCTATCCTATCCTCTATCCTATCCTATCCTCTATCCTATCCTATCCTCTATCCTATCCTATCCTCTATCCTATCCTATCCTCTATACTATCCTATCCTCAATCCTATCCTATCCTCTATCCTATCCTATCCTCTATCCTATCCTATCCTCTATCCTATCCTATCCTCTATCCTATCCTATCCTCTATCCTATCCAATTACCTATCCTATCCTCTATCCTATCCTCTATCCGATCCTCTATCCTATCCTCTATCCGATCCTCTATCCTATCCTATCCTCTATCCTATCCCATCCTCTATCCTATCCTATCCTCTATCCTATCCTATCCTCTATCCTATCCTATCCTCTATCCTATCCTATCCTCTATTATATCCTATCCTCTATCCTATCCAATCCTCTATCGTATCCTCTATCCTATCCTATCCTTTATCCTATTCTATCCTCAATCCCATGATATCCTCTATCCTATCATCTATCCTATCCTATCCTCTATCCTATCCTATCCTCTATCCTATCCTATCCTCTATCCTATCCTATCCTCTATCCTATCCTATCCTCTATCCTATCCTATCCTCTATCCTATCCTATCCTCTATCCTATCCTATCCTCTATCCTATCCTATCCGCTATCCTATCCAATTACCTATCCTATCCTCTATCCTATCCTCTATCCGATCCTCTATCCTATCCTCTATCCTATCCTCTATCCTATCCAATCCTCTATCGTATCCTCTATCCTATCCTATCCTTTATCCTATTCTATCCTCAATCCCATGATATCCTCTATCCTATCATCTATCCTATCCTATCCTCTATCCTATCCTATCCTTCTCTCCTATCCTATCCTCTATCCTATCCTATCCTCTATCCTATCCTATCCTCTATCCTATCCTATCCTCTATCCTATCCTATCCTCTATCCTATCCTATCCTCTATCCTATCCTATCCTCTATCCTATCCTATCCGCTATCCTATCCAATTACCTATCCTATCCTCTATCCTATCCTCTATCCGATCCTCTATCCTATCCTCTATCCGATCCTCTATCCTATCACATTCTCTATCCTATCCTATACTCTATCCTATCCTATTGTCTATCCTATTCTATCCTCTATCCTATCCTATCCTCTATCCTATCCTATCCTCTATCCTATCCTATCCTCTATCCTATCCTATCCTCTATCCTATCCTATCCTCTATCCTATCCTATCCTCTATCCTATCCTATCCTCTATCCTATCCTATCCTCCATCCTATCCTATCCTCTATCCTATCCTATCCTCTATCCTATCCTATCCTCTATCCTATCCTATCCTCTATCCTATCCTATCCTCTATCCTATCCTATCCTCTATCCTATCCTATCCTCTATCCTATCCTATCCTCTATCCTATCCTATCCTATCCTCTATCCTACCCTATCCTCTATCCTATCCTATCCTCTATCCTATCCTATCCTCTATCCTATCCTCTATACTATCCTATCCTCTATCCTATCCTATCCTCTATCCTATCCTATCCTCTATCCTATCCTATCCTCTATCCTATCCTATCCTCTATCCTATCCTATCCTCTATCCTATCCTATCCTCTATCCTATCCTATCCTCTATCCTATCCTATCCTCTATCCTATCCTATCCTCTATCCTATCCTATCCTCTATCCTATCCTATCCTATCCTCTATCCTACCCTATCCTCTATCCTATCCTATCCTCTATCCTATCCTATCCTCTATCCTATCCTCTATCCTATCCTCTATCCTATCCTGTATCCTATCCTATCCTCTATCCTATCCTATCCTCTATCCTATCCTATCCTCTATCCTATCCTCTATCCTATCCTCTATCCCATCCTATCCTCTATCCTATCCTATCCTCTATCCTATCCTATCCTCTATCCTATCCTATCCTCTATCCTATCCTATCCTCTATCCTATCCTATCCTCTATCCTATCCTATCCTCTATCCTATCCTATCCTCTATCCTATCCTATCCTCTATCCTATCCTATCCTCTATCCTATCCTATCCTCTATCCTATCCTATCCTCTATCCTATCCTATCCTCCATCCTATCCTATCCTCTATCCTATCCTATCCTCTATCCTATCCTATCCTCTATCCTATCCTATCCTCTATCCTATCCTATCCTCTATCCTATCCTATCCTCTATCCTATCCTATCCTCTATCCTATCCTATCCTCTATCCTATCCTATCCTATCCTCTATCCTACCCTATCCTCTATCCTATCCTATCCTCTATCCTATCCTATCCTCTATCCTATCCTCTATACTATCCTATCCTCTATCCTATCCTATCCTCTATCCTATCCTATCCTCTATCCTATCCTATCCTCTATCCTATCCTATCCTCTATCCTATCCTATCCTCTATCCTATCCTATCCTCTATCCTATCCTATCCTCTATCCTATCCTATCCTCTATCCTATCCTATCCTCTATCCTATCCTATCCTCTATCCTATCCTATCCTCTATCCTATCCTATCCTATCCTCTATCCTACCCTATCCTCTATCCTATCCTATCCTCTATCCTATCCTATCCTCTATCCTATCCTCTATCCTATCCTCTATCCTATCCTGTATCCTATCCTATCCTCTATCCTATCCTATCCTCTATCCTATCCTATCCTCTATCCTATCCTCTATCCTATCCTCTATCCCATCCTATCCTCTATCCTATCCTATCCTCTATCCTATCCTATCCTCTATCCTATCCTATCCTCTATCCTATCCTATCCTCTATCCTATCCTATCCTCTATCCTATCCTATCCTCTATCCTATCCTATCCTCTATCCTATCCTATCCGCTATCCTATCCAATTACCTATCCTATCCTCTATCCTATCCTCTATCCGATCCTCTATCCTATCCTCTATCCGATCCTATCCTCTATCCTATCCAATTACCTATCCTATCCTCTATCCTATCCTCTATCCGATCCTCTATCCTATCCTCTATCCGATCCTCTATCCTATCCTATCCTCTATCCTATCCCATCCTCTATCCTATCCTATCCTCTATCCTATCCTATCCTCTATCCTATCCTATCCTCTATCCTATCCTATCCTCTATTATATCCTATCCTCTATCCTATCCAATCCTCTATCGTATCCTCTATCCTATCCTATCCTTTATCCTATTCTATCCTCAATCCCATGATATCCTCTATCCTATCATCTATCCTATCCTATCCTCTATCCTATCCTATCCTCTATCCTATCCTATCCTCTATCCTATCCTATCCTCTATCCTATCCTATCCTCTATCCTATCCTATCCTCTATCCTATCCTATCCTCTATCCTATCCTATCCTCTATCCTATCCTATCCTCTATCCTATCCTATCCGCTATCCTATCCAATTACCTATCCTATCCTCTATCCTATCCTCTATCCGATCCTCTATCCTATCCTCTATCCTATCCTCTATCCTATCCAATCCTCTATCGTATCCTCTATCCTATCCTATCCTTTATCCTATTCTATCCTCAATCCCATGATATCCTCTATCCTATCATCTATCCTATCCTATCCTCTATCCTATCCTATCCTCTATCCTATCCTATCCTCTATCCTATCCTATCCTCTATCCTATCCTATCCTCTATCCTATCCTATCCTCTATCCTATCCTATCCTCTATCCTATCCTATCCTCTATCCTATCCTATCCTCTATCCTATCCTATCCGCTATCCTATCCAATTACCTATCCTATCCTCTATCCTATCCTCTATCCGATCCTCTATCCTATCCTCTATCCGATCCTCTATCCTATCACATTCTCTATCCTATCCTATACTCTATCCTATCCTATTGTCTATCCTATTCTATCCTCTATCCTATCCTATCCTCTATCCTATCCTATCCTCTATCCTATCATATCCTCTATCCTATCCTATCCTCTATCCTATCCTATCCTCTATCCTATCCTATCCTCTATCCTATCCTATCCTCTATCCTATCCTATCCTCTATCCTATCCTATCCTCCATCCTATCCTATCCTCTATCCTATCCTATCCTCTATCCTATCCTATCCTCTATCCTATCCTATCCTCTATCCTATCCTATCCTCTATCCTATCCTATCCTCTATCCTATCCTATCCTCTATCCTATCCTATCCTCTATCCTATCCTATCCTCTATCCTATCCTATCCTCTATCCTATCCTATCCTATCCTCTATCCTACCCTATCCTCTATCCTATCCTATCCTCTATCCTATCCTATCCTCTATCCTATCCTCTATACTATCCTATCCTCTATCCTATCCTATCCTCTATCCTATCCTATCCTCTATCCTATCCTATCCTCTATCCTATCCTATCCTCTATCCTATCCTATCCTCTATCCTATCCTATCCTCTATCCTATCCTATCCTCTATCCTATCCTATCCTCTATCCTATCCTATCCTCTATCCTATCCTATCCTCTATCCTATCCTATCCTCTATCCTATCCTATCCTATCCTCTATCCTACCCTATCCTCTATCCTATCCTATCCTCTATCCTATCCTATCCTCTATCCTATCCTCTATCCTATCCTCTATCCTATCCTGTATCCTATCCTATCCTCTATCCTATCCTATCCTCTATCCTATCCTATATTCTATCCTATCCTATCCTCTATCCTATCCCATCCTCTATCCTATCCTATCCTATCCTATCCTCTATCCCATCCTATCCTATCCTCTATCCTATCCTATCCTGTATCCTATCCTATCCTCTATCCTATCCTATCGTCTATCCTATCCTACCCTCTACCCTATCCTATTCCCTATCCTATCCTATCCTCTATCCTATCCTCTATCCCATCCTATCCTCTATCCTATCCTATCCTCTGTCCTATACTATCCTCTATCCTATCCTATCATCTATCCTATCCTATCCTCTATACTCTCCTATCCTCTATCCTATCCTATCCTCTATCCTATCCCATCCTCTATCCTATCCTATCCTCTATCCTATCCTGTATCCTATCCTATCCTCTATCCTATCCTATCCTCTATCCTATCCTATATTCTATCCTATCCTATCCTCTATCCTATCCTATCCTCTATCCTATCCTATCCTCTATCCTATCCTATCCTATCCTATCCTCTATCCCATCCTATCCTATCCTCTATCCTATCCTATCCTCTATCTTATCCTATCCTCTATCCTATCATATCCTCTATCCTATCCTACCCTCTATCCTATCCTATCCTCTATCCTATCCTATCCTCTATCCTATCCTATCCTCTATCCTATCCTATCCTCTATCCTATCCTATACTCTATCCTATCCTATCCTCTATCCGATCCTCTATCCTATCCTATCCTCTATCCTATCCTATCCTCTATCCTATCCTATCCTCTATCCGATCCTCTATCCTATCCTATCCTCTATCCTATCCTGTATCCTATCCTATCCTCTATCCTATCCTATCCTCTATCCAATCCTATATTCTATCCTTTCCTATCCTCTATCCTATCCTATCCTATCCTCAATCCTATCCTATCCTCTATCCTATCCTATCCTCTATCCTATTCTATACTCTATCCTATCCAATGCACTATCCTATCCTATCCTCTATCGTATCCTATCCTCTATCCTCTCCTATTCTCTATCCTATCCTATCCTCTATCCTATCCCATCCTCTATCCTATCCTATCCTCTATCCTATCCTGTATCCTATCCTATCCTCTATCCTATCCTATCCTCTATCCTATCCTATATTCTATCCTATCCTATCCTCTATCTTATCCTATCCTCTATCCTATCATATCCTCTATCCTATCCTACCCTCTACCCTATCCTATCCTCTATCCTATCCTATCCTCTATCCTATCCTATCCTCTATCCTATCCTATCCTCTATCCTATCCTATCCTCTATCCTATCCTATCCTCTATTATATCCTATCCTCTATCCTATCCAATCCTCTATCGTATCCTCTATCCTATCCTATCCTTTATCCTATCCTATCCTCAATCCTATCCTATCCTCTATCCTATCCTATCCTCTATCCGATACTATCCTCTATCCTATCCTATCCTCTATCCTATCCTATCCTCTATCCTATCCAATCCTCTATCGTATCCTCTATCCTATCCTATCCTTTATCCTATCCTATCCTCTATCCTATCCGATCCTCTATCCTATCCTATCCTCTATCCTATCCTATCCTCTATCCTATCCTATCCTCTATCCTATCCTATCCTCTATCCTATCCTATCCTCTATCCTATCCTATCCTCTATCCTATCCTATCCTCTATCCTATCCTATCCTCTATACTATCCTATCCTCTATCCTATCCTATCCTCTATCCTATCCTATCCTCTATCCTATCCTATCCTCTATCCTATCCTATCCTCTATCCTATCCTATCCTCTATTATATCCTATCCTCTATCCTATCCAATCCTCTATCGTATCCTCTATCCTATCCTATCCTTTATCCTATCCTATCCTCAATCCTATCCTATCCTCTATCCTATCCTATCCTCTATCCTATACTATCCTCTATCCTATCCTATCCTCTATCCTATCCTATCCTCTATCCTATCCAATCCTCTATCGTATCCTCTATCCTATCCTATCCTTTATCCTATGCTATCCTCTATCCTATCCTATCCTCTATCCTATCCTATCCTCTATCCTATCCTATCCTCTATCCTATCCTATCCTCTATCCGAACCTCTATCCTATCCTATTGTCTATCCTATCCTCTATCCTATCCTATCCTCTATCCTATCCTATCCTCTATCCTATCCTATCCTCTATCCTATCCTATCCTCTATCCTATCCTATACTCTATCCTATCCTATCCTCTATCCGATCCTCTATCCTATCCTATCCTCTATCCTATCCTATCCTATCCTCAATCCTATCCTATCCTCTATCCTATCCTATCCTCTATCCTATTCTATACTCTATCCTATCCAATGCACTATCCTATCCTATCCTCTATCGTATCCTATCCTCTATCCTCTCCTATCCTCTATCCTATCCTATCCTCTATCCTATCCCATCCTCTATCCTATCCTATCCTCTATCCTATCCTGTATCCTATCCTATCCTCTATCCTATCCTATCCTCTATCCTATCCTATATTCTATCCTATCCTATCCTCTATCTTATCCTATCCTCTATCCTATCATATCCTCTATCCTATCCTACCCTCTACCCTATCCTATCCTCTATCCTATCCTATCCTCTATCCTATCCTATCCTCTATCCTATCCTATCCTCTATCCTATCCTATCCTCTATCCTATCCTATCCTCTATCCTATCCTATCCTCTATCCGATCCTCTATCCTATCCTATTGTCTATCCTATCCTCTATCCTATCCTATCCTCTATCCTATCCTATCCTCTATCCTATCCTATCCTCTATCCTATCCTATCCTCTATCCTATCCTCTATCCTATCCTATCCTCTATCCTATCCTATCCTCTATCCTATCCTATCCTCTATCCTATCCTATCCTCTATCCGATCCTCTATCCTATCCTATCCTCTATCCTATCCTATCCTCTATCCTATCCTATCCTCTATCCTATCCTATCCTCTATCCTATCCTATCCTCTATCCTATCCTATCCTCTATCCTATCCTATCCTCTATACTATCCTATCCTCTATCCTATCCTATCCTCTATCCTATCCTATCCTCTATCCTATCCTATCCTCTATCCTATCCTATCCTCTATCCTATCCTATCCTCTATCCTATCCAATTACCTATCCTATCCTCTATCCTATCCTCTATCCGATCCTCTATCCTATCCTATCCTCTATCCTATCCCATCCTCTATCCTATCCTATCCTCTATCCTATCCTATCCTCTATCCTATCCTATCCTCTATCCTATCCTATCCTCTATTATATCCTATCCTCTATCCTATCCAATCCTCTATCGTATCCTCTATCCTATCCTATCCTTTATCCTATCCTATCCTCAATCCTATGATATCCTCTATCCTATCCTATCCTTTATCCTATCCTATCCTGAATCCTATCCTATCCTCTATCCTATCCTATCCTCTATTATATACTATCCTCTATCCTATCCTATCCTCTATCCTATCCTCTATCCTATCCTCTGTCCTATCCTATACTCTATCCTATCCTATCCTCTATCCTATCCAATCCTATGATATCCTCTATCCTATCCTATCCTTTATCCTATCCTATCCAGAATCCTATGATATCCTCTACCCTGTCCTCTATCGTATCCTATCCTCTATCCTATCCTATCCTCTATCCTATCCTATCCTCAATCCTATGATATCCTTTATCCTATCCTATCCTCAATCCTATGATATCCTCTATCCTATCCTCTATCCTATCCTATCCTCTATCCTGTACTATCCTCTATCCTATCCTATCCTAATCTCTATCCTATCCTATACTATCCTATCCTCTATCCCATCCTATCCTATCCTCTGTCCTATCCTATCCTCTATCCTATCCTATCCTCTATCCTATCATATCCTCTATCCTATCCTACCCTCTATCCTATCCTATCCTCTATCCTATCCTCTATCCTATCCTCTATCCTATCCTCTGTCCTATCCTATACTCTATCCTATCCTATCCTCTATCCTATCCAATCCTCTATCGTATCCTCTATCCTATCCTATCCTTTATCCTACCCTATCCTCAATCCTATGATATCCTCTATCCTGTCCTCTATCGTATCCTATCCTCTATCCTATCCTATCCTCTATCCTGTACTATCCTCTATCCTATCCTATCCTATCCTCTATCCTATCCTATACTATCCTATCCTCTATCCCATCCTATCCTATCCTCTGTCCTATCCTATCCTCTATCCTATCCTATCCTCTATCCTATCATATCCTCTATCCTATCCTACCCTCTATCCTATCCTATCCTCTATCCTATCCTCTATCCTATCCTCTATCCTATCCTCTATCCTATCCTATCCTCTATCCTATCCTATCCTTTATCCTATCCTATCCTCTATCCTATCCTATCCTCTACCCTCTATCCTATCCTATCCTCTATCCTATCCTATCCTCTATCCTATCCTATCCTCTGTCCTACCCTATCCTCTATCCTATCCTATCCTCTATCCTATCCTATCCTTTATCCTATCCTATCCCCTATCCCATCCTATCCTATCCTCTATCCTATCCTATCCTCTATCCTATCCTCTATCCTATCCTATCCTCTATCCTATCCTATCCTCTATCCTCTATCCTATCCTATCCTCTATCCTATCCTATCCTATATCCTATCCTATCCTCTATCCTACCCTATCCTCTATCCTATCCTATCCTCTATCCTATCCTATCCTCTATCCTATCCTATCCTCTATCCTATCCTATCCTCTATCCTATCCTATCCTCTATCCTATCCTATCTTTATCCTATCCTATCCTCAATCCTATGATATCCTCTATCCTATCCTATCCTTTATCCTATCCTATCCTCAATCCTATGATATCCTCTATCCTATCCTATCCTTTATCCTATCCT
Source organism: Halictus rubicundus (assembly GCF_050948215.1). Taxonomy (NCBI): domain Eukaryota; kingdom Metazoa; phylum Arthropoda; class Insecta; order Hymenoptera; family Halictidae; genus Halictus; species Halictus rubicundus. The sequence goes on along the minus strand of NW_027488659.1, from coordinate 514,401 downwards.
ATCCTGAATCCTATGATATCCTCTATCCTGTCCTCTGTCCTATCCTATCCTCTATCCTATCCTATCCTCTATCCTATCCTATCCTCTATCCTATCCAATCCTCTATCCTATCCTATACTATCCTATCCTCTATCCCATCCTATCCTATCCTCTGTCCTATCCTATCCTCTATCCTATCCTATCCTCTGTCCTACCCTATCCTCTATCCTATCCTATCCTCTATCCTATCCTATCCTTTATCCTATCCTATCCTCTATCAAATCCTATCCTATCCTCTATCCTATCCTATCCTCTATCCTATCCTCTATCCTATCCTATCCTCTATCCTATCCTATCCTCTATCCTATCCTATCCTCTATCCTCTATCCTATCCTATCCTCTATCCTATCCTATCCTATATCCTATCCTATCCTCTATCCTACCCTATCCTCTATCCTATCCTATCCTCTATCCTATCCTATCCTCTATCCTATCCTATCCTCTATCCTATCCTATCCTCTATCCTATCGTATCCTCTATCCTCTATCCTATCCTATCCTTTATCCTATCCTATATTCAATCCTATGATATCCTCTATCCTATCCTATCCTTTATCCTATCCTATCCTGAATCCTATGATATCCTCTATCCTGTCCTCTGTCCTATCCTATCCTCTATCCTATCCTATCCTCTATCCTATCCTATCCTCTATCCTATCCTATCCTCTATCCTATCCTATCCTCTATCCTATCCTATCCTCTATCCTATCCTATCCTCTATCCTATCCTATCCTCTATCCTATCCTATCCTATCCTATCCTCTATCCCATCCTATCCTATCCTCTATCCTATCCTATCCTCTATCCTATCATATCCTCTATCCTATCCTACCCTCTACCCTATCCTATCCTCTATCCTATCCTATCCTCTATCCTATCCTATCCTCTATCCTATCCTATCCTCTATCCTATCCTATCCTCTATCCTATCCTATCCTCTATCCTATCCTATCCTCTATCCTATCCTATCCTCTATCCTATCCTATCCTCTATCCTATCCTATCCTCTATCCTATCCTATCCTCTATCCTATCCTATCCTCTATCCTATCCTATCCTCTATCCTATCCTATCCTCCATCCTATCCTCTATCCTATCATATCCTCTATCCTATCCTACCCTCTACCCTATCCTATCCTCTATCCTATCCTATCCTCTATCCTATCCTATCCTCTATCCTATCCTATCCTCTATCCTGTCCTATCCTCTATCCTATCCAATCCTCTATCGTATCCTCTATCCTATCCTATCCTTTATCCTATCCTATCCTCAATCCTATGATATCCTCTATCCTATCCTATCCTTTATCCTATCCTATCCTGAATCCTATGATATCCTCTATCCTGTCCTCTGTCCTATCCTATCCTCTATCCTATCCTCTATCCTATCCTATCCTCTATCCTATCCTATCCTCTATCCTATCCTATCCTCTATCCTATCCTATCCTCTATCCTATCCTATCCTATCCTATCCTCTATCCTAACCTATCCTATCCTCTATCCTATCCTATCCTCTATCCTATCCTCTATCCTATCCTATCCTCTATCCTATCCTATTCTCTATCCTACCATATTCTCTATCCTATCCTATCCTCTATCCTATCCTATCCTCTATCCTATCCTATCCTCTATCCTATATCCTATCCTATATCCTATCCTATCCTCTATCCTATCATATCCTCTATCCTATCCTACCCTCTATCCTATCCTATCCTCTATCCTATCCTATCCTCTATCCTATCATATCCTCTATCCTATCCTATCTTCTATCCTATCCTATCCGCTATCCTATCCTATCCTCTATCCTATCCTATCCTCTATCCTATCCCATCCTCTATCCTATCCTATCCTCTATCCTATCCTATCCTCTATTATATACTATCCTCTATCCTGTCCTATCCTCTATCCTATCCTCTATTATATACTATCCTCTATCCTGTCCTATCCTCTATCCTATCCTCTGTCCTATCCTATACTCTATCCTATCCTATCCTCTATCCTATCCTATCCTCTATCCTATCCTATCCTCTATCCTATCCTATCCTCTATCCTATCCTATCCTCTATCCTATCCTATCCTCTATCCTATCCTATCCTATCCTCTATCCTATCCTATCCTCTATCCTATCCTACCCTCTATCCTATCCTATCCTATCCTATCCTCTATCCCATCCTATCCTATCCTCTATCCTATCCTCTATCCTATCCTATCCTCTATCCTATCCTATCCTCTATCCTATCCTATCCTCTATCCTATCCTATCCTCTATCCTATCCTATCCTCTATCCTATCCTATCCTATCCTCTATCCCATCCTATCCTATCCTCTATCCTATCCTATCCTCTATCCTATCCTGTCCTCTATCCTATCATATCCTCTATCCTATCCTACCCTCTACCCTATCCTATCCTCTATCCTATCCTATCCTCTATCCTATCCTATCCTCTATCCTATCCTATCCTCTATCCTATCCTATCCTCTATCCTATCCTATCCTCTATCCTATCCTATCCTCTATCCTATCCTATCCTCTATCCTATCCTATCCTCTATTACATCCTATCCTCTATCCTATCCAATCCTCTATCGTATCCTCTATCCTATCCTATCCTTTATCCTATCCTATCCTCAATCCTATGATATCCTGTATCCTATCCTATCCTTTATCCTATCCTATCCTGAATCCTATGATATCCTCTATCCTGTCCTCTGTCCTATCCTATCCTCTATCCTATCCTATCCTCTATCCTATCCTATCCTCTATCCTATCCAATCCTCTATCCTATCCTATACTATCCTATCCTCTATCCCATCCTATCCTATCCTCTGTCCTATCCTATCCTCTATCCTATCCTATCCTCTGTCCTACCCTATCCTCTATCCTATCCTATCCTCTATCCTATCCTATCCTTTATCCTATCCTATCCTCTATCAAATCCTATCCTATCCTCTATCCTATCCTATCCTCTATCCTATCCTCTATCCTATCCTATCCTCTATCCTCTATCCTATCCTATCCTCTATCCTATCCTATCCTATATCCTATCCTATCCTCTATCCTACCCTATCCTCTATCCTATCCTATCCTCTATCCTATCCTATCCTCTATCCTATCCTATCCTCTATCCTATCCTATCCTCTATCCTATCGTATCCTCTATCCTCTATCCTATCCTATCCTTTATCCTATCCTATCCTCAATCCTATGATATCCTCTATCCTATCCTATCCTTTATCCTATCCTATCCTGAATCCTATGATATCCTCTATCCTGTCCTCTGTCCTATCCTATCCTCTATCCTATCCTATCCTCTATCCTATCCTATCCTCTATCCTATCCTATCCTCTATCCTATCCTATCCTCTATCAAATCCTATCCTCTATCCTATCCTATCCTCTATCCTATCCTATCCTCTATCCTATCCTATCCTCTATCCTATCCTATCCTATCCTATCCTCTATCCCATCCTATCCTATCCTCTATCCTATCCTATCCTCTATCCTATCCTATCCTCTATCCTATCATATCCTCTATCCTATCCTACCCTCTACCCTATCCTATCCTCTATCCTATCCTATCCTCTATCCTATCCTATCCTCTATCCTATCCTATCCTCTATCCTATCCTATCCTCTATCCTATCCTATCCTCTATCCTATCCTATCCTCTATCCTATCCTATCCTCTATCCTATCCTATCCTCTATCCTATCCTATCCTCTATCCTATCCTATCCTCTATCCTATCCTATCCTCTATCCTATCCTATCCTCTATCCTATCCTATCCTCTATCCTATCCTATCCTCTATCCTATCCTATCCTCCATCCTATCCTCTATCCTATCATATCCTCTATCCTATCCTACCCTCTACCCTATCCTATCCTCTATCCTATCCTATCCTCTATCCTATCCTATCCTCTATCCTATCCTATCCTCTATCCTGTCCTATCCTCTATCCTATCCAATCCTCTATCGTATCCTCTATCCTATCCTATCCTTTATCCTATCCTATCCTCAATCCTATGATATCCTCTATCCTATCCTATCCTTTATCCTATCCTATCCTGAATCCTATGATATCCTCTATCCTGTCCTCTGTCCTATCCTATCCTCTATCCTATCCTCTATCCTATCCTATCCTCTATCCTATCCTATCCTCTATCCTATCCTATCCTCTATCCTATCCTATCCTCTATCCTATCCTATCCTATCCTATCCTCTATCCTAACCTATCCTATCCTCTATCCTATCCTATCCTCTATCCTATCCTATCCTCTATCCTATCCTCTATCCTATCCTATCCTCTATCCTATCCTATTCTCTATCCTACCCTATTCTCTATCCTATCCTATCCTCTATCCTATCCTATCCTCTATCCTATCCTATCCTCTATCCTATATCCTATCCTATATCCTATCCTATCCTCTATCCTATCATATCCTCTATCCTATCCTACCCTCTATCCTATCCTATCCTCTATCCTATCCTATCCTCTATCCTATCATATCCTCTATCCTATCCTATCTTCTATCCTATCCTATCCGCTATCCTATCCTATCCTCTATCCTATCCTATCCTCTATCCTATCCCATCCTCTATCCTATCCTATCCTCTATCCTATCCTATCCTCTATTATATACTATCCTCTATCCTGTCCTATCCTCTATCCTATCCTCTATTATATACTATCCTCTATCCTGTCCTATCCTCTATCCTATCCTCTGTCCTATCCTATACTCTATCCTATCCTATCCTCTATCCTATCCTATCCTCTATCCTATCCTATCCTCTATCCTATCCTATCCTCTATCCTATCCTATCCTCTATCCTATCCTATCCTCTATCCTATCCTATCCTCTATCCTATCCTATCCTCTATCCTATCCTATCCTCTATCCTATCCTACCCTCTATCCTATCCTATCCTATCCTATCCTCTATCCCATCCTATCCTATCCTCTATCCTATCCTCTATCCTATCCTATCCTCTATCCTATCCTATCCTCTATCCTATCCTATCCTATCCTCTATCCCATCCTATCCTATCCTCTATCCTATCCTATCCTCTATCCTATCCTGTCCTCTATCCTATCATATCCTCTATCCTATCCTACCCTCTACCCTATCCTATCCTCTATCCTATCCTATCCTCTATCCTATCCTATCCTCTATCCTATCCTATTCTCTATCCTATCCTATCCTCTATCCTATCCTATCCTCTATCCTATCCTATCCTCTATCCTATCCTATCCTCTATCCTATCCTATCCTCTATTACATCCTATCCTCTATCCTATCCAATCCTCTATCGTATCCTCTATCCTATCCTAGCCTTTATCCTATCCTATCCTCAATCCTATGATATCCTCTATCCTATCCTATCCTTTATCCTATCCTATCCTGAATCCTATGATATCCTCTATCCTGTCCTCTGTCCTATCCTATCCCCTATCCTATCCTATTCTCTATCCTATCCTATCCTCTATCCTATCCTATCCTCTATCCTATCCTATCCTCTATCCTATCCTATCCTCTATCCTATCCTATCCTCTATCCTATCCTACCCTCTATCCTATCCTATCCTATCCTATCCTCTATCCCATCCTATCCTATCCTCTATCCTATCCTCTATCCTATCCTATCCTTTATCCTATCCTATCCTCAATCCTATGATATCCTCTATCCTATCCTCTATCCTATCCTATCCTCTATCCTATCCTATCCTCTATCCTATCCTATCGTCTATCCTATCCTATCCTCTATCCTATCCTATCCTCTATCCTATCCTATCCTCTATCCTATCCTATCCTCTATCCTATCCTATCAACTATCCTATCCTATCCTCTATCCTATCCTATCCCCTATCCTAACCTATCCTCTATCCTATCCTATCCTCTATCCTATCCTATCCTCTATCCTATCCTATCCTCTATCCTATCCTATCCTCTATCCTATCCTATCCTCTATCCTATCCTATCTTCTATCCTATCCTATCCTCTATCCTATCCTATCCTCTATCCTATCATATCCTCTATCCTATCCTACCCTCTACCCTATCCTATCCTCTATCCTATCCTCTATCCTATCCAATCCTCTATCGTATCCTCTATCCTATCCTATCCTCTATCCTATCCTACCCTCTATCCTATCCTATCCTCTATCCTATCCAATCCTCTATCGTATCCTCTATCCTATCCTATCCTCTATCCTATCCTATCCTCTATCCTATCATATCCTCTATCCTATCTTACCCTCTATCCTATCCTATCCTCTATCCTATCCTCTATCCTATCCTATCCTTTATCCTATCCTATCCTCAATCCTATGATATCCTCTATCCTATCCTCTATCCTATCCTATCCTCTATCCTATCCTATTCTCTATCCTATCCTATCCTCTATCCTATCCTATCGTCTATCCTATCCTATCCTCTATCCTATCCTCTATCCTATCCTCTGTCCTATCCTATACTCTATCCTATCCTATCCTCTATCCTATCCTATCCTCTATCCTATCCTATCCTCTATCCTATCCTATCCTCTATCCTATCCTATCCTCTATCCTATCCTATCCTCTATCCTATCCTATCCTCTATCCTATCCTATCCTCTATCCTATCCTATCCTCTATCCTATCCTATCCTCTATCCTATCCTATCCTCTATCCTATCCTATCCTCTATCCTATCCTATCCTCTATCCTATCCTATCCTCTATCCTATCCTATCCTCTATCCTATCCTATCCTCTATCCTATCCTATCCTCTATCCTATCCTATCCTCTATCCTATCCTATCCTCTATCCTATCCTATCCTCTATCCTATCCTATCCTATCCTATCCTCTATCCCATCCTATCCTATCCTCTATCCTATCCTCTATCCTATCCTATCCTCTATCCCATCCTATCCTATCCTCTATCCTATCCTATCCTCTATCCTATCCTATCCTTTATCCTATCCTATCCTGAATCCTATGATATCCTCTATCCTGTCCTCTGTCCTATCCTATCCTCTATCCTATCCTATCCTCTATCCTATCCTATCCTCTATCCTATCCTATCCTCTATCCTATCCTATCCTCTATCCTATCCTATCCTCTATCCTATCCTATCCTCTATCCTATCCTATCCTCTATCCTATCCTATCCTCTATCCTATCCTATCCTCTATCCTATCCTATCCTATCCTCTCCTCTATCCCATCCTATCCTATCCTCTATCCTATCCTATCCTGAATCCTATGATATCCTCTATCCTGTCCTCTGTCCTATCCTATCCTCTATCCTATCCTACCCTCTACCCTATCCTATCCTCTATCCTATCCTATCCTCTATCCTATCGTATCCTCTATCCTCTATCCTATCCTATCCTTTATCCTATCCTATCCTCAATCCTATGATATCCTCTATCCTATCCTATCCTTTATCCTATCCTATCCTGAATCCTATGATATCCTCTATCCTGTCCTCTGTCCTATCCTATCCTCTATCCTATCCTATCCTCTATCCTATCCTATCCTCTATCCTATCCTATCCTCTATCCTATCCTATCCTCTATCCTATCCTATCCTCTATCCTATCCTATCCTCTATCCTATCCTATCCTCTATCCTATCCTATCCTCTATCCTATCCTATCCTCTATCCTATCCTATCCTATCCTATCCTCTATCCCATCCTATCCTATCCTCTATCCTATCCTATCCTCTATCCTATCCTATCCTCTATCCTATCCTATCCTCTATCCTATCATATCCTCTATCCTATCCTACCCTCTACCCTATCCTATCCTCTATCCTATCCTATCCTCTATCCTATCCTATCCTCTATCCTATCCTATCCTCTATCCTATCCTATCCTCTATCCTATCCTATCCTCTATCCTATCCTATCCTCTATCCTATCCTATCCTCTATCCTATCCTATCCTCTATCCTATCCTATCCTCTATCCTATCCTATCCTCTATCCTATCCTATCCTCTATCCTATCCTATCCTCTATCCTATCCTATCCTCTATCCTATCCTATCCTCCATCCTATCCTCTATCCTATCATATCCTCTATCCTATCCTACCCTCTACCCTATCCTATCCTCTATCCTATCCTATCCTCTATCCTATCCTATCCTCTATCCTATCCTATCCTCTATCCTGTCCTATCCTCTATCCTATCCAATCCTCTATCGTATCCTCTATCCTATCCTATCCTTTATCCTATCCTATCCTCAATCCTATGATATCCTCTATCCTATCCTATCCTTTATCCTATCCTATCCTGAATCCTATGATATCCTCTATCCTGTCCTCTGTCCTATCCTATCCTCTATCCTATCCTCTATCCTATCCTATCCTCTATCCTATCCTATCCTCTATCCTATCCTATCCTCTATCCTATCCTATCCTCTATCCTATCCTATCCTATCCTATCCTCTTTCCTAACCTATCCTATCCTCTATCCTATCCTATCCTCTATCCTATCCTATCCTCTATCCTATCCTATCCTCTATCCTATCCTCTATCCTATCCTATCCTCTATCCTATCCTATTCTCTATCCTACCCTATTCTCTATCCTATCCTATCCTCTATCCTATCCTATCCTCTATCCTATCCTATCCTCTATCCTATATCCTATCCTATATCCTATCCTATCCTCTATCCTATCATATCCTCTATCCTATCCTACCCTCTATCCTATCCTATCCTCTATCCTATCCTATCCTCTATCCTATCATATCCTCTATCCTATCCTATCTTCTATCCTATCCTATCCGCTATCCTATCCTATCCTCTATCCTATCCTATCCTCTATCCTATCCCATCCTCTATCCTATCCTATCCTCTATCCTATCCTATCCTCTATTATATACTATCCTCTATCCTGTCCTATCCTCTATCCTATCCTCTATTATATACTATCCTCTATCCTGTCCTATCCTCTATCCTATCCTCTGTCCTATCCTATACTCTATCCTATCCTATCCTCTATCCTATCCTCTCCTCTATCCTATCCTATCCTCTATCCTATCCTATCCTCTATCCTATCCTATCCTCTATCCTATCCTATCCTCTATCCTATCCTATCCTCTATCCTATCCTATCCTCTATCCTATCCTATCCTCTATCCTATCCTATCCTCTATCCTATCCTACCCTCTATCCTATCCTATCCTATCCTATCCTCTATCCCATCCTATCCTATCCTCTATCCTATCCTCTATCCTATCCTATCCTCTATCCTATCCTATCCTCTATCCTATCCTATCCTCTATCCTATCCTATCCTCTATCCTATCCTATCCTCTATCCTATCCTATCCTATCCTCTATCCCATCCTATCCTATCTCTATCCTATCCTATCCTCTATCCTATCCTGTCCTCTATCCTATCATATCCTCTATCCTATCCTACCCTCTACCCTATCCTATCCTCTATCCTATCCTATCCTCTATCCTATCCTATCCTCTATCCTATCCTATCCTCTATCCTATCCTATCCTCTATCCTATCCTATCCTCTATCCTATCCTATCCTCTATCCTATCCTATCCTCTATCCTATCCTATCCTCTATTACATCCTATCCTCTATCCTATCCAATCCTCTATCGTATCCTCTATCCTATCCTAGCCTTTATCCTATCCTATCCTCAATCCTATGATATCCTCTATCCTATCCTATCCTTTATCCTATCCTATCCTGAATCCTATGATATCCTCTATCCTGTCCTCTGTCCTATCCTATCCCCTATCCTATCCCCTATCCTATCCTATTCTCTATCCTATCCTATCCTCTATCCTATCCTATCCTCTATCCTATCCTATCCTCTATCCTATCCTATCCTCTATCCTATCCTATCCTCTATCCTATCCTACCCTCTATCCTATCCTATCCTATCCTATCCTCTATCCCATCCTATCCTATCCTCTATCCTATCCTCTATCCTATCCTATCCTTTATCCTATCCTATCCTCAATCCTATGATATCCTCTATCCTATCCTCTATCCTATCCTATCCTCTATCCTTTCCTATCCTCTATCCTATCCTATCGTCTATCCTATCCTATCCTCTATCCTATCCTATCCTCTATCCTATCCTATCCTCTATCCTATCCTATCCTCTATCCTATCCTATCAACTATCCTATCCTATCCTCTATCCTATCCTATCCCCTATCCTAACCTATCCTCTATCCTATCCTATCCTCTATCCTATCCTATCCTCTATCCTATCCTATCCTCTATCCTATCCTATCCTCTATCCTATCCTATCCTCTATCCTATCCTATCTTCTATCCTATCCTATCCTCTATCCTATCCTATCCTCTATCCTATCATATCCTCTATCCTATCCTACCCTCTACCCTATCCTATCCTCTATCCTATCCTCTATCCTATCCAATCCTCTATCGTATCCTCTATCCCTATCCTATCCTCTATCCTATCCTACCCTCTATCCTATCCTATCCTCTATCCTATCCAATCCTCTATCGTATCCTCTATCCTATCCTATCCTCTATCCTATCCTATCCTCTATCCTATCATATCCTCTATCCTATCTTACCCCTCTATCCTATCCTATCCTCTATCCTATCCTCTATCCTATCCTATCCTTTATCCTATCCTATCCTCAATCCTATGATATCCTCTATCCTATCCTCTATCCTATCCTATCCTCTATCCTATCCTATTCTCTATCCTATCCTATCCTCTATCCTATCCTATCGTCTATCCTATCCTATCCTCTATCCTATCCTCTATCCTATCCTCTGTCCTATCCTATACTCTATCCTATCCTATCCTCTATCCTATCCTATCCTCTATCCTATCCTATCCTCTATCCTATCCTATCCTCTATCCTATCCTATCCTCTATCCTATCCTATCCTCTATCCTATCCTATCCTCTATCCTATCCTATCCTCTATCCTATCCTATCCTCTATCCTATCCTATCCTATCCTATCCTCTATCCCATCCTATCCTATCCTCTATCCTATCCTCTATCCTATCCTATCCTCTATCCCATCCTATCCTATCCTCTATCCTATCCTATCCTCTATCCTATCCTATCCTCTATCCTATCCTATCCTCTATCTTCCTATCCTATCCTATCCTATCCTATCCTCTATCCTATCCTATCCTCTATCCTATCCTATCCTATCCTATCCTCTATCCCATCCTATCCTATCCTCTATCCTATCCTCTATCCTATCCTATCCTCTATCCCATCCTATCCTATCCTCTATCCTATCCTATCCTCTATCCTATCCTATCCTCTATCCTATCATATCCTCTATCCTATCCTACCCTCTACCCTATCCTATCCTCTATCCTATCCTCTATCCTATCCTATCCTTTATCCTATCCTATCCTCAATCCTATGATATCCTCTATCCTATCCTCTATCCTATCCTATCCTCTATCCTTTCCTATCCTCTATCCTATCCTATCGTCTATCCTATCCTATCCTCTATCCTATCCTATCCTCTATCCTATCCTATCCTCTATCCTATCCTATCCTCTATCCTATCCTATCAACTATCCTATCCTATCCTCTATCCTATCCTATCCCCTATCCTAACCTATCCTCTATCCTATCCTATCCTCTATCCTATCCTATCCTCTATCCTATCCTATCCTCTATCCTATCCTATCCTCTATCCTATCCTATCCTCTATCCTATCCTATCTTCTATCCTATCCTATCCTCTATCCTATCCTATCCTCTATCCTATCATATCCTCTATCCTATCCTACCCTCTACCCTATCCTATCCTCTATCCTATCCTCTATCCTATCCAATCCTCTATCGTATCCTCTATCCTATCCTATCCTCTATCCTATCCTACCCTCTATCCTATCCTATCCTCTATCCTATCCAATCCTCTATCGTATCCTCTATCCTATCCTATCCTCTATCCTATCCTATCCTCTATCCTATCATATCCTCTATCCTATCTTACCCTCTATCCTATCCTATCCTCTATCCTATCCTCTATCCTATCCTATCCTTTATCCTATCCTATCCTCAATCCTATGATATCCTCTATCCTATCCTCTATCCTATCCTATCCTCTATCCTATCCTATTCTCTATCCTATCCTATCCTCTATCCTATCCTATCGTCTATCCTATCCTATCCTCTATCCTATCCTCTATCCTATCCTCTGTCCTATCCTATACTCTATCCTATCCTATCCTCTATCCTATCCTATCCTCTATCCTATCCTATCCTCTATCCTATCCTATCCTCTATCCTATCCTATCCTCTATCCTATCCTATCCTCTATCCTATCCTATCCTCTATCCTATCCTATCCTCTATCCTATCCTATCCTCTATCCTATCCTATCCTATCCTATCCTCTATCCCATCCTATCCTATCCTCTATCCTATCCTCTATCCTATCCTATCCTCTATCCCATCCTATCCTATCCTCTATCCTATCCTATCCTCTATCCTATCCTATCCTCTATCCTATCCTATCCTCTATCCTATCCTATCCTCTATCCTATCCTATCCTCTATCCTATCCTATCCTATCCTATCCTCTATCCCATCCTATCCTATCCTCTATCCTATCCTCTATCCTATCCTATCCTCTATCCCATCCTATCCTATCCTCTATCCTATCCTATCCTCTATCCTATCCTATCCTCTATCCTATCATATCCTCTATCCTATCCTACCCTCTACCCTATCCTATCCTCTATCCTATCCTCTATCCTATCCTATCCTTTATCCTATCCTATCCTCAATCCTATGATATCCTCTATCCTATCCTCTATCCTATCCTATCATCTATCCTATCCTATTCTATATCCTATCCTATCCTCTATCCTATCCTATCGTCTATCCTATCCTATCCTCTATCCTATCCTCTATCCTATCCTCTGTCCTATCCTATACTCTATCCTATCCTATCCTCTATCCTATCCTATCCTCTATCCTATCCTATCCTCTATCCTATCCTATCCTCTATCCTATCCTATCCTCTATCCTATCATATCCTCTATCCTATCCTACCCTCTACCCTATCCTATCCTCTATCCTATCCTATCCTCTATCCTATCCTATCCTCTATCCTATCCTATCCTCTATCCTATCCTATCCTCTATCCTATCCTATCCTCTATCCTATCCTATCCTCTATCCTATCCTATCCTCTATTACATCCTATCCTCTATCCTATCCAATCCTCTATCGTATCCTCTATCCTATCCTATCCTTTATCCTATCCTATCCTCAATCCTATGATATCCTCTATCCTATCCCATCCTTTATCCTATCCTATCCTGAATCCTATGATATCCTTTATCCTGTCCTCTGTCCTATCCTATCCCCTATGCTATCCTATCCTCTATCCTATCCTATCCTATCCTCTATCCTATCCTATCCTCTATCCTATCCTATCCTCTATCCTATCCTATCCTCTATCCTATCCTATCCTCTATCCTATCCTATCCTATCCTATCCTCTATCCCATCCTATCCTATCCTCTATCCCATCCTATCCTATCCTCTATCCTATCCTATCCTCTATCCTATCCTATCCTCTATCCTATCCTATCCTCTATCCTATCCTATCCTCTATTACATCCTATCCTCTATCCTATCCAATCCTCTATCGTATCCTCTATCCTACCCTATCCTTTATCCTATCCTATCCTCAATCCTATGATATCCTCTATCCTATCCCATCCTTTATCCTATCCTATCCTGAATCCTATGATATCCTCTATCCTGTCCTCTGTCCTATCCTATCCCCTATCCTATCCTATCCTCTATCCTATCCTATCCTATCCTCTATCCTATCCTATCCTCTATCCTATCCTATCCTCTATCCTATCCTATCCTATCCTATCCTCTATCCCATCCTATCCTATCCTCTATCCTATCCTATCCTATCCTATCCTCTATCCCATCCTATCCTATCCTCTATCCTATCCTATCCTCTATCCTATCCTATCCTTTATCCTATCCTATCCTCAATCCTATGATATCCTCTATCCTATCCTATTCTTTATCCTATCCTATCCTGAATCCTATGATATCCTCTATCCTGTCCTCTGTCCTATCCTATCCTCTATCCTATCCTATCCTCTATCATATCCTATCCTCTATCCTATCCTATCCTCTATCCTATCCTATCCTCTATCCTATCCTATCCTCTATCCTATCCTATCCTCTATCCTATCCTATCCTATCCTATCCTCTATCCTAACCTATCCTATCCTCTATCCTATCCTATCCTCTATCCTATCCTATCCTCTATCCTATCCTATCCTCTATCCTATCCTATCCTCTATCCTATCCTATTCTCTATCCTATCCTATCCTCTATCCTATCCTATCCTCTATTACATCCTATCCTCTATCCTATCCAATCCTCTATCGTATCCTCTATCCTATCCTATCCTTTATCCTATCCTATCCTCAATCCTATGATATCCTCTATCCTATCCCATCCTTTATCCTATCCTATCCTGAATCCTATGATATCCTTTATCCTGTCCTCTGTCCTATCCTATCCCCCATGCTATCCTATCCTCTATCCTATCCTATCCTATCCTCTATCCTATCCTATCCTCTATCCTATCCTATCCTCTATCCTATCCTATCCTCTATCCTATCCTATCCTATCCTATCCTCTATCCCATCCTATCCTATCCTCTATCCCATCCTATCCTATCCTCTATCCTATCCTATCCTCTATCCTATCCTATCCTCTATCCTATCCTATCCTCTATCCTATCCTATCCTCTATTACATCCTATCCTCTATCCTATCCAATCCTCTATCGTATCCTCTATCCTATCCTATCCTTTATCCTATCCTATCCTCAATCCTATGATATCCTCTATCCTATCCCATCCTTTATCCTATCCTATCCTGAATCCTATGATATCCTCTATCCTGTCCTCTGTCCTATCCTATCCCCTATCCTATCCTATCCTCTATCCTATCCTATCCTATCCTCTATCCTATCCTATCCTCTATCCTATCCTATCCTCTATCCTATCCTATCCTATCCTATCCTCTATCCCATCCTATCCTATCCTCTATCCTATCCTATCCTATCCTATCCTCTATCCCATCCTATCCTATCCTCTATCCTATCCTATCCTCTATCCTATCCTATCCTTTATCCTATCCTATCCTCAATCCTATGATATCCTCTATCCTATCCTATTCTTTATCCTATCCTATCCTGAATCCTATGATATCCTCTATCCTGTCCTCTGTCCTATCCTATCCTCTATCCTATCCTATCCTCTATCATATCCTATCCTCTATCCTATCCTATCCTCTATCCTATCCTATCCTCTATCCTATCCTATCCTCTATCCTATCCTATCCTCTATCCTATCCTATCCTATCCTATCCTCTATCCTAACCTATCCTATCCTCTATCCTATCCTATCCTCTATCCTATCCTATCCTCTATCCTATCCTATCCTCTATCCTATCCTATCCTCTATCCTATCCTATTCTCTATCCTACCCTATTCTCTATCCTATCCTATCCTCTATCCTATCCTATCCTCTATCCTATCCTATCCTCTATCCTATCCTATCCTATATCCTATCCTATCCTCTATCCTATCCTACCCTCTATACTATCCTATCCTCTATCCTATCCTATCCGCTATCCTATCCTATCCTCTATCCTATCCTATCCTCTATCCTATCCTATCCTCTATCCTATCCTATCCTCTATCCTATCCTATCCTCTATTATATACTATCCTCTATCCTGTCCTATCCTCTATCCTATCCTCTATTATATACTATCCTCTATCCTGTCCTATCCTCTATCCTATCCTCTATCCTATCCTATACTCTATCCTATCCTATCCTCTATCCTATCCAATCCTATGACATCCTCTATCCTATCCAATCCTTTATCCTATCCTATCCTGAATCCTATGATATCCTCTATCCTGTCCTCTATCGTATCCTATCCTCTATCCTATCCTATCCTCTATCCTATCCTATCCTCTATCCTATCCTATCCTATCCTATCCTCTATCCCATCCTATCCTATCCTCTATCCTATCCTATCCTATCCTATCCTCTATCCCATCCTATCCTATCCTCTATCCTATCCTATCCTCTATCCTATCCTATCCTTTATCCTATCCTATCCTCAATCCTATGATATCCTCTATCCTATCCTATTCTTTATCCTATCCTATCCTGAATCCTATGATATCCTCTATCCTGTCCTCTGTCCTATCCTATCCTCTATCCTATCCTATCCTCTATCATACCCTATCCTCTATCCTATCCTATCCTCTATCCTATCCTATCCTCTATCCTATCCTATCCTCTATCCTATCCTATCCTCTATCCTATCCTATCCTATCCTATCCTCTATCCCATCCTATCCTATCCTCTATCCCATCCTATCCTATCCTCTATCCTATCCTATCCTCTATCCTATCCTATCCTCTATCCTATCCTATCCTCTATCCTATCCTATCCTCTATTACATCCTATCCTCTATCCTATCCAATCCTCTATCGTATCCTCTATCCTATCCTATCCTTTATCCTATCCTATCCTCAATCCTATGATATCCTCTATCCTATCCCATCCTTTATCCTATCCTATCCTGAATCCTATGATATCCTCTATCCTGTCCTCTGTCCTATCCTATCCCCTATCCTATCCTATCCTCTATCCTATCCTATCCTATCCTCTATCCTATCCTATCCTCTATCCTATCCTATCCTATCCTATCCTCTATCCCATCCTATCCTATCCTCTATCCTATCCTATCCTATCCTATCCTCTATCCCATCCTATCCTATCCTCTATCCTATCCTATCCTCTATCCTATCCTATCCTTTATCCTATCCTATCCTCAATCCTATGATATCCTCTATCCTATCCTATTCTTTATCCTATCCTATCCTGAATCCTATGATATCCTCTATCCTGTCCTCTGTCCTATCCTATCCTCTATCCTATCCTATCCTCTATCATATCCTATCCTCTATCCTATCCTATCCTCTATCCTATCCTATCCTCTATCCTATCCTATCCTCTATCCTATCCTATCCTCTATCCTATCCTATCCTATCCTATCCTCTATCCTAACCTATCCTATCCTCTATCCTATCCTATCCTCTATCCTATCCTATCCTCTATCCTATCCTATCCTCTATCCTATCCTATCCTCTATCCTATCCTATTCTCTATCCTACCCTATTCTCTATCCTATCCTATCCTCTATCCTATCCTATCCTCTATCCTATCCTATCCTCTATCCTATCCTATCCTATATCCTATCCTATCCTCTATCCTATCCTACCCTCTATACTATCCTATCCTCTATCCTATCCTATCCGCTATCCTATCCTATCCTCTATCCTATCCTATCCTCTATCCTATCCTATCCTCTATCCTATCCTATCCTCTATCCTATCCTATCCTCTATTATATACTATCCTCTATCCTGTCCTATCCTCTATCCTATCCTCTATTATATACTATCCTCTATCCTGTCCTATCCTCTATCCTATCCTCTATCCTATCCTATACTCTATCCTATCCTATCCTCTATCCTATCCAATCCTATGACATCCTCTATCCTATCCAATCCTTTATCCTATCCTATCCTGAATCCTATGATATCCTCTATCCTGTCCTCTATCGTATCCTATCCTCTATCCTATCCTATCCTCTATCCTATCCTATCCTCTATCCTATCCTATCCTATCCTATCCTCTATCCCATCCTATCCTATCCTCTATCCTATCCTATCCTATCCTATCCTCTATCCCATCCTATCCTATCCTCTATCCTATCCTATCCTCTATCCTATCCTATCCTTTATCCTATCCTATCCTCAATCCTATGATATCCTCTATCCTATCCTATTCTTTATCCTATCCTATCCTGAATCCTATGATATCCTCTATCCTGTCCTCTGTCCTATCCTATCCTCTATCCTATCCTATCCTCTATCATACCCTATCCTCTATCCTATCCTATCCTCTATCCTATCCTATCCTCTATCCTATCCTATCCTCTATCCTATCCTATCCTCTATCCTATCCTATCCTATCCTATCCTCTATCCCATCCTATCCTATCCTCTATCCCATCCTATCCTATCCTCTATCCTATCCTATCCTCTATCCTATCCTATCCTCTATCCTATCCTATCCTCTATCCTATCCTATCCTCTATTACATCCTATCCTCTATCCTATCCAATCCTCTATCGTATCCTCTATCCTATCCTATCCTTTATCCTATCCTATCCTCAATCCTATGATATCCTCTATCCTATCCCATCCTTTATCCTATCCTATCCTGAATCCTATGATATCCTCTATCCTGTCCTCTGTCCTATCCTATCCCCTATCCTATCCTATCCTCTATCCTATCCTATCCTATCCTCTATCCTATCCTATCCTCTATCCTATCCTATCCTATCCTATCCTCTATCCCATCCTATCCTATCCTCTATCCTATCCTATCCTATCCTATCCTCTATCCCATCCTATCCTATCCTCTATCCTATCCTATCCTCTATCCTATCCTATCCTTTATCCTATCCTATCCTCAATCCTATGATATCCTCTATCCTATCCTATTCTTTATCCTATCCTATCCTGAATCCTATGATATCCTCTATCCTGTCCTCTGTCCTATCCTATCCTCTATCCTATCCTATCCTCTATCATATCCTATCCTCTATCCTATCCTATCCTCTATCCTATCCTATCCTCTATCCTATCCTATCCTCTATCCTATCCTATCCTCTATCCTATCCTATCCTATCCTATCCTCTATCCTAACCTATCCTATCCTCTATCCTATCCTATCCTCTATCCTATCCTATCCTCTATCCTATCCTATCCTCTATCCTATCCTATCCTCTATCCTATCCTATTCTCTATCCTACCCTATTCTCTATCCTATCCTATCCTCTATCCTATCCTATCCTCTATCCTATCCTATCCTCTATCCTATCCTATCCTATATCCTATCCTATCCTCTATCCTATCCTACCCTCTATACTATCCTATCCTCTATCCTATCCTATCCGCTATCCTATCCTATCCTCTATCCTATCCTATCCTCTATCCTATCCTATCCTCTATCCTATCCTATCCTCTATCCTATCCTATCCTCTATTATATACTATCCTCTATCCTGTCCTATCCTCTATCCTATCCTCTATTATATACTATCCTCTATCCTGTCCTATCCTCTATCCTATCCTCTATCCTATCCTATACTCTATCCTATCCTATCCTCTATCCTATCCAATCCTATGACATCCTCTATCCTATCCAATCCTTTATCCTATCCTATCCTGAATCCTATGATATCCTCTATCCTGTCCTCTATCGTATCCTATCCTCTATCCTATCCTATCCTCTATCCTATCCTATCCTCTATCCTATCCTATCCTATCCTATCCTCTATCCCATCCTATCCTATCCTCTATCCTATCCTATCCTATCCTATCCTCTATCCCATCCTATCCTATCCTCTATCCTATCCTATCCTCTATCCTATCCTATCCTTTATCCTATCCTATCCTCAATCCTATGATATCCTCTATCCTATCCTATTCTTTATCCTATCCTATCCTGAATCCTATGATATCCTCTATCCTGTCCTCTGTCCTATCCTATCCTCTATCCTATCCTATCCTCTATCATACCCTATCCTCTATCCTATCCTATCCTCTATCCTATCCTATCCTCTATCCTATCCTATCCTCTATCCTATCCTATCCTCTATCCTATCCTATCCTCTATCCTATCCTATCCTATCCTATCCTCTATCCTAACCTATCCTATCCTCTATCCTATCCTATCCTCTATCCTATCCTATCCTCTATCCTATCCTATCCTCTATCCTATCCTATCCTCTATCCTATCCTATTCTCTATCCTACCCTATTCTCTATCCTATCCTATCCTCTATCCTATCCTATCCTCTATCCTATCCTATCCTCTATCCTATCCTATCCTATATCCTATCCTATCCTCTATCCTATCCTACCCTCTATCCTATCCTATCCTCTATCCTATCCTATCCTCTATCCTATCATATCCTCTATCCTATCCTATCCTCTATCCTATCCTATCCTCTATTATATACTATCCTCTATCCTGTCCTATCCTCTATCCTATCCTCTATTATATACTATCCTCTATCCTGTCCTATCCTCTATCCTATCCTCTATCCTATCCTTTGTCCTATCCTATACTCTATCCTATCCTATCCTCTATCCTATCCAATCCTATGACATCCTCTATCCTATCCAATCCTTTATCCTATCCTATCCTGAATCCTATGATATCCTCTATCCTGTCCTCTATCCTATCCTACCCTCTACCCTATCCTATCCTCTATCCTATCCTATCCTCTATCCTATCCTATCCTCTATCCTATCCTATCCTCTATCCCATCCTATCCTCTATCCTATCCTATCCTCTATCCTATCCTATCCTCTATCCTATCCTATCCTCTATTACATCCTATCCTCTATCCTATCCAATCCTCTATCGTATCCTCTATCCTATCCTATCCTTTATCCTATCCTATCCTCAATCCTATGATATCCTCTATCCTATCCCATCCTTTATCCTATCCTATCCTGAATCCTATGATATTCTTTATCCTGTCCTCTGTCCTATCCTATCCCCTATGCTATCCTATCCTCTATCCTATCCTATCCTATCCTCTATCCTATCCTATCCTCTATCCTATCCTATCCTCTATCCTATCCTATCCTCTATCCTATCCTATCCTATCCTATCCTCTATCCCATCCTATCCTATCCTCTATCCCATCCTATCCTATCCTCTATCCTATCCTATCCTCTATCCTATCCTATCCTCTATCCTATCCTATCCTCTATCCTATCCTATCCTCTATCCTATCCTATCCTCTATTACATCCTATCCTCTATCCTATCCAATCCTCTATCGTATCCTCTATCCTATCCTATCCTTTATCCTATCCTATCCTCAATCCTATGATATCCTCTATCCTATCCCATCCTTTATCCTATCCTATCCTGAATCCTATGATATCCTCTATCCTGTCCTCTGTCCTATCCTATCCCCTATCCTATCCTATCCTCTATCCTATCCTATCCTATCCTCTATCCTATCCTATCCTCTATCCTATCCTATCCTCTATCCTATCCTATCCTATCCTATCCTCTATCCCATCCTATCCTATCCTCTATCCTATCCTATCCTATCCTATCCTCTATCCCATCCTATCCTATCCTCTATCCTATCCTATCCTCTATCCTATCCTATCCTTTATCCTATCCTATCCTCAATCCTATGATATCCTCTATCCTATCCTATTCTTTATCCTATCCTATCCTGAATCCTATGATATCCTCTATCCTGTCCTCTGTCCTATCCTATCCTCTATCCTATCCTATCCTCTATCATATCCTATCCTCTATCCTATCCTATCCTCTATCCTATCCTATCCTCTATCCTATCCTATCCTCTATCCTATCCTATCCTCTATCCTATCCTATCCTATCCTATCCTCTATCCTAACCTATCCTATCCTCTATCCTATCCTATCCTCTATCCTATCCTATCCTCTATCCTATCCTATCCTCTATCCTATCCTATCCTCTATCCTATCCTATTCTCTATCCTACCCTATTCTCTATCCTATCCTATCCTCTATCCTATCCTATCCTCTATCCTATCCTATCCTCTATCCTATCCTATCCTATATCCTATCCTATCCTCTATCCTATCCTACCCTCTATACTATCCTATCCTCTATCCTATCCTATCCGCTATCCTATCCTATCCTCTATCCTATCCTATCCTCTATCCTATCCTATCCTCTATCCTATCCTATCCTCTATCCTATCCTATCCTCTATCCTATCCTATCCGCTATCCTATCCTATCCTCTATCCTATCCTATCCTCTATCCCATCCTATCCTCTATCCTGTCCTATCCTCTATCCTATCCTCTATCCTATCCTCTGTCCTATCCTATACTCTATCCTATCCTATCCTCTATCCTATCCAATCCTATGACATCCTCTATCCTATCCAATCCTTTATCCTATCCTATCCTGAATCCTATGATATCCTCTATCCTGTCCTCTATCGTATCCTATCCTCTATCCTATCCTATCCTCTATCCTATCCTATCCTCTATCCTATCCTATCCTCTATCCTATCCTATCCTATCCTATCCTCTATCCCATCCTATCCTATCCTCTATCCTATCCTATCCTATCCTATCCTCTATCCCATCCTATCCTATCCTCTATCCTATCCTATCCTCTATCCTATCCTATCCTTTATCCTATCCTATCCTCAATCCTATGATATCCTCTATCCTATCCTATTCTTTATCCTATCCTATCCTGAATCCTATGATATCCTCTATCCTGTCCTCTGTCCTATCCTATCCTCTATCCTATCCTATCCTCTATCATACCCTATCCTCTATCCTATCCTATCCTCTATCCTATCCTATCCTCTATCCTATCCTATCCTCTATCCTATCCTATCCTCTATCCTATCCTATCCTATCCTATCCTCTATCCTAACCTATCCTATCCTCTATCCTATCCTATCCTCTATCCTATCCTATCCTCTATCCTATCCTATCCTCTATCCTATCCTATCCTCTATCCTATCCTATTCTCTATCCTACCCTATTCTCTATCCTATCCTATCCTCTATCCTATCCTATCCTCTATCCTATCCTATCCTCTATCCTATCCTATCCTATATCCTATCCTATCCTCTATCCTATCCTACCCTCTATCCTATCCTATCCTCTATCCTATCCTATCCTCTATCCTATCATATCCTCTATCCTATCCTATCCTCTATCCTATCCTATCCTCTATTATATACTATCCTCTATCCTGTCCTATCCTCTATCCTATCCTCTATTATATACTATCCTCTATCCTGTCCTATCCTCTATCCTATCCTCTATCCTATCCTCTGTCCTATCCTATACTCTATCCTATCCTATCCTCTATCCTATCCAATCCTATGACATCCTCTATCCTATCCAATCCTTTATCCTATCCTATCCTGAATCCTATGATATCCTCTATCCTGTCCTCTATCGTATCCTATCCTCTATCCTATCCTATCCTCTATCCTATCCTATCCTCAATCCTATGATATCCTCTATCCTATCCTATCCTTTATCCTGTCCTATCCTCAATCCTATGATATCCTCTATCCTATCCTCTATCCTATCCTATCCTCTATCCTATACTATCCTCTATCCTATCCTATCCTATCCTCTATCCTATCCTATACTATCCTATCCTCTATCCCAACCTATCCTACCCTCTGTCCTATCCTATCCTCTATCCTATCCTATCCTCTATCCTATCATATCCTCTATCCTATCCTACCCTCCATCCTATCCTATACTCTATCCTATCCTCTATTATATCCTCTGTCCTATCCTATACTCTATCCTATCCTATCCTCTATCCTATCCAATCCTCTATCGTATCCTCTATCCTATCCTATCCTTTATCCTATGATATCCTCTATCCTATTCTCTATCCTATCCTATCCTCTATCCTATCCTATCCTCTATCCTATCCTATCGTCTATCCTATCCTATCCTCTATCCTATCCTATCCTCTATCCTATCCTATCCTCTATCCTATTATATCCTCTATCCTATCCTATCCTCTATCCTATCCTATCCTCTATCCTATCCTATCCTCTATCCTATCCTATCCTATCCTATCCTCTATCCCATCCTATCCTATCCTCTATCCTATCCTCTATCCTATCCTATCCTCTATCCTATCCTATCCTATCCTATCCTCTATCCCATCCTATCCTATCCTCTATCCTATCCTATCCTCTATCCTATCCTATCCTCTATCCTATCATATCCTCTATCCTATCCTACCCTCTATCCCATCCTATCCTCTATCCTATCCTATCCTCTATCCTATCCTATCCTCTATCCTATCCTATCCTCTATCCTATCCTATCCTCTATCCTATCCTATCCTCTATCCTATCCTATCCTCTATTATATCATATCCTCTATCCTATCCAACCCTCTATCGTATCCTCTATCCTATCCTATCCTTTATCCTATCCTATCCTCAATCCTATGATATCCTCTATCCTATCCTATCCTTTATCCTATCCTATCCTGAATCCTATGATATCCTCTATCCTATCCTATCCTATCCTATCCTCTATCCCATCCTATCCTATCCTCTATCCTATCCTATCCTCTATCCTATCCTATCCTCTATCCTATCATATCCTCTATCCTATCCTACCCTCTATCCCATCCTATCCTCTATCCTATCCTATCCTCTATCCTATCCTATCCTCTATCCTATCCTATCCTCTATCCTATCCTATCCTCTATCCTATCCTATCCTCTATCCTATCCTATCCTATCCTATCCTCTATCCCATCCTATCCTATCCTCTATCCTATCCTATCCTCTATCCTATCCTATCCTCTATCCTATCATATCCTCTATCCTATCCTACCCTCTATCCCATCCTATCCTCTATCCTATCCTATCCTCTATCCTATCATATCCTCTATCCTATCCTACCCTCTATCCCATCCTATCCTTTATCCTATCCTATCCTCAATCCTATGATATCCTCAATCCTATCCTCTATCCTATCCTATCCTCTATCCTATCCTATCCTCTATCCTATCCTATCCTCTATTATATCCTATCCTCTATCCTATCCTATCCTATCCTATCCTCTATCCCATCCTATCCTATCCTCTATCCTATCCTCTATCCTATCCTATCCTCTATCCTATCCTATCCTCTATCCTATCCTATCCTCTATCCTATCCTATCCTATCCTATCCTCTATCCCATCCTATCCTATCCTCTATCCTATCCTATCCTCTATCCTATCCTATCCTCTATCCTATCATATCCTCTATCCTATCCTACCCTCTACCCTATCCTATCCTCTATCCTATCCTATCCTCTATCCTAACCTATTTTTTTTTTTTTTTTTTTTTTTTTCCGAGGAGGTAATCTCGTTACGGATACCCGAACCCCCCCGGGGGGGGGGTGGTCCGGGTTATGTGGGACTCCTCGGCTGGTTGGTGCAACGCCGAGTATACCCACTAACTCCTCCCCGTCCGTCCCTAGACTCCTGGGGGCACCCGTGCTCTGCGCGCGCATGTCAATCCGGTGTGCCCCCGCCTTAGCATACCACCCAGGGGGGGACGCGGCCCCCTCCCGTACCTACTCTATCCGAAGGCACCACGCAACGGACGACGTGGCGCCTTCCCCCCTGTTAGGCCGCCCGATGAGCATCCGAGCCCCCGCTCGAGATGCCCGGCGGCCTCCGGGGACGCCGTTGGTGACCGAGTGTAAGGGGATATCCGATCCCCCGCCTCGAGATCATCAAGGGCGTCCCCGCTCGCGTCAGAGGCGTCGCAACGGGGGTACGCCCCCGGGGCGTACCCTGCGCCGCCTCCCCCCCCTTCGGCCGGGATCGTGATTACGCTCCCGATCCCGTTCCGCAGCCTCCTTCCGCAGCATAACCCGCTCACAGAAGGAAGCGAACCCCCTCCACGCCTCCTCGCCACCGGCTGCCGCAGCGACGACAGCCGGGAGCGAGAGGTCGTGGCCCACCGCGCGCCGCAGGGCACGGCGCTCTCCCCCCCATGCCGGACACTCCTCCAGAGTGTGTTGCGCCGTGTCCCGCGGCTCGCCGCAGTGGTGACACGCCTCATCGGTCTCCCTCCCGATGCGACACAGGTAGTCGCCGAAGCACCCGTGCCCGCTCATCACCTGCGTCACACGGTAGGAGACCCTATGCCCCATCCATCCCCTGTTCCATTGATCGAACACCGGGAGGATGGCCCGAACGGCCCGCCTCTCGCCCTCCCTCGTCCCGGGAAGGCTATCGCGCCACTCCCGGGCTGCGTGCCGCCGAGCATGTCGCCTGAGCTCATCCACCATGAGCCGCGCCTGATCCGGGGCCACCCCCCGGAGCCGGAGTTCCCTGGAGTGCGTATGCACATCCGCCAACACGCGGGCCTCCAGCTCGAGGGGTATCAGCCCCGACATCACCATCGCCGTCGCGTATGAAATGGTGCGGTACCCCCGCACGATGCCTATGGCCAGCCTGCGCTCGATGCGACGCAGCAGCGACCGTGTGCCGCCACTGCGCCCCCTAGCCAAGACATCGCGCGCCCACACAGGGGCTCCGTACAGGACCAAAACTCGCACCACCACCGCGAACAGACGACGCACCCGTCCACAGGGTCCCCCGAGATTCGGGAGAAGGCGACCGAGCGCAGCGGTCGCCCTCTCCGCCCGGGGCGCCAGCGACTCAAGGTGGCGGTCAAAACGCCACCGGCCGTCAAGCTCGAGTCCCAGGTACCGCATCTGGGACCCGACCTTGACCATCCCCTCCCCCACGCAGATCCAGCACTGGGGAGGCGCCGCCAACCGGGCCGAGCGGAGAAACCACATGGCCCTGGTTTTCTCGACGGACACCTCTAGGCCCAGCGACCGGATCGCGCGCACCGCGCGCCACGCGCCGCGCTCCGCCAGGCAGATGGCCTCCTTCGCATACCTCCCGGTGGCCAATACCAGCGTGTCGTCGGCGTAACACGTCAGGCTGACCCCGGGAGGCATCTCCTCCCGCAGGACGCGATCGTACGCAAGATTCCACAGCAACGGGCCCAACACCGAGCCCTGCGGAACCCCGCGCACGACGCCCCTGCGCACCATCCCGTACCGGCCGGGATACTCTATACCCCTGTCGGAGAGATAGCTCCCGATCACACTTCTGAGATACAGAGGCACCCGGTGGAAGACCAGGGCCTCCATTATCCGATCCCAGGGGACGGTGTTGAACGCGTTAGCGATATCCCAGGATATCGCCAACGCAACACCGCCCCCCCTCGTACAGGCCTCCGAGAGAGCCCTCACCCGCCGAATAGCGTCGACGGTGGAGAGACCCTCCCGGAAGCCGAATTGAACCCCGCTCAGATCGGGGACCCCTCCCGCCGACAGGTGCCGGACGAGGCGTCCAACGAGTACGCGCTCGAACAACTTCCCCGCCTCGTCCAGCAGACAAATTGGCCGGTACCCTGAGGGCGAGTCCCGGGACTTGCCCCCCTTCGGAAGGAGGACCAACCTGCCCGACTTCCACTCCGTGGGGAACACCCCCTCCCTCAGACAGCCGTTATACAGCTGCCGGAGTTCGGCGGCGAGTCCCCCCTCCAAGGCCAAGACCAACGCGCGGCCCGGCACCCCGTCCGGGCCCGGGGCCTTGCGGCCCACCCGCCGCGCCCTGGCCATCGCCTCACCCAGCTCGCCGGCCGACACCTCCCACTCTGCGGACCAGGAGAGAGGCTCCTGTTCCCAATGGGAGCGGCGCAGTTGTCCCCCCTCTCGCGGGAAGAGGGACGCCACCACTCCCTCGAGCAGGTGGGGGTCCATCGACTCCGTCACCGGAGGCGCCCACGCGCGCAGCTTGTTCATGACAAGCTTGTACGGGCGCCCCCATGGATCGGAGTCCACCGTGCCGACGAGCTCCGACCACGCGTCGGCCTTGGCCCGCGCGATAGCCCTGCGGAGAACCCCGAGCGCGGCTCGGTACTCCCCGCCGAGCCTCGCCGTCGCCTCCTCGTCGTCGCGCCTCCTACGCGCTCGGCCGTACCGACGCCGCGCGGCATTGCAGGCACGCCGGAGCTCCGCAATGCCGGCGGACCACCAGTACGCCGCCCTCCTGGGGGCGAACCGGCTGCGGGGCATGGCGGTGTCGCACACCGCCGTCATTACCTCCCGCAGCCGCCTCGCCCCTTGCGCAGGCGCCAGCTCGGACAGGGCCGGCCCCGTCCATGTCGCCGCGGCTACCGCGGCCCCGAACGCGTCCGCGTCCAGCCGCTTCAAGGCCCATCGCGGCCGTCGGTCCCCCCGGCCCGGCCGGGAATCCCGCGCGTGGAGGGTGGGCCACACGTCCATGACGATGGGCGTATGGTCTGACGCAATCTCTATCTCCTCGGCCACCCTCCATCCCGACACCCGGCGCACGGCCGAGGGAGTCCCCCATGTCAGGTCGACAATCGAGACCCCCTGCGGACGCACGCACGTCGGCGTGGATCCCCGGTTAATCAACCGGAGATCCAGGCCGGCCGCCCAGGTTAACACCTCGCTACCCCTAGTGGTCGTCCTGGGACTCCCCCACGATACCGCGTGGGCATTGAAGTCTCCCAAAACGAGAACCGGGCGGGCGCTGCACCGCGCGATGCAGCTGTTCAGCCCGCCCAGGAACCCCCGAAATTGATCGAGGCCACAGCTCGGCGAGATGTAGATCCCGACAACCGCGATGTCCCCCCATTGCACCGCCACGAATCCCTCGCCCCGCTCCAGAAGGGAGACCGACGGGGACCCGGGGCGGCTTCCCGCCACTATTACTACGGAGCCGATCTCGTCCCCCACCCAGAAGGGGTGTTCGGGGATTGCGTACGGCTCCGCCGCAACTGCCAGCCCAGCCCCCCACTCGCGCACGGCTTGGACAAACAGGTCCTGTGCCGCGCGCGAGTGGTTGAGGTTCGCCTGCAGAACCGGAGTAGGATTAAAAGTACCTACTCTAACATGGGCTCTGCAGAGTCCCCTCCCTGGGAGGTCCGGGCCCCCGGCGCCGTCTGCGGCCGCTGCGCGGATGCAGCCCCAGACGCGCCCTTCTCTTTCGTCGCCGCGCGGCCCCTCTTGGGAGCCGGGGCACACGCTTTGGCCCCGAATCTATGGCCCGATGGTCTCCCCAGGTCCGCGCAGAGCGGACACCTGGGGGCGGCCTTACAGGCCGAAGCCCGGTGCTCCGCCGCCCCGCAGCGGTAGCGCATCCTATCCTCTATCCTATCCTCTATCCTATCCTCTATCCTATCCTCTATCCTATCCTCTGTCCTATCCTACACTCTATCCTATCCTATCCTCTATCCTACCCTATTCTCTATCCTATCCTATCATCTATCCTATCGTATCCTCTATCCTATCCTATCCTCTATCCTATCCAATTACCTATCCTATCCTCTATCCATCCTCTATCGTAATCTATCCTCTATCCTATCCTATCCTCTAACCTATCCTATCCTCTATCCTATCCTATCTTCTATCCTATCCTATCCTCTATCCTATCCTATCCTCTATCCTATCCTATCCTCTATCCTATCCTATCCTCTATCCTATCCTAAGCCTCTATCCTATCCTATCCTATATCCTATCCTATCCTCTATCCTATCATATCCTCTATCCTATCCTACCCTCTATCCTATCATATCCTCTATCCTATCCTATCCTCTATAATATCCTATCCTCTATCCTATCCTATCCTCTATCCTATCCTATCCTCTATTATATACTATCCTCTATCCTGTCCTATCCTCTATCCTATCCTCTGTCCTATCCTATACTCTATCCTATCCTATCCTCTATCCTATCCAATCCTATGACATCCTCTATCCTATCCTATCCTTTATCCTATCCTATCCTGAATCCTATGATATCCTCTATCCTGTCCTCTATCGTATCCTATCCTCTATCCTATCCTATCCTCTATCCTATCCTATCCTCAATCCTATGATATCCTCTATCCTATCCTATCCTTTATCCTATCCTATCCTCAATCCTATGATATCCTCTATCCTATCCTATCCTTTATCCTATCCTATCCTCAATCCTATGATATCCTCTATCCTATCCTCTATCCTATCCTATCCTCTATCCTATACTATCCTCTATCCTATCCTCTATCCTATCCTATACTATCCTATCCTCTATCCCAACCTATCCTACCCTCTGTCCTATCCTATCCTCTATCCTATCCTATCCTCTATCCTATCATATCCTCTATCCTATCCTACCCTCCATCCTATCCTATACTCTATCCTATCCTCTATTATATCCTCTGTCCTATCCTATACTCTATCCTATCCTATCCTCTATCCTATCCAATCCTCTATCGTATCCTCTATCCTATCCTATCCTTTATCCTATCCTATCCTCAATCCTATGATATCCTCTATCCTATCCTCTATCCTATCCTATCCTCTATCCTATCCTATCCTCTATCCTATCCTATCGTCTATCCTATCCTATCCTCTATCCTATCCTATCCTCTATCCTATCCTATCCTCTATCCTATCCTATCCTATCCTCTATCCTATCCTATCCTCTATCCTATCCTATCCTCTATCCTATCCTATCCTCTATCCTATCCTATCCTCTATCCTATCATATCCTCTATCCTATCCTACCCTCTATCCTATCCTCTATCCTATCCTCTATCCTATCCTCTGTCCTATCCAATACTCTATCCAATCCTATCCTCTATCCTATCCAATCCTCTATCGTATCCTCTATCCTATCCTATCCTTTATCCTAGCCTATCCTCAATCCTATGATATCCTCTATCCTATCCTCTATCCTATCCTATCCTCTATCCTATCCTATCCTCTATCCTATCCTATCGTCTATCCTATCCTACCCTCTATCCTATCCTATCCTCTATCCTATCCTATCCTCTATCCTATTATATCCTCTATCCTATCCTATCCTCTATCCTATCCTATCCTCTATCCTATCCTCTCCTCTATCCTATCCTATCCTATCCTATCCTCTATCCCATCCTATCCTATCCTCTATCCTATCCTCTATCCTATCCTATCCTCTATCCTATCCTATCCTATCCTACCCTCTATCCCATCCTATCCTATCCTCTATCCTATCCTATCCTCTATCCTATCCTATCCTCTATCCTATCATATCCTCTATCCTATCCTACCCTCTATCCCATCCTATCCTCTATCCTATCCTATCCTCTATCCTATCCTATCCTCTATCCTATCCTATCCTATCCTCTATCCTATCCTATCCTCTATCCTATCCTATCCTCTATTATATCCTATCCTCTATCCTATCCAACCCTCTATCGTATCCTCTATCCTATCCTATCCTTTATCCTATCCTATCCTCAATCCTATGATATCCTCTATCCTATCCTATCCTTTATCCTATCCTATCCTGAATCCTATGATATCCTCTATCCTCTCCTCTGTCCTATCAAATCCTCTATCCTATCCTATCCTCTATCCTCTCCTATCCTCTATCCTATCCTATCCTCTATCGTATCCTATCCTCTATCCCATCCTATCCTCTATCCTATCCTATCCTCTATCCTATCCTATCCTCTATCCTATCCTATCCTCTATCCTATCCTATCCTCTATCCTATCCTATCCTCTATCCTATCCTATCCTCTATCCTATCCTATCCTCTATCCTATCCTATCCTCTATCCTATCATATCCTCTATCCTATCCTACCCTCTATCCTATCCTATCCTCTATCCTATCATCTATCCTATCCTCTGTCCTATCCTATACTCTATCCTATTCTATCCTCTATCCTATCCAATCCTCTATCGTATCCTCTATCCTATCCTATCCTTTATCCTATCCTATCTTCAATCCTATGATATCCTCAATCCTATCCTCTATCCTATCCTATCCTCTATCCTATCCTATCCTCTATTATATCCTATTGTCTATCCTATCCTATCCTATCCTATCCTCTATCCCATCCTATCCTATCCTCTATCCTATCCTCTATCCTATCCTATCCTCTATCCTATCCTATCCTATCCTATCCTCTATCCCATCCTATCCTATCCTCAATCCTATGATATCCTCTATCCTATCCTATCCTTTATCCTATCCTATCCTGAATCCTATGATATCCTCTATCCTCTCCTCTGTCCTATCAAATCCTCTATCCTATCCTATCCTCTATCCTATCCTATCCTCTATCCTATCCTATCCTCTATCCTATCCTATCCTCTATCGTATCCTATCCTCTATCCTATCCTATCCTCTATCCTATCCTATCCTCTATCCTATCCTATCCTCTATCCTATCCTATCCTCTATCCTATCCTATCCTCTATCCTATCCTCTATCCTATCCTATCCTCTATCCTATCCTATCCTCTATCCTATCCTATCCTCTATCCTATCATATCCTCTATCCTATCCTACCCTCTATCCTATCCTATCCTCTATCCTATCCTCTATCCTATCCTCTGTCCTATCCTATACTCTATCCTATCCTATCCTCTATCCTATCCAATCCTCTATCGTATCCTCTATCCTATCCTATCCTTTATCCTATCCTATCCTCAATCCTATGATATCCTCTATCATATCCTATCCTTTATCCTATCCTATCCTGAATCCTATGATATCCTCTATCCTGTCCTCTGTCCTATCCTATCCTCTATCCTATCCTATCCTCTATCATATCCTATCCTCTATCCTATCCTATCCTCTATCCTATCCTATCCTCTATCCTATCCTATCCTATTGTCTATCCTATCCTCTATCCTATCCTATCCTGTATCCTATCCTATCCTATCCTCTATCCTATCCTCTATCCTATCCTCTATCCTATCCTATCCTCTATCCTATCCTATCCTCTATCCTATCCTATCCTCTATCCTATCATATCCTCTATCCTATCCTACCCTCTATCCTATCCTCTATCCTATCCTCTATCCTATCCTCTGTCCTATCCTATACTCTATCCTATCCTATCCTCTATCCTATCCAATCCTCTATCGTATCCTCTATCCTATCCTATCCTTTATCCTATCCTATCCTCAATCCTATGATATCCTCTATCCTATCCTCTATCCTATCCTATCCTCTATCCTATCCTATCGTCTATCCTATCCTATCCTCTATCCTATCCTATCCTCTATCCTATCCTATCCTCTATCCTATTATATCCTCTATCCTATCCTATCCTCTATCCTATCCTATCCTCTATCCTATCCTATCCTCTATCCTATCCTATCCTATCCTATCCTCTATCCTATCCTCTATCCTATCCTCTATCCTATCCTATCCTCTATCCTATCCTATCCTATCCTATCCTCTATCCCATCCTATCCTATCCTCTATCCTATCCTATCCTCTATCCTATCCTATCCTCTATCCTATCATATCCTCTATCCTATCCTACCCTCTATCCCATCCTATCCTCTATCCTATCCTATCCTCTATCCTATCCTATCCTCTATCCTATCCTATCCTCTATCCTATCCTATCCTCTATCCTATCCTATCCTCTATTATATCCTATCCTCTATCCTATCCAACCCTCTATCGTATCCGCTATCCTATCCTATCCTTTATCCTATCCTATCCTCAATCCTATGATATCCTCAATCCTATCCTATCCTTTATCCTATCCTATCCTGAATCCTATGATATCCTCTATCCTCTCCTCTGTCCTATCAAATCCTCTATCCTATCCTATCCTCTATCCTATCCTATCCTCTATCCTATCCTATCCTCTATCCTATCCTATCCTCTATCGTATCCTATCCTCTATCCTATCCTATCCTCTATCGTATCCTATCCTCTATCCCATCCTATCCTCTATCCTATCCTATCCTCTATCCTATCCTATCCTCTATCCTATCCTATCCTCTATCCTATCCTATCCTCTATCCTATCCTATCCTCTATCCTATCCTATCCTCTATCCTATCCTATCCTCTATCCTATCCTATCCTCTATCCTATCCTATCCTATCCTCTATCCTATCCTATCCTCTATCTTATCCTATCCTCTATTATATCCTATCCTCTATCCTATCCAACCCTCTATCGT
The DNA here is from genome assembly GCF_050948215.1 of Halictus rubicundus. Lineage (NCBI taxonomy): Eukaryota > Metazoa > Arthropoda > Insecta > Hymenoptera > Halictidae > Halictus > Halictus rubicundus. The sequence goes on along the minus strand of NW_027488659.1, from coordinate 480,706 downwards.
ATCCTCTATCCTATCCTATCCTTTATCCTATCCTATCCTCAATCCTATGATATCCTCTATCCTATCCTATCCTTTATCCTATCCTATCCTGAATCCTATGATATCCTCTATCCTCTCCTCTGTCCTATCAAATCCTCTATCCTATCCTATCCTCTATCCTATCCTATCCTCTATCCTATCCTATCCTCTATCGTATCCTATCCTCTATCCCATCCTATCCTCTATCCTATCCTATCCTCTATCCTATCCTATCCTCTATCCTATCCTATCCTCTATCCTATCCTATCCTCTATCCTATCCTATCCTCTATCCTATCCTATCCTCTATCCTATCCTATCCTCTATCCTATCCTATCCTCTATCCTATCATATCCTCTATCCTATCCTACCCTCTATCCTATCCTATCCTCTATCCTATCATCTATCCTATCCTCTGTCCTATCCTATACTCTATCCTATTCTATCCTCTATCCTATCCAATCCTCTATCGTATCCTCTATCCTATCCTATCCTTTATCCTATCCTATCTTCAATCCTATGATATCCTCAATCCTATCCTCTATCCTATCCTATCCTCTATCCTATCCTATCCTCTATTATATCCTATTGTCTATCCTATCCTATCCTATCCTATCCTCTATCCCATCCTATCCTATCCTCTATCCTATCCTCTATCCTATCCTATCCTCTATCCTATCCTATCCTATCCTATCCTCTATCCCATCCTATCCTATCCTCAATCCTATGATATCCTCGATCCTATCCTATCCTTTATCCTATCCTATCCTGAATCCTATGATATCCTCTATCCTCTCCTCTGTCCTATCAAATCCTCTATCCTATCCTATCCTCTATCCTATCCTATCCTCTATCCTATCCTATCCTCTATCCTATCCTATCCTCTATCCTATCCTATCCTCTATCCTATCCTATCCTCTATCGTATCCTATCCTCTATCCTATCCTATCCTCTATCCTATCCTATCCTCTATCCTATCCTATCCTCCATCCTATCCTATCCTCTATCCTATCCTATCCTCTATCCTATCCTCTATCCTATCCTATCCTCTATCCTATCCTATCCTCTATCCTATCCTATCCTCTATCCTATCATATCCTCTATCCTATCCTACCCTCTATCCTATCCTATCCTCTATCCTATCATCTATCCTATCCTCTGTCCTATCCTATACTCTATCCTATTCTATCCTCTATCCTATCCAATCCTCTATCGTATCCTCTATCCTATCCTATCCTTTATCCTATCCTATCTTCAATCCTATGATATCCTCAATCCTATCCTCTATCCTATCCTATCCTCTATCCTATCCTATCCTCTATTATATCCTATTGTCTATCCTATCCTATCCTATCCTATCCTCTATCCCATCCTATCCTATCCTCTATCCTATCCTCTATCCTATCCTATCCTCTATCCTATCCTATCCTATCCTATCCTCTATCCCATCCTATCCTATCCTCAATCCTATGATATCCTCTATCCTATCCTATCCTTTATCCTATCCTATCCTGAATCCTATGATATCCTCTATCCTCTCCTCTGTCCTATCAAATCCTCTATCCTATCCTATCCTCTATCCTATCCTATCCTCTATCCTATCCTATCCTCTATCCTATCCTATCCTCTATCGTATCCTATCCTCTATCCTATCCTATCCTCTATCCTATCCTCTATCCTATCCTCTGTCCTATCCTATACTCTATCCTATCCTATCCTCTATCCTATCCAATCCTCTATCGTATCCTCTATCCTATCCTATCCTCTATCCTATCCAATCCTCTATCGTATCCTCTATCCTATCCTATCCTTTATCCTATCCTATCCTCAATCCTATGATATCCTCAATCCTATCCTCTATCCTATCCTATCCTCTATCCTATCCTATCCTCTATCCTATCCTATCCTCTATCCTATCCTATCCTCTATTATATCCTATCCTCTATCCTATCCTATCCTATCCTATCCTCTATCCCATCCTATCCTATCCTCTATCCTATCCTCTATCCTATCCTATCCTCTATCCTATCCTATCCTATCCTCTATCCTATCATAACCTCTATCCTATCCTACCCTCTACCCTATCCTATCCTCTATCCTATCCTATCCTCTATCCTATCCTATCCTCTATCCTATACTATATTCTATCCTATCCTATCCTCTATCCTATCCTATCCTCTATCTTATCCTATCCTCTATCCTATCCTCTATCCTATCCTATCCTCTATCCTATCCTATCCTCTATCCTATCCTATCCTATCATATCCTCTATCCCATCCTATCCTATCCTCTATCCTATCCTATCCTCTATCCTATCCTATCCTCTATCCTATCCTATCCTCTATCCTATCCTACCCTCTATCCTATCCTATCCTCTATCCTGTCCTATCCTCTATCCTATCCAATCCTCTATCGTATACTCTATCCTATCCTATCCTTTATCCTATCCTATCCTCAATCCTATGATATCCTCTATGCTATCCTATCCTTTATCCTATCCTATCCTGAATCCTATAATATCCTCTATCCTGTCCTCTGTCCTATCCTATCCTCTATCCTATCCTATCCTCTATCATATCCTATCCTCTATCCTATCCTATCCTCTATCCTATCCTATCCTCTATCCTATCCTATCCTCTATCGTATCCTATCCTCTATCCTATCCTATCCTCTATCCTATCCTATCCTCTATCCTATCCTATCCTCTATCCTATCCTATCCTCTATCCTATCCTATCCTCTATCCTATCATATCCTCTATCCTATCCTACCCTCTATCCTATCCTATCCTCTATCGTATCCTCCATCCTATCCTCTGTCCTATCCTATACTCTATCCTATCCTATCCTCTATCCTATCCAATCCTCTATCGTATCCTCTATCCTATCCTATCCTTTATCCTATCCTATCCTCAATCCTATGATATCCTCAATCCTATCCTCTATCCTATCCTATCCTCTATCCTATCCTATCCTCTATCCTATCCTATCCTCTATCCTATCCTATCCTCTATTATATCCTATCCTCTATCCTATCCTATCCTATCCTATCCTCTATCCCATCCTATCCTATCCTCTATCCTATCCTCTATCCTATCCTATCCTCTATCCTATCCTATCCTATCCTCTATCCTATCATATCCTCTATCCTATCCTACCCTCTACCCTATCCTATCCTCTATCCTATCCTATCCTGAATCCTATGATATCCTCTATCCTATCCTATCCTCTATCCTATCCTATCCTTTATCCTATCCTATCCTCAATCCTATGATATCCTCAATCCTATCCTCTATCCTATCCTATCCTCTATCCTATCCTATCCTCTATCCTATCCTATCCTCTATCTTATCCTATCCTCTATCCTATCCTCTATCCTATCCTATCCTCTATCCTATCCTATCCTCTATTCTATCCTATCCTATCATATCCTCTATCCCATCCTATCCTATCCTCTATCCTATCCTATCCTCTATCCTATCCTATCCTCTATCCTATCCTATCCTCTATCCTATCCTACCCTCTATCCTATCCTATCCTCTATCCTGTCCTATCCTCTATCCTATCCAATCCTCTATCGTATACTCTATCCTATCCTATCCTTTATCCTATCCTATCCTCAATCCTATGATATCCTCTATCCTATCCTATCCTTTATCCTATCCTATCCTGAATCCTATAATATCCTCTATCCTGTCCTCTGTCCTATCCTATCCTCTATCCTATCCTATCCTCTATCATATCCTATCCTCTATCCTATCCTATACTCTATCCTATCCTATCCTCTATCCTATCCAATCCTCTATCGTATCCTCTATCCTATCCTATCCTTTATCCTATCCTATCCTCTATCCTATCCTATCCTCTATCCTATCCTATCCTCTATCCTATCCTATCCTCTATCCTATCCTATCCTCTATCCTATCCTATCCTCTATCCTATCCTATCCTCTATTATATCCTATCCTCTATCCTATCCTATCCTATCCTATCCTCCATCCCATCCTATCCTATCCTCTATCCTATCCTCTATCCTATCCTATCCTCTATCCTATCCTATCCTATCCTCTATCCTATCATATCCTCTATCCTATCCTACGCTCTACCCTATCCTATCCTCTATCCTATCCTATCCTCAATCCTATGATATCCTCTATCCTATCCTATCCTTTATCCTATCCTATCCTGAATCCTATGATATCCTCTATCCTCTCCTCTGTCCTATCAAATCCTCTATCCTATCCTATCCTCTATCCTATCCTATCCTCTATCCTATCCTATCCTCTATCCTATCCTATCCTATCCTATCCTCTATCCCATCCTATCCTATCCTCTATCCTATCCTCTATCCTATCCTATCCTCTATCCTATCCTATCCTATCCTATCCTCTATCCCATCCTATCCTATCCTCTATCCTATCCTATCCTCTATCCTATCCTATCCTCTATCCTATCATATCCTCTATCCTATCCTACCCTCTACCCTATCCTATCCTGTATCCTATCCTATCCTCTATCCTATCCTATCCTCTATCCTATCCTATCCTCTATCCTATCCTATCCTATCCTCTATCCTATCCTATCCTCTATCCTATCCTATCCTCTATCCTATCCTATCCTCTATCCTATCCTATCCTCTATCCTATCCTCTATCCTATCCTATCCTCTATCCTATCCTATACTCTATCCTATCCTATCCTCTATCCTATCCTATCCTCTATCCTATCCTCTATCCTATCCTACCCTCTATCCTATCCTATCCTCTATCCTATCCTATCCTCTATCCTATCCTATCCTCTATCCTATCCTATCCTCTATCCTATCCTATCCTCTATCCTATCCTCTATCCTGTCCTATCCTCTATCCTATCCAATCCTCTATCGTATACTCTATCCTATCCTATCCTTTATCCTATCCTATCCTCAATCCTATGATATCCTCTATCCTATCCTATCCTTTATCCTATCCTATCCTGAATCCTATGATATCCTCTATCCTGTCCTCTGTCCTATCCTATCCTCTATCCTATCCTATCCTCTATCATATCGTATCCTCTATCCTATCCTATCCTCTATCCTATCCTATCCTCTATCCTATCCTATCCTCTATCCTATCCTCTATCCTATCCTATCCTATTGTCTATCCTATCCTCTATCCTATCCTATCCTGTATCCTATCCTATCCTATCCTCTATCCTATCCTCTATCCTATCCTCTATCCTATCCTATCCTCTATCCTATCCTATCCTCTATCCTATCCTATCCTCTATCCTATCCTATCCTCTATCCTATCATATCCTCTATCCTATCCTACCCTCTATCCTATCCTATCCTCTATCCTATCATATCCTCTATCCTATCCTACCCTCTATCCTATCCTCTATCCTATCCTCTATCCTATCCTCTGTCCTATCCTATACTCTATCCTATCCTATCCTCTATCCTATCCAATCCTCTATCGTATCCTCTATCCTATCCTATCCTTTATCCTATCCTATCCTCAATCCTATGATATCCTCTATCCTATCCTCTATCCTATCCTATCCTCTATCCTATCCTATCCTCTATCCTATCCTATCGTCTATCCTATCCTATCCTCTATCCTATCCTATCCTCTATCCTATCCTATCCTCTATCCTATTATATCCTCTATCCTATCCTATCCTCTATCCTATCCTATCCTCTATCCTATCCTATCCTCTATCCTATCCTATCCTCTATCCTATCCTATCCTCTATCCTATCCTATCCTCTATCGTATCCTATCCTCTATCCTATCCTATCCTCTATCCTATCCTATCCTCTATCCTATCCTATCCTCTATCCTATCCTATCCTCTATCCTATCATATCCTCTATCCTATCCTACCCTCTATCCCATCCTATCCTCTATCCTATCCTATCCTCTATCCTATCCTATCCTCTATCCTATCCTACCCTCTATCCTATCCTATCCTCTATCGTATCCTCCATCCTATCCTCTGTCCTATCCTATACTCTATCCTATCCTATCCTCTATCCTATCCAATCCTCTATCGTATCCTCTATCCTATCCTATCCTTTATCCTATCCTATCCTCAATCCTATGATATCCTCAATCCTATCCTCTATCCTATCCTATCCTCTATCCTATCCTATCCTCTATCCTATCCTATCCTCTATCCTATCCTATCCTCTATTATATCCTATCCTCTATCCTATCCTATCCTATCCTATCCTCTATCCCATCCTATCCTATCCTCTATCCTATCCTCTATCCTATCCTATCCTCTATCCTATCCTATCCTATCCTCTATCCTATCATATCCTCTATCCTATCCTACCCTCTACCCTATCCTATCCTCTATCCTATCCTATCCTGAATCCTATGATATCCTCTATCCTATCCTATCCTCTATCCTATCCTATCCTTTATCCTATCCTATCCTCAATCCTATGATATCCTCAATCCTATCCTCTATCCTATCCTATCCTCTATCCTATCCTATCCTCTATCCTATCCTATCCTCTATCTTATCCTATCCTCTATCCTATCCTCTATCCTATCCTATCCTCTATCCTATCCTATCCTCTATTCTATCCTATCCTATCATATCCTCTATCCCATCCTATCCTATCCTCTATCCTATCCTATCCTCCAGCCTATCCTATCCTCTATCCTATCCTATCCTCTATCCTATCCTACCCTCTATCCTATCCTATCCTCTATCCTGTCCTATCCTCTATCCTATCCAATCCTCTATCGTATACTCTATCCTATCCTATCCTTTATCCTATCCTATCCTCAATCCTATGATATCCTCTATCCTATCCTATCCTTTATCCTATCCTATCCTGAATCCTATAATATCCTCTATCCTGTCCTCTGTCCTATCCTATCCTCTATCCTATCCTATCCTCTATCATATCCTATCCTCTATCCTATCCTATACTCTATCCTATCCTATCCTCTATCCTATCCAATCCTCTATCGTATCCTCTATCCTATCCTATCCTTTGTCCTATCCTATCCTCTATCCTATCCTATCCTCTATCCTATCCTATCCTCTATCCTATCCTATCCTCTATCCTATCCTATCCTCTATCCTATCCTATCCTCTATCCTATCCTATCCTCTATTATATCCTATCCTCTATCCTATCCTATCCTATCCTATCCTCTATCCCATCCTATCCTATCCTCTATCCTATCCTCTATCCTATCCTATCCTCTATCCTATCCTATCCTATCCTCTATCCTATCATATCCTCTATCCTATCCTACGCTCTACCCTATCCTATCCTCTATCCTATCCTATCCTCAATCCTATGATATCCTCTATCCTATCCTATCCTTTATCCTATCCTATCCTGAATCCTATGATATCCTCTATCCTCTCCTCTGTCCTATCAAATCCTCTATCCTATCCTATCCTCTATCCTATCCTATCCTCTATCCTATCCTATCCTCTATCCTATCCTATCCTATCCTATCCTCTATCCCATCCTATCCTATCCTCTATCCTATCCTCTATCCTATCCTCTATCCTATCCTATCCTCTATCCTATCCTATCCTATCCTATCCTCTATCCCATCCTATCCTATCCTCTATCCTATCCTATCCTCTATCCTATCCTATCCTCTATCCTATCATATCCTCTATCCTATCCTACCCTCTACCCTATCCTATCCTGTATCCTATCCTATCCTCTATCCTATCCTATCCTCTATCCTATCCTATCCTCTATCCTATCCTATCCTATCCTCTATCCTATCCTATCCTCTATCCTATCCTATCCTCTATCCTATCCTATCCTCTATCCTATCCTATCCTCTATCCTATCCTCTATCCTATCCTATCCTCTATCCTATCCTATACTCTATCCTATCCTATCCTCTATCCTATCCTATCCTCTATCCTATCCTCTATCCTATCCTACCCTCTATCCTATCCTATCCTCTATCCTATCCTATCCTCTATCCTATCCTATCCTCTATCCTATCCTATCCTCTATCCTATCCTATCCTCTATCCTATCCTCTATCCTGTCCTATCCTCTATCCTATCCAATCCTCTATCGTATACTCTATCCTATCCTATCCTTTATCCTATCCTATCCTCAATCCTATGATATCCTCTATCCTATCCTATCCTTTATCCTATCCTATCCTGAATCCTATGATATCCTCTATCCTGTCCTCTGTCCTATCCTATCCTCTATCCTATCCTATCCTCTATCATATCGTATCCTCTATCCTATCCTATCCTCTATCCTATCCTATCCTCTATCCTATCCTATCCTCTATCCTATCCTCTATCCTATCCTATCCTCTATCCTATCCTATCCTCTATCCTATTATATCCTCTATCCTATCCTATCCTCTATCCTATCCTATCCTCTATCCTATCCTATCCTCTATCCTATCCTATCCTCTATCCTATCCTATCCTCTATCCTATCCTATCCTCTATCGTATCCTATCCTCTATCCTATCCTATCCTCTATCCTATCCTATCCTCTATCCTATCCTATCCTCTATCCTATCCTATCCTCTATCCTATCATATCCTCTATCCTATCCTACCCTCTATCCCATCCTATCCTCTATCCTATCCTATCCTCTATCCTATCCTATCCTCTATCCTATCCTACCCTCTATCCTATCCTATCCTCTATCGTATCCTCCATCCTATCCTCTGTCCTATCCTATACTCTATCCTATCCTATCCTCTATCCTATCCAATCCTCTATCGTATCCTCTATCCTATCCTATCCTTTATCCTATCCTATCCTCAATCCTATGATATCCTCAATCCTATCCTCTATCCTATCCTATCCTCTATCCTATCCTATCCTCTATCCTATCCTATCCTCTATCCTATCCTATCCTCTATTATATCCTATCCTCTATCCTATCCTATCCTATCCTATCCTCTATCCCATCCTATCCTATCCTCTATCCTATCCTCTATCCTATCCTATCCTCTATCCTATCCTATCCTATCCTCTATCCTATCATATCCTCTATCCTATCCTACCCTCTACCCTATCCTATCCTCTATCCTATCCTATCCTGAATCCTATGATATCCTCTATCCTATCCTATCCTCTATCCTATCCTATCCTTTATCCTATCCTATCCTCAATCCTATGATATCCTCAATCCTATCCTCTATCCTATCCTATCCTCTATCCTATCCTATCCTCTATCCTATCCTATCCTCTATCTTATCCTATCCTCTATCCTATCCTCTATCCTATCCTATCCTCTATCCTATCCTATCCTCTATTCTATCCTATCCTATCATATCCTCTATCCCATCCTATCCTATCCTCTATCCTATCCTATCCTCTATCCTATCCTATCCTCTATCCTATCCTATCCTCTATCCTATCCTACCCTCTATCCTATCCTATCCTCTATCCTGTCCTATCCTCTATCCTATCCAATCCTCTATCGTATACTCTATCCTATCCTATCCTTTATCCTATCCTATCCTCAATCCTATGATATCCTCTATCCTATCCTATCCTTTATCCTATCCTATCCTGAATCCTATAATATCCTCTATCCTGTCCTCTGTCCTATCCTATCCTCTATCCTATCCTATCCTCTATCATATCCTATCCTCTATCCTATCCTATCCTCTATCCTATCCTATCCTCTATCCTATCCTATCCTCTATCGTATCCTATCCTCTATCCTATCCTATCCTCTATCCTATCCTATCCTCTATCCTATCCTATCCTCTATCCTATCCTATCCTCTATCCTATCCTATCCTCTATCCTATCCTATCCTCTATCCTATCCTATCCTCTATCCTATCCTATCCTTTATCCTATCCTATCCTCTATCCTATCCTATCCTCTATCCTATCCTATCCTCTATCCTATCATATCCTCTATCCTATCCTACCCTCTATCCTATCCTATCCTCTATCGTATCCTCCATCCTATCCTCTGTCCTATCCTATACTCTATCCTATCCTATCCTCTATCCTATCCAATCCTCTATCGTATCCTCTATCCTATCCTATCCTTTATCCTATCCTATCCTCTATCCTATCCTATCCTCTATCCTATCCTATCCTCTATCCTATCCTATCCTCTATCCTATCCTATCCTCTATCCTATCCTATCCTCTATCCTATCCTATCCTCTATTATATCCTATCCTCTATATTATCCTATCCTATCCTATCCTCTATCCCATCCTATCCTATCCTCTATCCTATCCTCTATCCTATCCTATCCTCTATCCTATCCTATCCTATCCTCTATCCTATCATATCCTCTATCCTATCCTACGCTCTACCCTATCCTATCCTCTATCCTATCCTATCCTCAATCCTATGATATCCTCTATCCTATCCTATCCTTTATCCTATCCTATCCTGAATCCTATGATATCCTCTATCCTCTCCTCTGTCCTATCAAATCCTCTATCCTATCCTATCCTCTATCCTATCCTATCCTCTATCCTATCCTATCCTCTATCCTATCCTATCCTATCCTATCCTCTATCCCATCCTATCCTATCCTCTATCCTATCCTCTATCCTATCCTATCCTCTATCCTATCCTATCCTATCCTATCCTCTATCCCATCCTATCCTATCCTCTATCCTATCCTATCCTCTATCCTATCCTATCCTCTATCCTATCATATCCTCTATCCTATCCTACCCTCTACCCTATCCTATCCTGTATCCTATCCTATCCTCTATCCTATCCTATCCTCTATCCTATCCTATCCTCTATCCTATCCTATCCTATCCTCTATCCTATCCTATCCTCTATCCTATCCTATCCTCTATCCTATCCTATCCTCTATCCTATCCTATCCTCTATCCTATCCTATCCTCTATCCTATCCTCTATCCTATCCTATCCTCTATCCTATCCTATACTCTATCCTATCCTATCCTCTATCCTATCCTATCCTCTATCCTATCCTCTATCCTATCCTACCCTCTATCCTATCCTATCCTCTATCCTATCCTATCCTCTATCCTATCCTATCCTCTATCCTATCCTATCCTCTATCCTATCCTATCCTCTATCCTATCCTCTATCCTGTCCTATCCTCTATCCTATCCAATCCTCTATCGTATACTCTATCCTATCCTATCCTTTATCCTATCCTATCCTCAATCCTATGATATCCTCTATCCTATCCTATCCTTTATCCTATCCTATCCTGAATCCTATGATATCCTCTATCCTGTCCTCTGTCCTATCCTATCCTCTATCCTATCCTATCCTCTATCATATCGTATCCTCTATCCTATCCTATCCTCTATCCTATCCTATCCTCTATCCTATCCTATCCTCTATCCTATCCTCTATCCTATCCTATCCTATTGTCTATCCTATCCTCTATCCTATCCTATCCTGTATCCTATCCTATCCTATCCTCTATCCTATCCTCTATCCTATCCTCTATCCTATCCTATCCTCTATCCTATCCTATCCTCTATCCTATCCTATCCTCTATCCTATCCTATCCTCTATCCTATCATATCCTCTATCCTATCCTACCCTCTATCCTATCCTATCCTCTATCCTATCATATCCTCTATCCTATCCTACCCTCTATCCTATCCTCTATCCTATCCTCTATCCTATCCTCTGTCCTATCCTATACTCTATCCTATCCTATCCTCTATCCTATCCAATCCTCTATCGTATCCTCTATCCTATCCTATCCTTTATCCTATCCTATCCTCAATCCTATGATATCCTCTATCCTATCCTCTATCCTATCCTATCCTCTATCCTATCCTATCCTCTATCCTATCCTATCGTCTATCCTATCCTATCCTCTATCCTATCCTATCCTCTATCCTATCCTATCCTCTATCCTATTATATCCTCTATCCTATCCTATCCTCTATCCTATCCTATCCTCTATCCTATCCTATCCTCTATCCTATCCTATCCTCTATCCTATCCTATCCTCTATCCTATCCTATCCTCTATCGTATCCTATCCTCTATCCTATCCTATCCTCTATCCTATCCTATCCTCTATCCTATCCTATCCTCTATCCTATCCTATCCTCTATCCTATCATATCCTCTATCCTATCCTACCCTCTATCCCATCCTATCCTCTATCCTATCCTATCCTCTATCCTATCCTATCCTCTATCCTATCCTATCCTCTATCCTATCCTATCCTCTATTATGTCCTATCCTCTATCCTATCCAACCCTCTATCGTATCCTCTATCCTATCCTATCCTTTATCCTATCCTATCCTCAATCCTATGATATCCTCTATCCTATCCTATCCTTTATCCTATCCTATCCTCAATCCTATGATATCCTCTATCCTATCCTATCCTTTATCCTATCCTATCCTGAATCCTATGATATCCTCTATCCTCTCCTCTGTCCTATCAAATCCTCTATCCTATCCTATCCTCTATCCTATCCTATCCTCTATCCTATCCTATCCTCTATCGTATCCTATCCTCTATCCTATCCTATCCTCTATCCTATCCTATCCTCTATCCTATCCTATCCTCTATCCTATCCTATCCTCTATCCTATCCTATCCTCTATCCTATCCTATCCTCTATCCTATCCTATCCTCTATCCTATCCTATCCTCTATCCTATCATATCCTCTATCCTATCCTACCCTCTATCCTATCCTATCCTCTATCCTATCCTCTATCCTATCCTCTGTCCTATCCTATCCTCTATCCTATCCTATCCTCTATTATATCCTATCCTCTATCCTATCCAACCCTCTATCGTATCCTCTATCCTATCCTATCCTTTATCCTATCCTATCCTCAATCCTATGATATCCTCTATCCTATCCTATCCTGAATCCTATGATATCCTCTATCCTCTCCTCTGTCCTATCAAATCCTCTATCCTATCCTATCCTCTATCCTATCCTATCCTCTATCCTATCCTATCCTCTATCCTATCCTCTATCCTATCCTATCCTATTGTCTATCCTATCCTCTATCCTATCCTATCCTTTATCCTATCCTATCCTCAATCCTATGATATCCTCAATCCTATCCTCTATCCTATCCTATCCTCTATCCTATCCTATCCTCTATCCTATCCTATCCTCTATCCTATCCTATCCTCTATTATATCCTATCCTCTATCCTATCCTATCCTATCCTATCCTCTATCCCATCCTATCCTATCCTCTATCCTATCCTCTATCCTATCCTATCCTCTATCCTATCCTATCCTATCCTCTATCCTATCATAACCTCTATCCTATCCTACCCTCTACCCTATCCTATCCTCTATCCTATCCTATCCTCTATCCTATCCTATCCTCTATCCTATACTATCCTCTATCCTATCCTATCCTCTATCCTATCCTATCCTCTATCTTATCCTATCCTCTATCCTATCCTCTATCCTATCCTATCCTCTATCCTCTATCCTATCCTATCATATCCTCTATCCCATCCTATCCTATCCTCTATCCTATCCTATCCTCTATCCTATCCTATCCTCTATCCTATCCTATCCTCTATCCTATCCTACCCTCTATCCTATCCTATCCTCTATCCTGTCCTATCCTCTATCCTATCCAATCCTCTATCGTATACTCTATCCTATCCTATCCTTTATCCTATCCTATCCTCAATCCTATGATATCCTCTATCCTATCCTATCCTTTATCCTATCCTATCCTGAATCCTATAATATCCTCTATCCTGTCCTCTGTCCTATCCTATCCTCTATCCTATCCTATCCTCTATCATATCCTATCCTCTATCCTATCCTATCCTCTATCCTATCCTATCCTCTATCCTATCCTATCCTCTATCCTATCCTATCCTCTATCCTATCCTCTATCCTATCCTATCCTATTGTCTATCCTATCCTCTATCCTATCCTATCCTTTATCCTATCCTATCCTCAATCCTATCCTCTATCCTATCCTATCCTCTATCCTATCCTATCCTCTATCCTATCCTATCCTCTATCCTATCCTATCCTCTATTATATCCTATCCTCTATCCTATCCTATCCTATCCTATCCTCTATCCCATCCTATCCTATCCTCTATCCTATCCTCTATCCTATCCTATCCTCTATCCTATCCTATCCTATCCTCTATCCTATCATAACCTCTATCCTATCCTACCCTCTACCCTATCCTATCCTCTATCCTATCCTATCCTCTATCCTATCCTATCCTCTATCCTATACTATCCTCTATCCTATCCTATCCTCTATCCTATCCTATCCTCTATCTTATCCTATCCTCTATCCTATCCTCTATCCTATCCTATCCTCTATCCTATCCTATCCTCTATCCTATTATCCTATCATATCCTCTATCCCATCCTATCCTATCCTCTATCCTATCCTATCCTCTATCCTATCCTACCCTCTATCCTATCCTATCCTCTATCCTGTCCTATCCTCTATCCTATCCAATCCTCTATCGTATACTCTATCCTATCCTATCCTTTATCCTATCCTATCCTCAATCCTATGATATCCTCTATCCTATCCTATCCTTTATCCTATCCTATCCTGAATCCTATGATATCCTCTATCCTGTCCTCTGTCCTATCCTATCCTCTATCCTATCCTATCCTCTATCATATCCTATCCTCTATCCTATCCTATCCTCTATCCTATCCTATCCTCTATCCTATCCTATCCTATTGTCTATCCTATCCTCTATCCTATCCTATCCTATCCTTTATCCTATCCTATCCTCTATCCTATCCTATCCTCTATCCTATCCTATCCTCTATCCTATCCTATCCTCTATCCCATCCTATCCTCTATCCTATCCTATCCTCTATCCTATCCTATCCTCTATCCTATCCTATCCTCTATCCTATCCTATCCTCTATTATATCCTATCCTCTATCCTATCCAACCCTCTATCGTATACTCTATCCTATCCTATCCTTTATCCTATCCTATCCTAAATCCTATGATATCCTATATCCTATCCTATCCTTTATCCTATCCGATCCTGAATCCTATGATATCCTCTATCCTCTCCTCTGTCCTATCAAATCCTCTATCCTATCCTATCCTCTATCCTATCCTATCCTCTATCCTATCCTATCCTCTATCCTATCCTATCCTCTATCGTATCCTATCCTCTATCCTATCCTATCCTCTATCCTATCCTATCCTCTATCCTATCCTATCCTCTATCCTATCCTATCCTCTACCCTATCCTATCCTCTATCCTATCCTATCCTCTATCCTATCCTATCCTCTATCCTATCCTATCCTCTATCCTATCCTATCCTCTATCCTATCCTATCCTCTATCCTATCCTATCCTCTATCCTATCCTATCCTCTATCCTATCCTATCCTCTATCCTATCCTATCCTATCCTATCCTCTATCCCATCCTATCCTCTATCCTATCCTCTATCCTATCCTATCCTCTATCCTATCCTATCCTATCCTATCCTCTATCCCATCCTATCCTATCCTCTATCCTATCCTATCCTCTATCCTATCCTATCCTCTATCCTATCATATCCTCTATCCTATCCTACCCTCTACCCTATCCTATCCTCTATCCTATCCTATCCTCTATCCTATCCTATCCTCTATCCTATCCTATCCTCTATCCTATCCTATCCTCTATCCTATCCTATCCTCTATCCTATCCTATCCTCTATCCTATCCTATCCTCTATCCTATCCTATCCTCTATCCTATCCTATCCTCTATCCTATCCTATCCTCTATCCTATCCTATCCTCTATCCTATCCTATCCTCTATCCTATCCTATCCTCTATCCTATCCTATCCTCTATTCTATCCTCTATCCTATCCTATCCTCTATCCTATCCTATACTCTATCCTATCCTATCCTCTATCCTATCCTATCCTCTATTCTATCCTCTATCCTATCCTATCCTGAATCCTATGATATCCTCTATCCTGTCCTCTGTCCTATCCTATCCTCTATCCTATCCTATCCTCTATCATATCCTATCCTCTATCCTATCCTATCCTCTATCCTATCCTATCCTCTATCCTATCCTATCCTCTATCCTATCCTCTATCCTATCCTATCCTATTGTCTATCCTATCCTCTATCCTATCCTATCCTGTATCCTATCCTATCCTATCCTCTATCCTATCCTCTATCCTATCCTCTATCCTATCCTATCCTCTATCCTATCCTATCCTCTATCCTATCCTATCCTCTATCCTATCCTATCCTCTATCCTATCCTATCCTCTATCCTATCATATCCTCTATCCTATCCTACCCTCTATCCTATCCTCTATCCTATCCTCTATCCTATCCTCTGTCCTATCCTATACTCTATCCTATCCTATCCTCTATCCTATCCAATCCTCTATCGTATCCTCTATCCTATCCTATCCTTTATCCTATCCTATCCTCAATCCTATGATATCCTCTATCCTATCCTCTATCCTATCCTATCCTCTATCCTATCCTATCCTCTATCCTATCCTATCGTCTATCCTATCCTATCCTCTATCCTATCCTATCCTCTATCCTATCCTATCCTCTATCCTATTATATCCTCTATCCTATCCTATCCTCTATCCTATCCTATCCTCTATCCTATCCTATCCTCTATCCTATCCTATCCTATCCTATCCTCTATCCCATCCTATCCTATCCTCTATCCTATCCTCTATCCTATCCTATCCTCTATCCTATCCTATCCTATCCTCTATCCTATCCTATCCTATCCTATCCTCTATCCCATCCTATCCTATCCTCTATCCTATCCTATCCTCTATCCTATCCTATCCTCTATCCTATCCTATCCTCTATCCTATCCTATCCTATCCTATCCTCTATCCCATCCTATCCTATCCTCTATCCTATCCTATCCTCTATCCTATCCTATCCTCTATCCTATCATATCCTCTATCCTATCCTACCCTCTACCCTATCCTATCCTCTATCCTATCCTATCCTCTATCCTATCCTATCCTCTATCCTATCCTATCCTCTATCCTATCCTATCCTCTATCCTATCCTATCCTCTATCCTATCCTATCCTCTATCCTATCCTATCCTCTATCCTATCCTATCCTCTATCCTATCCTATCCTCTATCCTATCCTATCGTCTATCCTATCCTATCCTCTATCCTATCCTATCCTCTATCCTATCCTCTATCCTATCCTATCCTCTATCCTATCCTATACTCTATCCTATCCTATCCTCTATCCTATCCTATCCTCTATCCTATCCTATCCTCTATCCTATCCTATCCTATCCTATCCTCTATCCCATCCTATACTATCCTCTATCCTATCCTATCCTCTATCCTATCCTATCCTCTATCCTATCCTATCCTCTATCCTATCCTACCCTCTATCCTATCGTATCCTCTATCCTGTCCTATCCTCTATCCTATCCAATCCTCTATCGTATACTCTATCCTATCCTATCCTTTATCCTATCCTATCCTCAATCCTATGATATCCTCTAACCTATCCTATCCTTTATCCTATCCTATCCTGAATCCTATGATATCCTCTATCCTGTCCTCTGTCCTATCCTATCCTCTATCCTATCCTATCCTCTATCCTATCCTATCCTCTATCCTATCCTATCCTCTATCCTATCCTATCCTCTATCCTATCCTATCCTCTATCCTATCCTATCCTCTATCCTATCCTATCCTCTATCCTATCCTATCCTCTATCCTATCCTATCCTCTATCCTATCCTATCCTCTATCCTATCCTATCCTCTATCCTATCCTATCCTCTATCCTATCCTATCCTCTATCCTATCCTATCCTCTATCCTATCCTATCCTCTATCCTATCCTATCCTCTATCCTATCCTATCCTCTATCCTATCCTATCCTCTATCCTATCCTATCCTCTATCCTATCCTATCCTCTATCCTATCCTATCCTCTATCCTATCCTATCCTCTATCCTATCCTATCCTCTATCCTATCCTATCCTCTATCCTATCCTATCCTCTATCCTATCCTATCCTCTATCCTATCCTATCCTCTATCCTATCCTATCCTCTATCCTATCCTATCCTCTATCCTATCCTATCCTCTATCCTATCCTATCCTCTATCCTATCCTATCCTCTATCCTATCCTATCCTCTATCCAATCCTATCCTCTATCCTATCCTATCCTCTATCCTATCCCATCCTCTATCCTATCCTATCCTCTATCCTATCCTATCCTCTATCCTATCCTATCCTCTATCCTATCCTATCCTCTATCCTATCCTATCCTCTATCCTATCCTATCCTCTATCCTATCCTCTATCCTATCCTATCCTCTATCCTATCCTATCCTCTATCCTATCCTATCCTCTATCCTATCCTATCCTCTATCCTATCCTATCCTCTATCCTATCCTATCCTCTATCGTATCCTATCCTCTATCCTATCCTATCCTATCCTATCCTCTATCCCATCCTATCCTATCCTCTATCCTATCCTCTATCCTATCCTATCCTCTATCCTATCCTATCCTATCCTATCCTCTATCCCATCCTATCCTATCCTCTATCCTATCCTATCCTCTATCCTATCCTATCCTCTATCCTATCATATCCTCTATTCTATCCTACCCTCTACCCTATCCTATCCTCTATCCTATCCTATCCTCTATCCTATCCTATCCTCTATCCTCTCCTATCCTCTATCCTATCCTATCCTCTATCCTATCCTATCCTCTATCCTATCCTATCCTCTATCCTATCCTATCCTCTATCCTATCCTATCCTCTATCCTATCCTATCCTCTATCCTATCCTATCCTCTATCCTATCCTATCCTCTATTATATCCTATCCTCTATCCTATCCTATCCTCTATCCTATCCTCTATCCTATCCTATCCTCTATCCTATCCTATACTCTATCCTATCCTATCCTCTCCTCTATCCTATCCTATCCTCTATCCTATCCTATCCTCTATCCTATCCTATTCTCTATCCTATCGTATCCTCTATCCTATCCTATCCTCTATTACATCCTATCCTCTATCCTATCCAATCCTCTATCGTATCCTCTATCCTATCCTATCCTTTATCCTAACCTATCCTCAATCCTATGATATCCTCTATCCTGTCCTCTGTCCTATCCTATCCCCTATCCTATCCTATCCTCTATCCTATCCTATCCTCTATCCTATCCTATCCTCTATCCTATCCTATCCTCTATCCTATCCTATCCTCTATCCTATCCTATCCTCTATCCTATCCTATCCTCTATCCTATCCTATCCTCTATCCTATCCTACCCTCTATTATATCCTATCCTCAATCCTATCCTATCCTCTATCCTACCCTATCCTATCCTCTATCCTATCCTATCCTATCCTATCCTCTATCCTAACCTACCCTATCCTCTATCCTATCCTATCCTCTATCCTATCCTATCCTCTATCCTATCCTATCCTCTATCCTATCCTATCCTCTATCCTATCCTATCCTCTATTATATCCTATCCTCAATCCTATCCTATCCTCTATCCTACCCTATTCTCTATCCTATCCTATCCTCTATCCTATCCAATTACCTATCCTATCCTCTATCCTATCCTCTATCGTAATCTATCCTCTATCCTATCCTATCCTCTATCCTATCCTCTATCCCATCCTATCCTATCCTATCGTATCCTCTATCCCATCCTATCCTATCCTCTATACTATCCAATCCTCTATCCTATCCTCTCCTCTATCCTATCCTATCCTCTATCCTATCCTATCCTCTATCCTATCCTATCCTCTATCCTATCCTATTCTCTATCCTATCCTATCCTCTATCCTATCCTATCCTCTATTACATCCTATCCTCTATCCTATCCAATCCTCTATCGTATCCTCTATCCTATCCTATCCTTTATCCTAACCTATCCTCAATCCTATCCTATCCTTAATCCTATCCTATCCTCTATCCTATCCTATCCTCTATCCTATCCTATCCTCTATCCTATCCTATCCTCTATCCTATCCTATCCTCTATCCTATCCTATCCTCTATCCTATCCTATCCTCTATCCTATCCTATCCTCTATCCTATCCTATCCTCTATCCTATCCTATCCTCTATCCTATCCTATCCTCTATCCTATCCTATCCTCTATCCTATCCTCTATCCTATCCTCTATCCTATCCTATCCTCTATCCTATCCTATACTCTATCCTATCCTATCCTCTATCCTATCCTATCCTCTATCCTATCCTATCCTCTATCCTATCCTACCCTCTATCCTATCCTATCCTCTATCCTATCCTATCCTCTATCCTATCCTATCCTCTATCCTATGATATCCTCTATCCTATCCTATCCTTTATCCTATCCTATCCTGAATCCTATGATATCCTCTATCCTATCCTCTATCCTATCCTATCCTCTATCCTATCCTATCCTCTATCCTATCCTATCCTCTATCCTACCCTATTCTCTATCCTATTCTATCCTCTATCCTATCCTATCCTCTATCCTATCCTATCCTCTATCCTATCCAATTACCTATCCTATCCTCTATCCATCCTCTATCGTAATCTATCCTCTATCCTATCCTATCCTCTAACCTATCCTATCCTCTATCCTATCCTATCTTCTATCCTATCCTATCCTCTATCCTATCCTATCCTATCCTCTATCCTATCCTATCCTCTATCCTATCCTATCCTCTATCCTCTATCCTATCCTATCCTATATCCTATCCTATCCTCTATCCTATCATATCCTCTAACCTATCCTACCCTCTATCCTATCCTATCCTCTATCCTATCCTATCCTCTATCCTAACCTATCCTCTATCCTATCCTATCCTCAATCCTATGATATCCTCTATCCTATCCTATCCTTTATCCTATCCTATCCTCAATCCTATGATATCCTCTATCCTATCCTCAATCCTATGATATCCTCTATCCTATCCTCTATCCTATCCTATCCTCTATCCTATACTATCCTCTATCCTATCCTATCCTATCCTCTATCCTATCCTATACTATCCTATCCTCTATCCCAACCTATCCTACCCTCTGTCCTATCCTATCCTCTATCCTATCCTATCCTCTATCCTATCATATCCTCTATCCTATCCTACCCTCCATCCTATCCTATACTCTATCCTATCCTCTATTATATCCTCTGTCCTATCCTATACTCTATCCTATCCTATCCTCTATCAAATCCAATCCTCTATCGTATCCTCTATCCTATCCTATCCTTTATCCTATCCTATCCTCAATCCTATGATATCCTCTATCCTATCCTCTATCCTATCCTATCCTCTATCCTATCCTATCCTCTATCCTATCCTATCGTCTATCCTATCCTATCGTCTATCCTATCCTATCCACTATCCTATCCTATCCTCTATCCTATCCTATCCTCTATCCTATCCTATCCTCTATCCTATCCTATCCTCTATCCTACCCTATCCTCTATCCTATCCTATCCTCTATCCTATCATATCCTCTATCCTATCCTACCCTCTATCCTATCCTATCCTCTATCCTATCCTATCCTCTATCCTATCCTCTGTCCTATCCTATCCTGAATCCTATGATATCCTCTATCCTGTCCTCTATCGTATCCTATCCTCTACCCTATCCTATCCTCTATCCTATCCTATCCTCAATCCTATGATATCCTCTATCCTATCCTATCCTCTATCCATCCTCTACCGTAATCTATCCTCTATCCTATCCTATCCTCTAACCTATCCTATCCTCTATCCTATCCTATCCTCTATCCTATCCTCTATCTTATCCTATCCTCTATCCTATCCTATCCTCTATCCTATCCTATCCTCTATCCTACCCTATTCTCTATCCTATCCTATCCTCTATCCTATCCTATCCTCTATCCTATCCTATCCTCTATCCTATCCAATTACCTATCCTATCCTCTATCCATCCTCTATCGTAATCTATCCTCTATCCTATCCTATCCTCTAACCTATCCTATCCTCTATCCTATCCTATCTTCTATCCTATCCTATCCTCTATCGTATCCTATCCTCTATCCTATCCTATCCTCTATCCTATCCTATCCTCTATCCTATCCTATCCTCTATCCTATCCTATCCTCTATCCTATCCTATCCTATCCTATCCTCTATCCTAACCTATCCTATCCTCTATCCTATCCTACCCTCTACCCTATCCTATCCTCTATCCTATCCTATCCTCTATCCTATCCTATCCTATCCTATCCTATCCTCTATCCTATCCTATCCTCTATCCTATCCTATCCTATCCTATCCTATCCTCTATCCTAACCTACCCTATCCTCTATCCTATCCTATCCTCTATCCTATCCTATCCTCTATCCTATCCTATCCTCTATCCTATCCTATCCTCTATCCTATCCTATCCTCTATCCTATCCTATCCTCTATCCTATCCTATCCTCTATCCTATCCTATCCTCTAACCTATCCTATCCTCTATCCTATCCTATCTTCTACCCTATCCTATCCTCTATCCTATCCTATCCTCTATCCTATCCTATCCTCTATCCTATCCTATCCTCTATCCTATCCTATCCTATATCCTATCATATCCTCTATCCTATCCTATCCTCTATCCTATCCTATCCTCTATCCTATCCTATCCTCTATCCTATCCTATCCTCTATCCTATCCTATCCTCTATCCTATCCTATCCTCTATCCTATCCTATCCTCTATCCTATCCTATCCTCTATCCTATCCTATCCTCTATCCTATCCTACCCTCTATCCTATCCTATCCTCTATCCTATCCTATCCTCTATCCGATCCTCTATCCTATCCTATTGTCTATCCTATCCTCTATCCTATGCTATCCTGTATCCTATCCTATCCTATCCTCTATCCTATCCTCTATCCTATCCTATCCTTTATCCTATCCTATCCTCAATCCTATGATATCCTCTATCCTATCCTATCCTTTATCCTATCCTATCCTGAATCCTATGATATCCTCTATCCTGTCCTCTGTCCTATCCTATCCCCTATCCTATCCTGTCCTCTATCCTATCCTATCCTCTATCCTACCCTATTCTCTATCCTATCCTATTCTCTATCCTATCCTATCCTCTATCCTATCCTATCCTCTATCCTATCCAATTACCTATCCTATCCTCTATCCTATCCTCTATCGTAATCTATCCTCTATCCTATCCTATCCTCTATCCTATCCTATCCTCTATCCTATCCTACCCTCTATCCTATCCTATCCTCTATCCTATCCTATCCTCTATCCGATCCTCTATCCTATCCTATTGTCTATCCTATCCTCTATCCTATGCTATCCTGTATCCTATCCTATCCTATCCTCTATCCTATCCTCTATCCTATCCTATCCTTTATCCTATCGTATCCTGAATCCTATGATATCCTCTATCCTATCCTCTATCCTATCCTATCCTCTATCCTATCCTATACTCTATCCTATCCTATCCTCTATCCTATCCTATCCTCTATCCTATCCTACCCTCTATCCTATCCTATCCTCTATCCTATTCTATACTCTATCCGATCCTCTATCCTATCCTATTGTCTATCCTATCCTCTATCCTATCCTATCCTGTATCCTATCCTATCCTATCCTCTATCCTATCCTATCCTCTATCCTATCCTATCCTATCCTATCCTCTATCCTAACCTATCCTATCCTCTATCCTATCCTACCCTCTACCCTATCCTATCCTCTATCCTATCCTATCCTCTATCCTATCCTATCGTCTATCCTATCCTATCCTCTATCCTATCCTATCCTCTATCCTATCCTATCCTCTATCCTATCCTATCCTATCCTATCCTATCCTCTATGCTAACCTACCCTATCCTCTATCCTATCCTATCCTCTATCCTATCCTATCCTCTATCCTATCCTATCCTCTATCCTATCCTATCCTCTATCCTATCCTATCCTCTATCCTATCCTATCCTCTATCCTATCCTATCCTCTATCCTATCCTATCCTCTAACCTATCCTATCCTCTATCCTATCCTATCTTCTACCCTATCCTATCCTCTATCCTATCCTATCCTCTATCCTATCCTATCCTCTATCCTATCCTATCCTCTATCCTATCCTATCCTATATCCTATCATACCCTCTATCCTATCCTATCCTCTATCCTATCCTATTGTCTATCCTATCCTCTATCCTATGCTATCCTGTATCCTATCCTATCCTATCCTCTATCCTATCCTCTATCCTATCCTATCCTTTATCCTATCCTATCCTGAATCCTATGATATCCTCTATCCTATCCTCTATCCTATCCTATCCTCTATCCTATCCTATACTCTATCCTATCCTATCCTCTATCCTATCCTATCCTCTATCCTATCCTACCCTCTATCCTATCCTATCCTCTATCCTATTCTATACTCTATCCGATCCTCTATCCTATCCTATTGTCTATCCTATCCTCTATCCTATCCTATCCTGTATCCTATCCTATCCTATCCTCTATCCTATCCTATCCTCTATCCTATCCTATCCTCTATCCTATCCTATCCTCTATCCTATCCTATCCTCTATCCTATCCTACCCTCTATCCTATCCTATCCTCTATCCTATCCTATCCTCTATCCGATCCTCTATCCTATCCTATTGTCTATCCTATCCTCTATCCTATGCTATCCTGTATCCTATCCTATCCTATCCTCTATCCTATCCTCTATCCTATCCTATCCTCTATCCTATCCTATCCTCTATCCTATCCTATCCTATCCTATCCTATCCTCTATCCTAACCTACCCTATCCTCTATCCTATCCTATCCTCTATCCTATCCTATCCTCTATCCTATCCTATCCTCTATCCTATCCTATCCTCTATCCTATCCTATCCTCTATCCTATCCTATCCTCTATCCTATCCTATCCTCTATCCTATCCTATCCTCTAACCTATCCTATCCTCTATCCTATCCTATCTTCTACCCTATCCTATCCTCTATCCTATCCTATCCTCTATCCTATCCTATCCTCTATCCTATCCTATCCTCTATCCTATCCTATCCTATATCCTATCATATCCTCTATCCTATCCTATCCTCTATCCTATCCTATCCTCTATCCTATCCTATCCTCTATCCTATCCTATCCTCTATCCTATCCTATCCTCTATCCTATCCTATCCTCTATCCTATCCTATCCTCTATCCTATCCTATCCTCTATCCTATCCTATCCTCTATCCTATCCTATCCTCTATCCTATCCTACCCTCTATCCTATCCTATCCTCTATCCTATCCTATCCTCTATCCGATCCTGTATCCTATCCTATTGTCTATCCTATCCTCTATCCTATGCTATCCTGTATCCTATCCTATCCTATCCTCTATCCTATCCTCAATCCTATGATATCCTCTATCCTATCCTATCCTTTATCCTATCCTATCCTGAATCCTATGATATCCTCTATCCTGTCCTCTGTCCTATCCTATCCCCTATCCTATCCTATCCTCTATCCTATCCTATCCTCTATCCTACCCTATTCTCTATCCTATCCTATTCTCTATCCTATCCTTTCCTCTATCCTATCCTATCCTCTATCCTATCCAATTACCTATCCTATCCTCTATCCTATCCTCTATCGTAATCTATCCTCTATCCTATCCTATCCTCTAACCTATCCTATCCTCTATCCTATCCTATCTTCTATCCTATCCTATCCTCTATCCTATCCTATCCTCTATCCTATCCTATCCTCTATCCTATCCTATCCTATCCTCTATCCTATCCTATCCTATCCTCTATCCTATCCTATCCTATATCCTATCATATCCTGTATCCTATCCTACCCTCTATCCTATCCTATCCTCTATCCTATCCTATCCTCTATCCTATCCTATCCTCTATCCTATCCTATCCTCTATCCTATCCTATCCTCTATCCTATCCTATCCTCTATCCTATCCTATCCTCTATTATATACTATCCTCTATCCTATCCTATCCTCTATCCTATCCTCTATCCTATCCTCTGTCCTATCCTATACTCTATCCTATCCTATCCTCTATCCTATCCAATCCTATGATATCCTCTATCCTTTCCTATCCTTTATCCTATCCTATCCAGAATCCTATGATATCCTCTATCCTGTCCTCTATCGTATCCTATCCTCTATCCTATCCTATCCTCAATCCTATGATATCCTCTATCCTATCCTATCCTTTATCCTATTCTATCCTCAATCCTATGATATCCTCTATCCTATCCTCTATCCTATCCTATCCTCTATCCTATCCAATCCTCTATCGTATCCTCTATCCTATCCTATCCTTTATCCTATCCTATCCTCTATCCTATCCTATCCTCTATCCTATCCTATCCTCAATACTATGATATCCTCTATCCTATCCTATCCTTTATCCTATCCTATCCTGAATCCTATGATATCCTCTATCCTGTCCTCTATCGTATCCTATCCTCTATCCTATCCTATCCTATCCTATCCTCTATCCTAACCTATCCTATCCTCTATCCTATCCTATCCTATCCTCTATCCTAGCCTATCCTCTATCCTATCCTATCCTCTATCCTATCCTATCCTCTATCCCATCCTATCCTCTATCCTATCCAATCCTCTATCGCATCCTCTATCCTATCCTATCCTTTATCCTATCCTATCCTCAATCCTCTATCGCATCCTCTATCCTATCCTATCCTTTATCCTATCCTATCCTGAATCCTATGATATCCTCTATCCTGTCCTCTGTCCTATCCTATCCTCTATCCTATCCTATCCTCTATCCTATCATATCCTCTATCCTATCCTACCCTCTACCCTATCCTATCCTCTATCCTATCCTATCCTCTATCCTATCCTATCCTCTATCCTATCCTATCCTCTATCCTATCCTATCCTCTATCATATCCTATCCTCTATTACATCCTATCCTCTATCCTATCCAATCCTCTATCGTATCCTCTATCCTATCCTATCCTTTATCCTATCCTATCCTCAATCCTATGATATCCTCTATCCTATCCTATCCTTTATCCTATCCTATCCTGAATCCTATGATATCCTCTATCCTGTCCTCTGTCCTATCCTATCCCCTATCCTATCCTATCCTCTATCCTATCCTATCCTATCCTCTATCCTATCCTATCCTCTATCCTATCCTATCCTCTATCCTATCCTATCCTATCCTCTATCCTATCCTCTCCTCTATCCTATCCTATCCTCTATCCTATCCTATCCTCTATCCTAACCTATCCTCTATCCTATCCTATCCTCTATCCTATCCTACCCTCTATCCTATCCTATCCTCTATCCTATCCTATCCTCTATCCGATCCTCTATCCTATCCTATTGTCTATCCTATCCTCTATCCTATCCTATCCTGTATCCTATCCTATCCTATCCTCTATCCTATCCTATCCTCTATCCTATCCTATCCTCTATTATATACTATCCTCTATCCTATCCTATCCTCTATCCTATCCTCTATCCTATCCTCTGTCCTATCCTATACTCTATCCTATCCTATCCTCTATCCTATCCAATCCTATGATATCCTCTATCCTTTCCTATCCTTTATCCTATCCTATCCAGAATCCTATGATATCCTCTATCCTGTCCTCTATCGTATCCTATCCTCTATCCTATCCTATCCTCTATCCTATCCTATCCTCAATCCTATGATATCCTCTATCCTATCCTATCCTTTATCCTATTCTATCCTCAATCCTATGATATCCTCTATCCTATCCTCTATCCTATCCTATCCTCTATCCTGTACTATCCTCTATCCTATCCTATCCTATCCTCTATCCTATCCTATACTATCCTATCCTCTATCCCATCCTATCCTATCCTCTGTCCTATCCTATCCTCTATCCTATCCTATCCTCTATCCTATCATATCCTCTATCCTATCCTACCCTCTATCCTATCCTATCCTCTATCCTATCCTCTATCCTATCCTCTATCCTATCCTCTGTCCTATCCTATACTCTATCCTATCCTATCCTCTATCCTATCCAATCCTCTATCGTATCCTCTATCCTATCCTATCCTTTATCCTATCCTATCCTCTATCCTATCCTATCCTCTATCCTATCCTATCCTCAATCCTATGATATCCTCTATCCTATCCTATCCTTTATCCTATCCTATCCTGAATCCTATGATATCCTCTATCCTGTCCTCTATCGTATCCTATCCTCTATCCTATCCTATCCTATCCTATCCTCTATCCTAACCTATCCTATCCTCTATCCTATCCTATCCTATCCTCTATCCTAGCCTATCCTCTATCCTATCCTATCCTCTATCCTATCCTATCCTCTATCCCATCCTATCCTCTATCCTATCCAATCCTCTATCGCATCCTCTATCCTATCCTATCCTTTATCCTATCCTATCCTCAATCCTCTATCGCATCCTCTATCCTATCCTATCCTTTATCCTATCCTATCCTGAATCCTATGATATCCTCTATCCTGTCCTCTGTCCTATCCTATCCTCTGTCCTATCCTATCCTCTATCCTATCATATCCTCTATCCTATCCTACCCTCTACCCTATCCTATCCTCTATCCTATCCTATCCTCTATCCTATCCTATCCTCTATCCTATCCTATCCTCTATCCTATCCTATCCTCTATCATATCCTATCCTCTATTACATCCTATCCTCTATCCTATCCAATCCTCTATCGTATCCTCTATCCTATCCTATTCTTTATCCTATCCTATCCTCAATCCTATGATATCCTCTATCCTATCCTATCCTTTATCCTATCCTATCCTGAATCCTATGATATCCTCTATCCTGTCCTCTGTCCTATCCTATCCCCTATCCTATCCTATCCTCTATCCTATCCTATCCTATCCTCTATCCTATCCTATCCTCTATCCTATCCTATCCTATCCTCTATCCTATCCTCTCCTCTATCCTATCCTATCCTCTATCCTATCCTATCCTCTATCCTAACCTATCCTCTATCCTATCCTATCCTCTATCCTATCCTACCCTCTATCCTATCCTATCCTCTATCCTATCCTATCCTTTATCCTAACCTATCCTCAATCCTATGATATCCTCTATCCTGTCCTCTGTCCTATCCTATCCCCTATCCTATCCTATCCTCTATCCTATCCTCTATCCCATCCTATCCTATCCTCTATCCTATCCTATCCTCTATCCTATCCTATCCTATCGTATCCTCTATCCCATCCTATCCTCTATCCTATCCTATCCTCTATCCTAACCTATCCTCTATCCTATCCTATCCTCTATCCTATCCTATCCTCTATCCTATCCTATCCTCTATCCTATCCTACCCTCTATCCTATCCTATCCTCTATCCTATCCTATCCTCTATCCGATCCTCTATCCTATCCTATTGTCTACCCTATCCTCTATCCTATCCTATCCTGTATCCTATCCTATCCTATCTTCTATCCTATCCTCTATCCTATCCTATCCTCTATCCTATCCTATCCTCTATCCTATCCTATCCTATCCTATCCTATCCTCTATCCTAACCTATCCTCTATCCTATCCTACCCTCTATCCTATCCTATCCTCTATCCTATCCTATCCTCTATCCGATCCTCTATCCTATCCTATTGTCTACCCTATCCTCTATCCTATCCTATCCTGTATCCTATCCTATCCTATCTTCTATCCTATCCTCTATCCTATCCTATCCTCTATCCTATCCTATCCTCTATCCTATCCTATCCTATCCTATCCTATCCTCTATCCTAACCTACCCTATCCTCTATCCTATCCTATCCTCTATCCTATCCTATCCTCTATCCTATCCTATCCTCTATCCTATCCTATCCTCTATCCTATCCTATCCTCTATCCTATCCTATCCTCAATCCTATCCTATCCTCTATCCTACCCTATTCTCTATCCTATCCTATCCTCTATCCTATCCTATCCTCTATCCTATCCAATTACCTATCCTATCCTCTATCCTATCCTCCATCGTAATCTATCCTCTATCCTATCCTATCCTCTTACCTATCCTATCCTCTATCCTATGCTATCTTCTATCCTATCCTATCCTCTATCCTATCCTATCCTCTATCCTATCCTATCCTCTATCCTATCCTATCCTCTATCCTATCCTATCCTATATCCTATCATATCCTCTATCCTATCCTACCCTCTATCCTATCCTATCCTCTATCCTATCCTATCCTCTATCATATCCAATCCTCTATCGTATCCTCTATCCTATCCTATCCTTTATCCTATCCTATCCTCAATCCTATGATATCCTCTATCCTATCCTCTATCCTATCCTATCCTCTATCCTATCCTATCCTCTATCCTATCCTATCGTCTATCCTATCCTATCCTCTATCCTATCCTATCCTCTATCCTATCCTATCCTCTATCCTATTATATCCTCTATCCTATCCTATCCTCTATCCTATCCTATCCTCTATCCTATCCTATCCTCTATCCTATCCTATCCTATCCTATCCTCTATCCCATCCTATCCTATCCTCTATCCTATCCTCTATCCTATCCTATCCTCTATCCTATCCTATCCTATCCTCTATCCTATCCTATCCTATCCTATCCTCTATCCCATCCTATCCTATCCTATCCTCTATCCTATCCTATCCTCTATCCTATCCTATCCTCTATCCTATCCTATCCTATCCTATCCTCTATCCCATCCTATCCTATCCTCTATCCTATCCTATCCTCTATCCTATCCTATCCTCTATCCTATCATATCCTCTATCCTATCCTACCCTCTACCCTATCCTATCCTCTATCCTATCCTATCCTCTATCCTATCCTATCCTCTATCCTATCCTATCCTCTATCCTATCCTATCCTCTATCCTATCCTATCCTCTATCCTATCCTATCCTCTATCCTATCCTATCCTCTATCCTATCCTATCGTCTATCCTATCCTATCCTCTATCCTATCCTATCCTCTATCCTATCCTCTATCCTATCCTATCCTCTATCCTATCCTATACTCTATCCTATCCTATCCTCTATCCTATCCTATCCTCTATCCTATCCTATCCTCTATCCTATCCTATCCTATCCTATCCTCTATCCCATCCTATCCTATCCTCTATCCTATCCTATCCTCTATCCTATCCTATACTCTATCCTATCCTATCCTCTATCCTATCCTACCCTCTATCCTATCGTATCCTCTATCCTGTCCTATCCTCTATCCTATCCAATCCTCTATCGTATACTCTATCCTATCCTATCCTTTATCCTATCCTATCCTCAATCCTATGATATCCTCTATCCTATCCTATCCTTTATCCTATCCTATCCTGAATCCTATGATATCCTCTATCCTGTCCTCTGTCCTATCCTATCCTCTATCCTATCCTATCCTATCCTCTATCCTATCCTATCCTCTATCCTATCCTATCCTCTATCCTATCCTATCCTCTATCCTATCCTATCCTCTATCCTATCCTATCCTCTATCCTATCCTATCCTCTATCCTATCCTATCCTCTATCCTATCCTATCCTCTATCCTATCCTATCCTCTATCCTATCCTATCCTCTATCCTATCCTATCCTCTATTCTATCCTACCCTCTACCCTATCCTATCCTCTATCCTATCCTATCCTCTATCCTATCCTATCCTCTATCCTATCCTATCCTCTATCCTATCCTATCCTCTATCCTATCCTATCCTCTATCCTATCCTATCCTCTATCCTATCCTATCCTCTATCCTATCCTATCCTCTATCCTATCCTATCCTATCCTCTATCCTATCCTATCCTCTATCCTATCCTATCCTCTATCCTATCCTATCCTCTATCCTATCCTATCCTCTATCCTATCCTATCCTCTATCCTATCCTATCCTCTATCCTATCCTATCCTCTATCCTATCCTATCCTCTATCCTATCCTATCCTCTATCCTATCCTATCCTCTATCCTATCCTATCCTCTATCCTATCCTATCCTCTATCCTATCCTATCCTCTATTATATCCTATCCTCAATCCTATCCTATCCTCTATCTTACCCTATTCTCTATCCTATCCTATCCTCTATCCTATCCAATTACCTATCCTATCCTCTATCCTATCCTCTATCGTAATCTATCCTCTATCCTATCCTATCCTCTATCCTATCCTCTATCCCATCCTATCCTATCCTCTATCCTATCCTATCCTATCGTATCCTCTATCCCATCCTATCCTATCCTCTATACTATCCAATCCTCTATCCTATCCTCTCCTCTATCCTATCCTATCCTCTATCCTATCCTATCCTCTATCCTATCCTATCCTCTATCCTATCCTATTCTCTATCCTATCCTATCCTCTATCCTATCCTATCCTCAATCCTATGATATCCTCTATCCTATCCTATCCTTTATCCTATAATATCCTGAATCCTATGATATCCTCTATCCTGTCCTCTATCCTATCCTATACTCTATCCTAGCCTATCCTCTATCCTATCCTATCCTCTATCCTATCCTATCCTCTATCCTATCCTATCCTCTATCCTATCCTATCCTATCCTATCCTCTATCCTATCCTATCCTCTATCCTATCCTATCCTCTATCCTATCCTATCCTCTATCCTATCCTATCCTCTATCCTATCCTATCCTCTATCCTATCCTATCCTCTATCCGATCCTCTATCCTATCCTATCCTGTATCCTATCCTATCCTATCCTCTATCCTATCCTCTATCCTATCCTATCCTCTATCCTATCCTATCCTCTATCCTATCCTATCCTCTATCCTATCCCATGCTCTATCCTATCCTATCCTATCCTATCCTCTATCCTAACCTATCCTATCCTCTATCCTATCCTATCCTAACCTATCCTATCCTCTATCCTATCCTATCCTCTATCCTATCCTATCCTCTATCCTATCCTATCCTCTATCCTATCCTATCCTCTATCCTATCCTATCCTCTATCCTATCCTATCCTCTATCCTACCCTATTCTCTATCCTATTCTATCCTCTATCCTATCCTATCCTCTATCCTATCCTATCCTCTATCCTATCCAATTACCTATCCTATCCTCTATCCATCCTCTATCGTAATCTATCCTCTATCCTATCCTATCCTCTAACCTATCCTATCCTCTATCCTATCCTATCTTCTATCCTATCCTATCCTCTATCCTATCCTATCCTCTATCCTATCCTATCCTCTATCCTATCCTATCCTCTATCCTCTATCCTATCCTATCCTATATCCTATCCTTTTTTTTTTTTTTTTTTTTTTCCGAGGAGGTAATCACTATTACGGATACCCGACCCCTCCCGGGGGGGAGTGGGCCGGGTTATGTGGGACTCCTCGGCTGGTGGGTGCAATGCCGAGTATACCCACTAACTCCTCCCCGTCCGTCCCTAGGCTCCTGGGGGCACCCGTGGTCCGCGCGCGCATGTCTATCCGGTGTGCCCCCGCCTTAGCATTCCTCCCTGGGTGGGGGACGCGGCCTCCACCCTATCCTACTCTATCCGAAGGCGCCACGCAACGGACGACGTGAAGCCTTCCCCCCCCATTTAGGCCGCCCGATGGACGTCCGGGCCCCCGCCCAAGACGTCCGACGGCCTCCGGGGACGCCATTGGCAACCGAGTATAAGGAGACCGTCGGTCCCCCGCCTCGAGATCACCAAGGGCGCCCCCGCCCGCGTTAAGGACGCCGCAACGGAGGCACGCCCCCGGGGCGTGCCCTGCGTCTCCTTCTCCCACCCCTTCGGCCGGGATCGTGATTTCGCTCACGACCCCGTTCCGCAGCCTCCTTCTGCAGCATTACCTGCTCACAGAAGGAGGCGAACCCTCTCCACGCCCCCCCGCCGCCCGCTGCCGCCGAGACGACAGCCGGAAGCGAGAGGTCATGGCCCACTGCGCGCCGCAGAGCACGGCGCTCACCCGCCCACGCTGGACACTCCTCCAGAGTGTGCTGCGCCGTGTCCCGCGACTCGCCGCAGTGGTGACACGCCTCCTCGGCCTCCCGCCCGATGCGACACAGGTACACACCGAAGCAGCCGTGCCCGGTCATCACCTGCGTCACTCGGTAGGAGACCCTATGCCCCATCCATCCCCTGTTCCACCGGTCGAACACGGGGAGGATGGCCCGAACGGCCCGCCTCCCTCCTTCCTCCGTCCCGTGAAGGCTTTCGCGCCATTCCCGGGCGGCGGCCCGCCGAGCGCGGCCCCTGTACTCCGCCACATCGAGCGCCACCCGATCCGGAGCCATCCCCCTCCGCTGGAGGTCCCTGGCGTACCCGTGTACGTCCGACAACACGCGGGCCTCCAGCTCGAGGGGGATAAGCCCCGACATCACCATCGCCGTCGCGTAAGAGATGGTGCGATACCCCCGCACGATGCCAATGGCCAGCCTGCGCTCGATTCGGCGCAGCAGTGCTCGCACACCGCTACGCCCCCCGGCCAAGACATCGTACGCCCACACAGGGGCTCCGTACAGGACTAAAACCCGCACCACCACCGCGAACAGGCGACGCACCCGTCCACAGGGTCCCCCGAGATTCGGGAGAAGACGACCGAGCGCAGCGGTCGCCCTCTCCGCCCGGGGCACTAGCGACTCGATGTGGCGGCAGAAACGCCACAGGCCGTCGAGCTCGAGTCCCAGGTACCGCATCTGGAACCCGACCTCGACCGCTCCCCCCCCCCACGGCGATCCAGCACTGGGGAGGCGCCGCCAGCCGGGCCCGGTGGTAAAACCACATGGCCCTGGTCTTAGCGACGGACACCTCTAGGCCCAGAGACCGGATCGCGCGTACCGCGCGCCACGCGCCGCGCTCCGCCAGGCAGACGGCCTCCTTCGTATACCTCCCGGTGGCAAGCACCAACGTGTCATCGGCGTAACACGTTAGGCTGACACCGGGAGGCATCCCCTCCCGCAGGACGCTGTCGTACGCGAGGCTCCACAGCAACGGGCCCAACACCGAGCCCTGTGGAACCCCCCGCACGACGCTCCTGCGAATCATCCCGTACCGGCCAGGATATTCTATGCTCCTGTCGGAGAGATAGTCCCCGATCACCCTCCTAAGGTACGGAGGCACCTGGTGGAAGACCAGGGCCTCCGAAATTCTATCCCAGGGGACGGTGTTGAAAGCGTTGGCGATATCCAAGGAGATCGCCAACGCAACACCGCCCCCCTCCGTACAGGCCTCCGAGAGAGCCCTCACCCGCCGAATTGCGTCGACGGTGGAGAGACCCCCCCGGAAGCCGAACTGCGCCTCGCTCAGATCGGGGACTCCTCCCCCCGACAGGTGCCGGACGAGGCGTCCAACGAGAACGCGCTCGAACAACTTCCCCGCCTCGTCCAGCAAGCAAATTGGCCGGTACCCGGAGGGCGAGTCCCGGGACTTGCCCGCCTTTGGAAGGAGGACCAGCCTGCCCGACTTCCATAGTGGGGGGAACACTCCCTCCCTCAGACAACTGTTGAACAGCCGCCTGAGTTCGGGAGCGAGCCCCCCCTCCAATGCCAAGACCAACGCGCGGCCCGACACCCCGTCAGGACCCGGGGCCTTGCGGCCCACCCGACGGGCCCTGGTCACCGCCTCCCCGAGCTCGCCGGCTGACACCTCCCACTCCGCGGACCAGGAGAGAGGCTCCTGGCCCGGATGGAGGCGGTGTCGCTGTCCCCCCTCACGCGGGAAGAGAGACGTCACCACCTCCTCGAGTAAGGGAGGGTCCATCGATTCCGTCAGTGGGGGGGCCCACGCGCGCAGCTTGCTCATTACAAGCTTATACGGGCGCCCCCACGGATCCGCGTCCACCGTGCCGACGAGCTCCGACCACGCGTCCGCCTTGGCCTTCGCGATGGCCCTCCGGAGAGTCCCGAGCGCGGCTCGGTACTCCCCGTGGAGCCTCGCCTCCTCGTCGTCGCGCCTCCTGCGCGCTCGGCCATACTGGCGCCGCGCGGCATTGCAGGCACGCCGAAGCTCTGCAATGCCCGCGGACCACCAGTATGCCGCCCTTCTATGGTCGGACCGGCTCCGGGGCACCGCGGTGTCGCACACCGCCGTCATCACCTCCCGGAGCCGCTCCGCCCCGCGCGCCGGTGCCCCCCCAGCCGGCTGGGGCCCCCCCCACGTTACCGCGGCGACAGCGGCCCGGAACAGGTCCTCGTCCGCCCTGCTCCACGCCCATCGCGGCCGTCGGTCCACCTGGCCGTGCCGGGAATCCCGCGCGTAGAGGGCGGCGGGCCACACGTCCATGACTATGGGCGTGTGGTCAGAGGCCAGCTCTAGTTCTTCCGCCACCCTCCATCCCGACACTCGGCGCACGGCCGACGGCGTCCCCCATGTCAGATCGACAATAGAGACACCCTGCGGCCGCACGCACGTCGGCGTGGATCCCCGGTTAATCAACCGGAGATCCAGGCCGGACGCCCAGGTTAACACCTCGCTTCCCCTAGTGGTCGTCCTGGGACTCCCCCACGATACCGCGTGGGCATTGAAGTCTCCCAGGACGAGAACCGGACGGGCGCTGCACCGCGCGATGCAGCTACTCAGCCCGCCCAGGAACCCCCGAAAAATCCTATATCCTATCCTATCCTCTATCCTATCATATCCTCTAACCTATCCTACCCTCTATCCTATCCTATCCTCTATCCTATCCTATCCTCTATCCTAACCTATCCTCTATCCTATCCTATCCTCAATCCTATGATATCCTCTATCCTATCCTATCCTTTATCCTATCCTATCCTCTATCCTATCATATCCTCTATCCTATCCTACCCTCCATCCTATCCTATACTCTATCCTATCCTCTATTATATCCTCTGTCCTATCCTATACTCTATCCTATCCTATCCTCTATCAAATCCAATCCTCTATCGTATCCTCTATCCTATCCTATCCTTTATCCTATCCTATCCTCAATCCTATGATATCCTCTATCCTATCCTCTATCCTATCCTATCCTCTATCCTATCCTATCCTCTATCCTATCCTATCGTCTATCCTATCCTATCGTCTATCCTATCCTATCCACTATCCTATCCTATCCTCTATCCTATCCTATCCTCTATCCTATCCTATCCTCTATCCTATCCTATCCTCTATCCTACCCTATCCTCTATCCTATCCTATCCTCTATCCTATCATATCCTCTATCCTATCCTACCCTCTATCCTATCCTATCCTCTATCCTATCCTCTGTCCTATCCTATCCTGAATCCTATGATATCCTCTATCCTGTCCTCTATCGTATCCTATCCTCTACCCTATCCTATCCTCTATCCTATCCTATCCTCAATCCTATGATATCCTCTATCCTATCCTATCCTCTATCCATCCTCTACCGTAATCTATCCTCTATCCTATCCTATCCTCTAACCTATCCTATCCTCTATCCTATCCTATCCTCTATCCTATCCTCTATCTTATCCTATCCTCTATCCTATCCTATCCTCTATCCTATCCTATCCTCTATCCTACCCTATTCTCTATCCTATCCTATCCTCTATCCTATCCTATCCTCTATCCTATCCTATCCTCTATCCTATCCAATTACCTATCCTATCCTCTATCCATCCTCTATCGTAATCTATCCTCTATCCTATCCTATCCTCTAACCTATCCTATCCTCTATCCTATCCTATCTTCTATCCTATCCTATCCTCTATCGTATCCTATCCTCTATCCTATCCTATCCTCTATCCTATCCTATCCTCTATCCTATCCTATCCTCTATCCTATCCTATCCTCTATCCTATCCTATCCTATCCTATCCTCTATCCTAACCTATCCTATCCTCTATCCTATCCTACCCTCTACCCTATCCTATCCTCTATCCTATCCTATCCTCTATCCTATCCTATCGTCTATCCTATCCTATCCTCTATCCTATCCTATCCTCTATCCTATCCTATCCTCTATCCTATCCTATCCTCTATCCTATCCTATCCTCTATCCTATCCTACCCTCTATCCTATCCTATCCTCTATCCCATCCTATCCTCTATCCGATCCTCTATCCTATCCTATTGTCTATCCTAT
This sequence comes from Halictus rubicundus, assembly GCF_050948215.1. Taxonomy (NCBI): domain Eukaryota; kingdom Metazoa; phylum Arthropoda; class Insecta; order Hymenoptera; family Halictidae; genus Halictus; species Halictus rubicundus. The sequence goes on along the minus strand of NW_027488659.1, from coordinate 442,799 downwards.
CCTCTGTCCTATCCTATCCTGTATCCTATCCTATCCTATCCTCTATCCTATCCTCTATCCTATCCTATCCTCTATCCTATCCTATCCTCTATCCTATCCTATCCTATCCTATCCTATCCTCTATCCTATCCTATCCTCTATCCTATCCTATCCTATCCTATCCTATCCTCTATCCTAACCTACCCTATCCTCTATCCTATCCTATCCTCTATCCTATCCTATCCTCTATCCTATCCTATCCTCTATCCTATCCTATCCTCTATCCTATCCTATCCTCTATCCTATCCTATCCTCTATCCTATCCTATCCTCTATCCTATCCTATCCTCTAACCTATCCTATCCTCTATCCTATCCTATCTTCTACCCTATCCTATCCTCTATCCTATCCTATCCTCTATCCTATCCTATCCTCTATCCTATCCTATCCTCTATCCTATCCTATCCTATATCCTATCATATCCTCTATCCTATCCTATCCTCTATCCTATCCTATCCTCTATCCTATCCTATCCTCTATCCTATCCTATCCTCTATCCTATCCTATCCTCTATCCTATCCTATCCTCTATCCTATCCTATCCTCTATCCTATCCTATCCTCTATCCTATCCTATCCTCTATCCTATCCTACCCTCTATCCTATCCTATCCTCTATCCTATCCTATCCTCTATCCGATCCTCTATCCTATCCTATTGTCTATCCTATCCTCTATCCTATGCTATCCTGTATCCTATCCTATCCTATCCTCTATCCTATCCTCTATCCTATCCTATCCTTTATCCTATCCTATCCTCAATCCTATGATATCCTCTATCCTATCCTATCCTTTATCCTATCCTATCCTGAATCCTATGATATCCTCTATCCTGTCCTCTGTCCTATCCTATCCCCTATCCTATCCTATCCTCTATCCTATCCTATCCTCTATCCTACCCTATTCTCTATCCTATCCTATTCTCTATCCTATCCTATCCTCTATCCTATCCTATCCTCTATCCTATCCAATTACCTATCCTATCCTCTATCCTATCCTCTATCGTAATCTATCCTCTATCCTATCCTATCCTCTATCCTATCCTATCCTCTATCCTATCCTACCCTCTATCCTATCCTATCCTCTATTATATCCTATCCTCTATCCGATCCTCTATCCTATCCTATTGTCTATCCTATCCTCTATCCTATGCTATCCTGTATCCTATCCTATCCTATCCTCTATCCTATCCTCTATCCTATCCTATCCTTTATCCTATCCTATCCTGAATCCTATGATATCCTCTATCCTATCCTCTATCCTATCCTATCCTCTATCCTATCCTATACTCTATCCTATCCTATCCTCTATCCTATCCTATCCTCTATCCTATCCTACCCTCTATCCTATCCTATCCTCTATCCTATTCTATACTCTATCCGATCCTCTATCCTATCCTATTGTCTATCCTATCCTCTATCCTATCCTATCCTGTATCCTATCCTATCCTATCCTCTATCCTATCCTATCCTCTATCCTATCCTATCCTATCCTATCCTCTATCCTAACCTATCCTATCCTCTATCCTATCCTACCCTCTACCCTATCCTATCCTCTATCCTATCCTATCCTCTATCCTATCCTATCGTCTATCCTATCCTATCCTCTATCCTATCCTATCCTCTATCCTATCCTATCCTCTATCCTATCCTATCCTCTATCCTATCCTATCCTCTATCCTATCCTACCCTCTATCCTATCCTATCCTCTATCCCATCCTATCCTCTATCCGATCCTCTATCCTATCCTATTGTCTATCCTATCCTCTGTCCTATCCTATCCTGTATCCTATCCTATCCTATCCTCTATCCTATCCTCTATCCTATCCTATCCTCTATCCTATCCTATCCTCTATCCTATCCTATCCTATCCTATCCTATCCTCTATCCTATCCTATCCTCTATCCTATCCTATCCTATCCTATCCTATCCTCTATCCTAACCTACCCTATCCTCTATCCTATCCTATCCTCTATCCTATCCTATCCTCTATCCTATCCTATCCTCTATCCTATCCTATCCTCTATCCTATCCTATCCTCTATCCTATCCTATCCTCTATCCTATCCTATCCTCTATCCTATCCTATCCTCTAACCTATCCTATCCTCTATCCTATCCTATCTTCTACCCTATCCTATCCTCTATCCTATCCTATCCTCTATCCTATCCTATCCTCTATCCTATCCTATCCTCTATCCTATCCTATCCTATATCCTATCATATCCTCTATCCTATCCTATCCTCTATCCTATCCTATCCTCTATCCTATCCTATCCTCTATCCTATCCTATCCTCTATCCTATCCTATCCTCTATCCTATCCTATCCTCTATCCTATCCTATCCTCTATCCTATCCTATCCTCTATCCTATCCTATCCTCTATCCTATCCTACCCTCTATCCTATCCTATCCTCTATCCTATCCTATCCTCTATCCGATCCTCTATCCTATCCTATTGTCTATCCTATCCTCTATCCTATGCTATCCCGTATCCTATCCTATCCTATCCTCTATCCTATCCTCTATCCTATCCTATCCTTTATCCTATCCTATCCTCTATCCTATCCTATCCTCTATCCTATCCTATCCTCTATCCTATCCTATCCTATCCTATCCTATCCTCTATCCTATCCTATCCTCTATCCTATCCTATCCTATCCTATCCTATCCTCTATCCTAACCTACCCTATCCTCTATCCTATCCTATCCTCTATCCTATCCTATCCTCTATCCTATCCTATCCTCTATCCTATCCTATCCTCTATCCTATCCTATCCTCTATCCTATCCTATCCTCTATCCTATCCTATCCTCTATCCTATCCTATCCTCTAACCTATCCTATCCTCTATCCTATCCTATCTTCTACCCTATCCTATCCTCTATCCTATCCTATCCTCTATCCTATCCTATCCTCTATCCTATCCTATCCTCTATCCTATCCTATCCTATATCCTATCATATCCTCTATCCTATCCTATCCTCTATCCTATCCTATCCTCTATCCTATCCTATCCTCTATCCTATCCTACCCTCTATCCTATCCTATCCTCTATCCTATCCTATCCTCTATCCGATCCTCTATCCTATCCTATTGTCTATCCTATCCTCTATCCTATGCTATCCTGTATCCTATCCTATCCTATCCTCTATCCTATCCTCAATCCTATGATATCCTCTATCCTATCCTATCCTTTATCCTATCCTATCCTGAATCCTATGATATCCTCTATCCTGTCCTCTGTCCTATCCTATCCCCTATCCTATCCTATCCTCTATCCTATCCTATCCTCTATCCTACCCTATTCTCTATCCTATCCTATTCTCTATCCTATCCTATCCTCTATCCTATCCTATCCTCTATCCTATCCAATTACCTATCCTATCCTCTATCCTATCCTCTATCGTAATCTATCCTCTATCCTATCCTATCCTCTAACCTATCCTATCCTCTATCCTATCCTATCTTCTATCCTATCCTATCCTCTATCCTATCCTATCCTCTATCCTATCCTATCCTCTATCCTATCCTATCCTATCCTCTATCCTATCCTATCCTATCCTCTATCCTATCCTATCCTGTATCCTATCCTACCCTCTATCCTATCCTATCCTCTATCCTATCCTATCCTCTATCCTATCCTATCCTCTATCCTATCCTATCCTCTATCCTATCCTATCCTCTATCCTATCCTATCCTCTATCCTATCCTATCCTCTATTATATACTATCCTCTATCCTATCCTATCCTCTATCCTATCCTCTATCCTATCCTCTGTCCTATCCTATACTCTATCCTATCCTATCCTCTATCCTATCCAATCCTATGATATCCTCTATCCTTTCCTATCCTTTATCCTATCCTATCCAGAATCCTATGATATCCTCTATCCTGTCCTCTATCGTATCCTATCCTCTATCCTATCCTATCCTCTATCCTGTACTATCCTCTATCCTATCCTATCCTATCCTCTATCCTATCCTATACTATCCTATCCTCTATCCCATCCTATCCTATCCTCTGTCCTATCCTATCCTCTATCCTATCCTATCCTCTATCCTATCATATCCTCTATCCTATCCTACCCTCTATCCTATCCTATCCTCTATCCTATCCTCTATCCTATCCTCTATCCTATCCTCTGTCCTATCCTATACTCTATCCTATCCTATCCTCTATCCTATCCAATCCTCTATCGTATCCTCTATCCTATCCTATCCTTTATCCTATCCTATCCTCTATCCTATCCTATCCTCTATCCTATCCTATCCTCAATACTATGATATCCTCTATCCTATCCTATCCTTTATCCTATCCTATCCTGAATCCTATGATATCCTCTATCCTGTCCTCTATCGTATCCTATCCTCTATCCTATCCTATCCTATCCTATCCTCTATCCTAACCTATCCTATCCTCTATCCTATCCTATCCTATCCTCTATCCTAGCCTATCCTCTATCCTATCCTATCCTCTATCCTATCCTATCCTCTATCTCATCCTATCCTCTATCCTATCCAATCCTCTATCGCATCCTCTATCCTATCCTATCCTTTATCCTATCCTATCCTCAATCCTCTATCGCATCCTCTATCCTATCCTATCCTTTATCCTATCCTATCCTGAATCCTATGATATCCTCTATCCTGTCCTCTGTCCTATCCTATCCTCTATCCTATCCTATCCTCTATCCTATCATATCCTCTATCCTATCCTACCCTCTACCCTATCCTATCCTCTATCCTATCCTATCCTCTATCCTATCCTATCCTCTATCCTATCCTATCCTCTATCCTATCCTATCCTCTATCATATCCTATCCTCTATTACATCCTATCCTCTATCCTATCCAATCCTCTATCGTATCCTCTATCCTATCCTATCCTTTATCCTATCCTATCCTCAATCCTATGATATCCTCTATCCTATCCTATCCTTTATCCTATCCTATCCTGAATCCTATGATATCCTCTATCCTGTCCTCTGTCCTATCCTATCCCCTATCCTATCCTATCCTCTATCCTATAATATCCTATCCTCTATCCTATCCTATCCTCTATCCTATCCTATCCTCTATCCTATCCTATCCTATCCTCTATCCTATCCTCTCCTCTATCCTATCCTATCCTCTATCCTATCCTATCCTCTATCCTAACCTATCCTCTATCCTATCCTATCCTCTATCCTATCCTACCCTCTATCCTATCCTATCCTCTATCCTATCCTATCCTCTATCCGATCCTCTATCCTATCCTATTGTCTATCCTATCCTCTATCCTATCCTATCCTGTATCCTATCCTATCCTATCCTCTATCCTATCCTATCCTCTATCCTATCCTATCCTCTATTATATACTATCCTCTATCCTATCCTATCCTCTATCCTATCCTCTATCCTATCCTCTGTCCTATCCTATACTCTATCCTATCCTATCCTCTATCCTATCCAATCCTATGATATCCTCTATCCTTTCCTATCCTTTATCCTATCCTATCCAGAATCCTATGATATCCTCTATCCTGTCCTCTATCGTATCCTATCCTCTATCCTATCCTATCCTCTATCCTATCCTATCCTCAATCCTATGATATCCTCTATCCTATCCTATCCTTTATCCTATTCTATCCTCAATCCTATGATATCCTCTATCCTATCCTCTATCCTATCCTATCCTCTATCCTGTACTATCCTCTATCCTATCCTATCCTATCCTCTATCCTATCCTATACTATCCTATCCTCTATCCCATCCTATCCTATCCTCTGTCCTATCCTATCCTCTATCCTATCCTATCCTCTATCCTATCATATCCTCTATCCTATCCTACCCTCTATCCTATCCTATCCTCTATCCTATCCTCTATCCTATCCTCTATCCTATCCTCTGTCCTATCCTATACTCTATCCTATCCTATCCTCTATCCTATCCAATCCTCTATCGTATCCTCTATCCTATCCTATCCTTTATCCTATCCTATCCTCTATCCTATCCTATCCTCTATCCTATCCTATCCTCAATCCTATGATATCCTCTATCCTATCCTATCCTTTATCCTATCCTATCCTGAATCCTATGATATCCTCTATCCTGTCCTCTATCGTATCCTATCCTCTATCCTATCCTATCCTATCCTATCCTCTATCCTAACCTATCCTATCCTCTATCCTATCCTATCCTATCCTCTATCCTAGCCTATCCTCTATCCTATCCTATCCTCTATCCTATCCTATCCTCTATCCCATCCTATCCTCTATCCTATCCAATCCTCTATCGCATCCTCTATCCTATCCTATCCTTTATCCTATCCTATCCTCAATCCTCTATCGCATCCTCTATCCTATCCTATCCTTTATCCTATCCTATCCTGAATCCTATGATATCCTCTATCCTGTCCTCTGTCCTATCCTATCCTCTGTCCTATCCTATCCTCTATCCTATCATATCCTCTATCCTATCCTACCCTCTACCCTATCCTATCCTCTATCCTATCCTATCCTCTATCCTATCCTATCCTCTATCCTATCCTATCCTCTATCCTATCCTATCCTCTATCCTATCCTATCCTCTATCATATCCTATCCTCTATTACATCCTATCCTCTATCGTATCCTCTATCCTATCCTATTCTTTATCCTATCCTATTATCAATCCTATGATATCCTCTATCCTATCCTATCCTTTATCCTATCCTATCCTGAATCCTATGATATCCTCTATCCTGTCCTCTGTCCTATCCTATCCCCTATCCTATCCTATCCTCTATCCTATCCTATCCTATCCTCTATCCTATCCTATCCTCTATCCTATCCTATCCTATCCTCTATCCTATCCTCTCCTCTATCCTATCCTATCCTCTATCCTATCCTATCCTCTATCCTAACCTATCCTCTATCCTATCCTATCCTCTATCCTATCCTACCCTCTATCCTATCCTATCCTCTATCCTATCCTATCCTCTATCCGATCCTCTATCCTATCCTATTGGCTATCCTATCCTCTATCCTATCCTATCCTGTATCCTATCCTATCCTATCCTATCCTCTATCCTATCCTCTATCCTATCCTCTATCCTATCCTATCCTATCCTCTATCCCATCCTATCCTATCCTCTATCCTATCCTATCCTCTATCCTATCCTATCCTCTATCCTATCCTATCCTCTATCCTATCCTATCCTATCCTCTATCCTATCCTCTCCTCTATCCTATCCTATCCTCTATCCTATCCTATCCTCTATCCTAACCTATCCTCTATCCTATCCTATCCTCTATCCTATCCTACCCTCTATCCTATCCTATCCTCTATCCTATCCTATCCTCTATCCGATCCTCTATCCTATCCTATTGTCTATCCTATCCTCTATCCTATCCTATCCTGTATCCTATCCTATCCTATCCTCTATCCTATCCTCTATCCTATCCTCTATCCTATCCTATCCTATCCTCTATCCCATCCTATCCTATCCTCTATCCTATCCTATCCTCTATCCTATCCTCTATCCTATCCTATCCTCTATCCTATCCTATTCTCTATCCTATCATATCCTCTATCCTATCCTACCCTCTATCCTATCCTATCCTCTATCCTATCCTCTATCCTATCCTCTGTCCTATCCTATACTCTATTCTATCCTATCCTCTATCCTATCCAATCCTCTATCGTATCCTCTATCCTATCCTATCCTTTATCCTATCCTATCCTCAATATAATTATATCCTCTATCCTATCCTCTATCCTATCCTATCCTCTATCCTATCCTATCCTCTATCCTATCCTATCGTCTATCCTATCCTATCCTCTATCCTATCCTATCCTCTATCCTATCCTATCCTCTATCCTATCCTATCCTCTATCCTATCCTATCCTATCCTCTATCCTATCCTATCCTCTATCCTATCCTATCCTCTATCCTATCATATCCTCTATCCTATCCTCTATCCTATCCTATCCTCTATCCTATCCTATACTCTATCCTATCCTATTGTCTATCCTATCCTCTATCCTATCCTATCCTGTATCCTATCCTATCCTATCCTCTATCCTATCCTATCCTCTATCCTATCCTATCCTATCCTATCCTCTATCCTAACCTATCCTATCCTCTATCCAATCCTACCCTCTACCCTATCCTATCCTCTATCCTATCCTATCCTCTATCCTATCCTATCGTCTATCCTATCCTATCCTCTATCCTATCCTATCCTCTATCCTATCCTATCCTCTATCCTATCCTATCCTCTATCCTATCCTATCCTCTATCCTATCCTACCCTCTATCCTATCCTATCCTCTATCCTATCCTATCCTCTATCCGATCCTCTATCCTATCCTATTGTCTATCCTATCCTCTGTCCTATCCTATCCTGTATCCTATCCTATCCTATCCTCTATCCTATCCTATCCTCTATCCTATCCTATCCTCTATCCTATCCTATCCTATCCTATCCTATCCTCTATCCTAACCTACCCTATCCTCTATCCTATCCTATCCTCTATCCCATCCTATCCTCTATCCTATCCTATCCTCTATCCTATCCTATCCTCTATCCTATCCTATCCTCTATCCTATCCTATCCTCTAACCTATCCTATCCTCTATCCTATCCTATCTTCTATCCTATCCTATCCTCTATCCTATCCTATCCTCTATCCCATCCTATCCTCTATCCTATCCTATCCTCTATCCTATCCTATCCTCTATCCTATCCTATCCTCTATCCTATCCTATCCTCTATTATATACTATCCTCTATCCAATCCTATCCTCTATCCTATCCTCTATCCTTTCCTCTGTCCTGTCCTATACTCTATCCTATCCTATCCTCTATCCTATCCAATCCTATGATATCCTCTATCCTTTCCTATCCTTTATCCTATCCTATCCAGAATCCTATGATATCCTCTATCCTGTCCTCTATCGTATCCTATCCTCTATCCTATCCTATCCTCTATCCTATCCTATCCTCAATCCTATGATATCCTCTATCCTATCCTATCCTTTATCCTATTCTATCCTCAATCCTATGATATCCTCTATCCTATCCTCTATCCTATCCTATCCTCTATCCTATCCTCTATCCTATCCTCTGTCCTATCCTATACTCTATCCTATCCTATCCTCTATCCTATCCAATCCTCTATCGTATCCTCTATCCTATCCTATCCTTTATCCTATCCTATCCTCAATATAATTATATCCTCTATCCTATCCTCTATCCTATCCTATCCTCTATCCTATCCTATCCTCTATCCTATCCTATCGTCTATCCTATCCTATCCTCTATCCTATCCTATCCTCTATCCTATCCTATCCTCTATCCTATCCTATCCTCTATCCTATCCTATCCTATCCTCTATCCTATCCTATCCTCTATCCTATCCTATCCTCTATCCTATCATATCCTCTATCCTATCCTCTATCCTATCCTATCCTCTATCCTATCCTATACTCTATCCTATCCTATTGTCTATCCTATCCTCTATCCTATCCTATCCTGTATCCTATCCTATCCTATCCTCTATCCTATCCTATCCTCTATCCTATCCTATCCTCTATCCTATCCTATCCTATCCTATCCTCTATCCTAACCTATCCTATCCTCTATCCAATCCTACCCTCTACCCTATCCTATCCTCTATCCTATCCTATCCTCTATCCTATCCTATCGTCTATCCTATCCTATCCTCTATCCTATCCTATCCTCTATCCTATCCTATCCTCTATCCTATCCTATCCTCTATCCTATCCTATCCTCTATCCTATCCTACCCTCTATCCTATCCTATCCTCTATCCTATCCTATCCTCTATCCGATCCTCTATCCTATCCTATTGTCTATCCTATCCTCTGTCCTATCCTATCCTGTATCCTATCCTATCCTATCCTCTATCCTATCCTATCCTCTATCCTATCCTATCCTCTATCCTATCCTATCCTATCCTATCCTATCCTCTATCCTAACCTACCCTATCCTCTATCCTATCCTATCCTCTATCCCATCCTATCCTCTATCCTATCCTATCCTCTATCCTATCCTATCCTCTATCCTATCCTATCCTCTATCCTATCCTATCCTCTAACCTATCCTATCCTCTATCCTATCCTATCTTCTATCCTATCCTATCCTCTATCCTATCCTATCCTCTATCCCATCCTATCCTCTATCCTATCCTATCCTCTATCCTATCCTATCCTCTATCCTATCCTATCCTCTATCCTATCCTATCCTCTATTATATACTATCCTCTATCCTATCCTGTCCTCTATCCTATCCTCTATCCTATCCTCTGTCCTATCCTATACTCTATCCTATCCTATCCTCTATCCTATCCAATCCTATGATATCCTCTATCCTATCCTATCCTTTATCCTATCCTATCCAGAATCCTATGATATCCTCTATCCTGTCCTCTATCGTATCCTATCCTCTATCCTATCCTAACCTCTATCCTATCCTATCCTCTATCCTATCCTATCCTATCCTATCCTATCCTCTATCCTAACCTATCCTATCCTCTATCCTATCCTACCCTCTACCCTATCCTATCCTCTATCCTATCCTATCCTCTATCCTATCCTATCGTCTATCCTATCCTATCCTCTATCCTATCCTATCCTCTATCCTATCCTATCCTCTATCCTATCCTGTCCTCTATCCTATCCTATCCTCTATCCTATCCTACCCTCTATCCTATCCTATCCTCTATCCTATCCTATCCTCTATCCGATCCTCTATCCTATCCTATTGTCTATCCTATCCTCTATCCTATGCTATCCTGTACCCTATCCTATCCTATCCACTATCCTATCCTCTATCCTATCCTATCCTTTATCCTATCCTATCCTCAATCCTATGATATCCTCTATCCTATCCTATCCTTTATCCTATCCTATCCTGAATCCTATGATATCCTCTATCCTGTCCTCTGTCCTATCCTATCCCCTATTCTATCCTATCCTCTATCCTATCCTATCCTCTATCCTACCCTATTCTCTATCCTATCCTATCCTCTATCCTATCCTATCCTCTATCCTATCCTATCCTCTATCCTATCCAATTACCTATCCTATCCTCTATCCTATCCTCTATCGTAATCTATCCTCTATCCTATCCTATCCTCTAACCTATCCTATCCTCTATCCTATCCTATCTTCTATCCTATCCTATCCTCTATCCTATCCTATCCTCTATCCTATCCTATCCTCTATCCTATCCTATCCTATCCTCTATCCTATCCTATCCTATATCCTATCATATCCTGTATCCTATCCTACCCTCTATCCTATCCTATCCTCTATCCTATCCTATCCTCCATCCTATCCTATCCTCTATCCTATCCTATCCTCTATCCTATCCTCTATCCTATCCTATCCTCTATCCTATCCTATCCTCTATCCTATCCTATCCTCTATCCTATCCAATCCTATGATATCCTCTATCCTTTCCTATCCTTTATCCTATCCTATCCAGAATCCTATGATATCCTCTATCCTGTCCTCTATCGTATCCTATCCTCTATCCTATCCTATCCTCTATCCTATCCTATCCTCAATCCTATGATATCCTCTATCCTATCCTATCCTTTATCCTATTCTATCCTCAATCCTATGATATCCTCTATCCTATCCTCTATCCTATCCTATCCTCTATCCTGTACTATCCTCTATCCTATCCTATCCTATCCTCTATCCTATCCTATACTATCCTATCCACTATCCCATCCTATCCTATCCTCTGTCCTATCCTATCCTCTATCCTATCCTATCCTCTATCCTATCATATCCTCTATCCTATCCTACCCTCTATCCTATCCTATCCTCTATCCTATCCTCTATCCTATCCTATCCTCTATCCTATCCTATCCTCTATCCTCTATCCTATCCTATCCTCTATCCTATCCTATCCTCTATCCTATCCTATCCTCTATCCTACCCTATCCTCTATCCTATCCTATCCTCTATCCTATCCTATCCTCTATCCTATCCTATCCTCTATCCTATCCTATCCTCTATCCCATCCTATCCTATCCTCTATCCTATCCTATCCTGTATCCTATCCTATCCTCTATCCTATCCTATCCTCTATCCTATCCTATCCTCTATCCTATCCTATCCTCTATCCTATCCTATCCTCTATCCCATCCTATCCTATCCTCTATCCTATCCTATCCTCTATCCTATCCTATCCTCTATCCTATCCTATCCTCTATCCTATCCTATCCTCTATCCTATCCTATCCTTTATCCTATCCTATCCTCAATCCTATGATATCCTCTATCCTGTCCTCTATCGTATCCTATCCTCTATCCTATCCTATCCTCTATCCTATCCTATCCTCAATCCTATGATATCCTCTATCCTATCCTATCCTTTATCCTATCCTATCCTGAATCCTATGATATCCTCTATCCTGTCCTCTATCGTATCCTATCCTCTATCCTATCCTATCCTATCCTATCCTCTATCCTAACCTATCCTATCCTCTAACCTATCCTATCCTATCCTCTATCCTAGCCTATCCTCTATCCTATCCTATCCTCTATCCTATCCTATCCACTATCCCATCCTATCCTCTATCCTATCCAATCCTCTATCGTATCCTCTATCCTATCCTATCCTTTATCCTATCCTATCCTCAATCCTATGATATCCTCTATCCTATCCTATCCTTTATCCTATCCTATCATCAATCCTATGATATCCTCTATCCTGTCCTCTATCGTATCCTATCCTCTATCCTATCCTATCCTCTATCCTATCCTATCCTCAATCCTATGATATCCTCTATCCTATCCTATCCTTTATCCTATCCTATCCTGAATCCTATGATATCCTCTATCCTGTCCTCTATCGTATCCTATCCTCTATCCTATCCTATCCTATCCTATCCTCTATCCTAACCTATCCTATCCTCTAACCTATCCTATCCTATCCTCTATCCTAGCCTATCCTCTATCCTATCCTATCCTCTATCCTATCCTATCCTCTATCCCATCCTATCCTCTATCCTATCCAATCCTCTATCGTATCCTCTATCCTATCCTATCCTTTATCCTATCCTATCCTCAATCCTATGATATCCTCTATCCTATCCTATCCTTTATCCTATCCTATCCTGAATCCTATGATATCCTCTATCCTGTCCTCTGTCCTATCCTATCCTCTATCCTATCCTATCCTCTATCCTACCCTATCCTCTATCCTATCCTCTATCCTATCCTATCCTCTATCCTATCCTATCCTCTATCCTATCCTATCCTCTATCCTATCCTATCCTCTATCCTATCCTATCCTCTATCCTATCCTATCCTCTATCCTATCCTATCCTCTATCCTATCCTATCCTCTATCCTATCCTATCCTCTATCCTATCCTATCTTCTATCCTCTATCCTATCCTATCCTCTATCCTATCCTATCCTCTATCCTATCCTATCCTCTATCCTACCCTATCCTCTATCCTATCCTATCCTCTATCCTATCCTATCCTCTATCCTATCCTATCCTCTATCCTATCCTATCCTCTATCCCATCCTATCCTATCCTCTATCCTATCCTATCCTCTATCCTATCCTATCCTCTATCCTATCCTATCCTCTATCCTATCCTATCCTCTATCCTATCCTATCCTCTATCCTATCCTATCCTCTATCCTATCCTATCCTCTATCCTATCCTATCCTCTATCCTATCCTATCCTCTATCCTATCCTATCCTCTATCCTATCCTATCCTCTATCCTATCCTATCCTCTATTATATACTATCCTCTATCCAATCCTATCCTCTATCCTATCCTCTATCCTTTCCTCTGTCCTATCCTATACTCTATCCTATCCTATCCTCTATCCTATCCAATCCTATGATATCCTCTATCCTTTCCTATCCTTTATCCTATCCTATCCAGAATCCTATGATATCCTCTATCCTGTCCTCTATCGTATCCTATCCTCTATCCTATCCTATCCTCTATCCTATCCTATCCTCAATCCTATGATATCCTCTATCCTATCCTATCCTTTATCCTATTCTATCCTCAATCCTATGATATCCTCTATCCTATCCTCTATCCTATCCTATCCTCTATCCTGTACTATCCTCTATCCTATCCTATCCTATCCTCTATCCTATCCTATACTATCCTATCCACTATCCCATCCTATCCTATCCTCTGTCCTATCCTATCCTCTATCCTATCCTATCCTCTATCCTATCATATCCTCTATCCTATCCTACCCTCTATCCTATCCTATCCTCTATCCTATCCTCTATCCTATCCTATCCTCTATCCTATCCTATCCTCTATCCTCTATCCTATCCTATCCTCTATCCTATCCTATCCTCTATCCTATCCTATCCTCTATCCTACCCTATCCTCTATCCTATCCTATCCTCTATCCTATCCTATCCTCTATCCTATCCTATCCTCTATCCTATCCTATCCTCTATCCCATCCTATCCTATCCTCTATCCTATCCTATCCTGTATCCTATCCTATCCTCTATCCTATCCTATCCTCTATCCTATCCTATCCTCTATCCTATCCTATCCTCTATCCTATCCTATCCTCTATCCCATCCTATCCTATCCTCTATCCTATCCTATCCTCTATCCTATCCTATCCTCTATCCTATCCTATCCTCTATCCTATCCTATCCTCTATCCTATCCTATCCTTTATCCTATCCTATCCTCAATCCTATGATATCCTCTATCCTGTCCTCTATCGTATCCTATCCTCTATCCTATCCTATCCTCTATCCTATCCTATCCTCAATCCTATGATATCCTCTATCCTATCCTATCCTTTATCCTATCCTATCCTGAATCCTATGATATCCTCTATCCTGTCCTCTATCGTATCCTATCCTCTATCCTATCCTATCCTATCCTATCCTCTATCCTAACCTATCCTATCCTCTAACCTATCCTATCCTATCCTCTATCCTAGCCTATCCTCTATCCTATCCTATCCTCTATCCTATCCTATCCACTATCCCATCCTATCCTCTATCCTATCCAATCCTCTATCGTATCCTCTATCCTATCCTATCCTTTATCCTATCCTATCCTCAATCCTATGATATCCTCTATCCTATCCTATCCTTTATCCTATCCTATCATCAATCCTATGATATCCTCTATCCTGTCCTCTATCGTATCCTATCCTCTATCCTATCCTATCCTCTATCCTATCCTATCCTCAATCCTATGATATCCTCTATCCTATCCTATCCTTTATCCTATCCTATCCTGAATCCTATGATATCCTCTATCCTGTCCTCTATCGTATCCTATCCTCTATCCTATCCTATCCTATCCTATCCTCTATCCTAACCTATCCTATCCTCTAACCTATCCTATCCTATCCTCTATCCTAGCCTATCCTCTATCCTATCCTATCCTCTATCCTATCCTATCCTCTATCCCATCCTATCCTCTATCCTATCCAATCCTCTATCGTATCCTCTATCCTATCCTATCCTTTATCCTATCCTATCCTCAATCCTATGATATCCTCTATCCTATCCTATCCTTTATCCTATCCTATCCTGAATCCTATGATATCCTCTATCCTGTCCTCTGTCCTATCCTATCCTCTATCCTATCCTATCCTCTATCCTACCCTATCCTCTATCCTATCCTCTATCCTATCCTATCCTCTATCCTATCCTATCCTCTATCCTATCCTATCCTCTATCCTATCCTATCCTCTATCCTATCCTATCCTCTATCCTATCCTATCCTCTATCCTATCCTATCCTCTATCCTATCCTATCCTCTATCCTATCCTATCCTCTATCCTATCCTATCTTCTATCCTCTATCCTATCCTATCCTCTATCCTATCCTATCCTCTATCCTATCCTATCCTCTATCCTACCCTATCCTCTATCCTATCCTATCCTCTATCCTATCCTATCCTCTATCCTATCCTATCCTCTATCCTATCCTATCCTCTATCCCATCCTATCCTATCCTCTATCCTATCCTATCCTCTATCCTATCCTATCCTCTATCCTATCCTATCCTCTATCCTATCCTATCCTCTATCCTATCCTATCCTCTATCCTATCCTATCCTCTATCCTATCCTATCCTCTATCCTATCCTATCCTCTATCCTATCCTATCCTCTATCCTATCCTATCCTCTATCCTCTATCCTATCCTATCCTCTATCCTATCCTATCCTCTATCCTATCCTATCCTCTATCCTACCCTATCCTCTATCCTATCTTATCCTCTATCCTATCCTATCCTCTATCCTATCCTATCCTCTATCCTATCCTATCCTCTATTATATACTATCCTCTATCCTATCCAATCCTCTATCGTATCCTCTATCCTATCCTATCCTTTATCCTATCCTATCCTCAATCCTATGATATCCTCTATCCTGTCCTCTATCGTATCCTATCCTCTATCCTATCCTATCCTCTATCCTATCCTATCCTCAATCCTATGATATCCTCTATCCTATCCTATCCTTTATCCTATCCTACCTGAATCCTATGATATCCTCTATCCTGTCCTCTATCCTATCCTATCCTCTATCCTATCCTATCCTCTATCCCATCCTATCCTCTATCCTATCCAATCCTCTATCGTATCCTCTATCCTATCCTATCCTCTATCCTATCCTATCCTCAATCCTATGATATCCTCTATCCTATCCTATCCTTTATCCTATCCTATCCTGAATCCTATGATATCCTCTATCCTGTCCTCTGTCCTATCCTATCCTCTATCCTATCCTATCCTCTATCCTACCCTATCCTCTATCCTATCCTATCCTCAATCCTATGATATCCTCTATCCTATCCTATCCTTTATCCTATCCTACCTGAATCCTATGATATCCTCTATCCTGTCCTCTATCCTATCCTATCCTCTATCCTATCCTATCCTCTATCCCATCCTATCCTCTATCCTATCCAATCCTCTATCGTATCCTCTATCCTATCCTATCCTCTATCCTATCCTATCCTCAATCCTATGATATCCTCTATCCTATCCTATCCTTTATCCTATCCTATCCTGAATCCTATGATATCCTCTATCCTGTCCTCTGTCCTATCCTATCCTCTATCCTATCCTATCCTCTATCCTACCCTATCCTCTATCCTATCCTCTATCCTATCCTATCCTCTATCCTATCCTATCCTCTATCCTATCCTATCCTCTATCCTATCCTATCCTCTATCCTATCCTATCCTCTATCCTATCCTATCCTCTATCCTATCCTATTCTCTATCCTATCCTATCCTCTATCCTATCCTATCCTCTATCCTATCCTATCCTCTATCCTCTATCCTATCCTATCCTCTATCCTATCCTATCCTCTATCCTATCCTATCCTCTATCCTACCCTATCCTCTATCCTATCCTATCCTCTATCCTATCCTATCCTCTATCCTATCCTATCCTCTATCCTATCCTATCCTCTATCCCATCCTATCCTATCCTCTATCCTATCCTATCCTCTATCCTATCCTATCCTCTATCCTATCCTATCCTCTATCCTATCCTATCCTCTATCCTATCCTATCCTCTATCCTATCCTATCCTCTATCCTATCCTATCCTCTATCCTATCCTATCCTCTATCCTATCCTATCCTCTATCCTCTATCCTATCCTATCCTCTATCCTATCCTATCCTCTATCCTATCCAATCCTCTATCGTATCCTCTATCCTATCCTATCCTTTATCCTATCCTATCCTCAATCCTATGATATCCTCTATCCTGTCCTCTATCGTATCCTATCCTCTATCCTATCCTATCCTCTATCCTATCCTATCCTCAATCCTATGATATCCTCTATCCTATCCTATCCTTTATCCTATCCTACCTGAATCCTATGATATCCTCTATCCTGTCCTCTATCCTATCCTATCCTCTATCCTATCCTATCCTCTATCCCATCCTATCCTCTATCCTATCCAATCCTCTATCGTATCCTCTATCCTATCCTATCCTCTATCCTATCCTATCCTCAATCCTATGATATCCTCTATCCTATCCTATCCTTTATCCTATCCTATCCTGAATCCTATGATATCCTCTATCCTGTCCTCTGTCCTATCCTATCCTCTATCCTATCCTATCCTCTATCCTACCCTATCCTCTATCCTATCCTCTATCCTATCCTATCCTCTATCCTATCCTATCCTCTATCCTATCCTATCCTCTATCCTATCCTATCCTCTATCCTATCCTATCCTCTATCCTATCCTATCCTCTATCCTATCCTATCCTCTATCCTATCCTATCCTCTATCCTATCCTATCCTCTATCCTATCCTATCCTCTATCCTATCCTATCCTCTATCCTCTATCCTATCCTATCCTCTATCCTATCCTATCCTCTATCCTATCCTATCCTCTATCCTACCCTATCCTCTATCCTATCCTATCCTCTATCCTATCCTATCCTCTATCCTATCCTATCCTCTATCCTATCCTATCCTCTATCCCATCCTATCCTATCCTCTATCCTATCCTATCCTCTATCCTATCCTATCCTCTATCCTATCCTATCCTCTATCCTATCCTATCCTCTATCCTATCCTATCCTCTATCCTATCCTATCCTCTATCCTATCCTATCCTCTATCCTCTATCCTATCCTCTATCCTATCCTATCCTCTATCCTCTATCCTATCCTATCCTCTATCCTATCCTATCCTCTATCCTATCCTATCCTCTATCCTACCCTATCCTCTATCCTATCTTATCCTCTATCCTATCCTATCCTCTATCCTATCCTATCCTCTATCCTATCCTATCCTCTATTATATACTATCCTCTATCCTATCCAATCCTCTATCGTATCCTCTATCCTATCCTATCCTTTATCCTATCCTATCCTCAATCCTATGATATCCTCTATCCTGTCCTCTATCGTATCCTATCCTCTATCCTATCCTATCCTCTATCCTATCCTATCCTCAATCCTATGATATCCTCTATCCTATCCTATCCTTTATCCTATCCTACCTGAATCCTATGATATCCTCTATCCTGTCCTCTATCGTATCCTATCCTCTATCCTATCCTATCCTATCCTATCCTCTATCCTAACCTATCCTATCCTCTATCCTATCCTCTATCCTATCCTATCCTCTATCCTACCCTATCCTCTATCCTATCCTCTATCCTATCCTATCCTCTATCCTATCCTATCCTCTATCCTATCCTATCCTCTATCCTATCCTATCCTCTATCCTATCCTATCCTCTATCCTATCCTATCCTCTATCCTATCCTATCCTCTATCCTCTATCCTATCCTATCCTCTATTCTATCCTATCCTCTATCCTATCCTATCCTCTATCCTATCCTATCCTCTATCCTATCCTATCCTCTATCCTATCCTATCCTCTATCCTATCCTATCCTCTATCCCATCCTATCCTATCCTCTATCCTATCCTATCCTCTATCCTATCCTATCCTCTATCCTATCCTATCCTCTATCCTATCCTATCCTGTATCCTATCCTACCCTCTATCCTATCCTATCCTCTATCCTATCCTATCCTCCATCCTATCCTATCCTCTATCCTATCCTATCCTCTATCCTATCCTCTATCCTATCCTATCCTCTATCCTATCCTATCCTCTATCCTATCCTATCCTCTATTATATACTATCCTCTATCCAATCCTATCCTCTATCCTATCCTCTATCCTATCCTCTGTCCTATCCTATACTCTATCCTATCCTATCCTCTATCCTATCCAATCCTATGATATCCTCTATCCTTTCCTATCCTTTATCCTATCCTATCCAGAATCCTATGATATCCTCTATCCTGTCCTCTATCGTATCCTATCCTCTATCCTATCCTATCCTCTATCCTATCCTATCCTCAATCCTATGATATCCTCTATCCTATCCTATCCTTTATCCTATTCTATCCTCAATCCTATGATATCCTCTATCCTATCCTCTATCCTATCCTATCCTCTATCCTGTACTATCCTCTATCCTATCCTATCCTATCCTCTATCCTATCCTATACTATCCTATCCTCTATCCCATCCTATCCTATCCTCTGTCCTATCCTATCCTCTATCCTATCCTATCCTCTATCCTATCATATCCTCTATCCTATCCTACCCTCTATCCTATCCTATCCTCTATCCTATCCTCTATCCTATCCTCTATCCTATCCTCTGTCCTATCCTATACTCTATCCTATCCTATCCTCTATCCTATCCAATCCTCTATCGTATCCTATATCCTATCCTATCCTTTATCCTATCCTATCCTCTATCCTATCCTATCCTCTATCCTATCCTATCCTCAATCCTATGATATCCTCTATCCTATCCTATCCTTTATCCTATCCTATCCTGAATCCTATGATATCCTCTATCCTGTCCTCTATCGTATCCTATCCTCTATCCTATCCTATCCTATCCTATCCTATCCTCTATCCTAACCTATCCTATCCTCTATCCTATCCTATCCTATCCTCTATCCTAGCCTATCCTCTATCCTATCCTATCCCCTATCCTATCCTATCCTTTATCCTATCCTATCCTGAATCCTATGATATCCTCTATCCTGTCCTCTGTCCTATCCTATCCTCTATCCTATCCTATCCTCTATCCTATCATATCCTCTATCCTATCCTACCCTCTACCCTATCCTATCCTCTATCCTATCCTATCCTCTATCCTATCCTATCCTCTATCCTATCCTATCCTCTATCCTATCCTATCCTCTATCATATCCTATCCTCTATTACATCCTATCCTCTATCCTATCCAATCCTCTATCGTATCCTCTATCCTATCCTATCCTTTATCCTATCCTATCCTCAATCCTATGATATCCTCTATCCTATCCTATCCTATCCTCTATCCTATCCTATCCTCTATCCTATCCTATCCTCTATCCTATCCTATCCTATCCTCTATCCTATCCTCTCCTCTATCCTATCCTATCCTCTATCCTATCCTATCCTCTATCCTAACCTATCCTCTATCCTATCCTATCCTCTATCCTATCCTACCCTCTATCCTATCCTATCCTCTATCCTATCCTATCCTCTATCCGATCCTCTATCCTATCCTATTGTCTATCCTATCCTCTATCCTATCCTATCCTCTATCCTATCCTATCCCCTATCCTATCCTATACTCTATCCTATCCTATACTCTATCCTATCCTATCCTCTATCCTACCCTATTCTCTATCCTATCCTATTCTCTATCCTATCCTATCCTCTATCCTATCCTATCCTCTATCCTATCCTATCCTCTATCCTATCCAATTACCTATCCTATCCTCTATCCTATCCTCTATCGTAATCTATCCTCTATCCTATCCTATCCTCTAACCTATCCTATCCTCTATCCTATCCTATCTTCTATCCTATCCTATCCTCTATCCTACCCTATCCTCTATCCTATCCTATCCTCTATCCTATCCTATCCTCTATCCTATCCTATCCTATATCCTATCATATCCTGTATCCTATCCTACCCTCTATCCTATCCTATCCTCTATCCTATCCTATCCTCTATCCTATCCTATCCTCTATCCTATCCTATCCTCTATCCTATCCTATCCTCTATCCTATCCTATCCTATCCTCTATCCTAACCTATCCTATCCTCTATCCTATCCTCTATCCTATCCTTTCCTCTATCCTACCCTATCCTCTATCCTATCCTCTATCCTATCCTATCCTCTATCCTATCCTATCCTCTATCCTATCCTATCCTCTATCCTATCCTATCCTCTATCCTATCCTATCCTCTATCCTATCCTATCCTCTATCCTATCCTATCCTCTATCCTATCCTATCCTCTATCCTATCCTATCCTCTATCCTCTATCCTATCCTATCCTCTATCCTATCCTATCCTCTATCCTATCCTATCCTCTATCCTACCCTATCCTCTATCCTATCCTATCCTCTATCCTATCCTATCCTCTATCCTATCCTATCCTCTATCCCATCCTATCCTATCCTCTATCCTATCCTATCCTCTATCCTATCCTATCCTCTATCCTATCCTATCCTCTATCCCATCCTATCCTATCCTCTATCCTATCCTATCCTCTATCCTATCCTATCCTCTATCCTATCCTATCCTCTATCCTATCCTATCCTCTATCCTATCCTATCCTCTATCCTATCCTATCCTCTATCCTATCCTATCCTCTATCCTATCCTATCCTCTATTATATACTATCCTCTATCCTATCCAATCCTCTATCGTATCCTCTATCCTATCCTATCCTTTATCCTATCCTATCCTCAATCCTATGATATCCTCTATCCTGTCCTCTATCGTATCCTATCCTCTATCCTATCCTATCCTCTATCCTATCCTATCCTCAATCCTATGATATCCTCTATCCTATCCTATCCTTTATCCTATCCTACCTGAATCCTATGATATCCTCTATCCTGTCCTCTATCGTATCCTATCCTCTATCCTATCCTATCCTATCCTATCCTCTATCCTAACCTATCCTATCCTCTATCCTATCCTCTATCCTATCCTATCCTCTATCCTACCCTATCCTCTATCCTATCCTCTATCCTATCCTATCCTCTATCCTATCCTATCCTCTATCCTATCCTATCCTCTATCCTATCCTATCCTCTATCCTATCCTATCCTCTATCCTATCCTATCCTCTATCCTATCCTATCCTCTATCCTATCCTATCCTCTATCCTATCCTATCCTCTATCCTCTATCCTATCCTATCCTCTATCCTATCCTATCCTCTATCCTATCCTATCCTCTATCCTACCCTATCCTCTATCCTATCCTATCCTCTATCCTATCCTATCCTCTATCCTATCCTATCCTCTATCCTATCCTATCCTCTATCCCATCCTATCCTATCCTCTATCCTATCCTATCCTGTATCCTATCCTATCCTCTATCCTATCCTATCCTCTATCCTATCCTATCCTCTATCCTATCCTATCCTCTATCCTATCCTATCCTCTATCCCATCCTATCCTATCCTCTATCCTATCCTATCCTCTATCCTATCCTATCCTCTATCCTATCCTATCCTCTATCCTATCCTATCCTCTATCCTATCCTATCCTTTATCCTATCCTATCCTCAATCCTATGATATCCTCTATCCTGTCCTCTATCGTATCCTATCCTCTATCCTATCCTATCCTCTATCCTATCCTATCCTCAATCCTATGATATCCTCTATCCTATCCTATCCTTTATCCTATCCTATCCTGAATCCTATGATATCCTCTATCCTGTCCTCTATCGTATCCTATCCTCTATCCTATCCTATCCTATCCTATCCTCTATCCTAACCTATCCTATCCTCTAACCTATCCTATCCTATCCTCTATCCTAGCCTATCCTCTATCCTATCCTATCCTCTATCCTATCCTATCCACTATCCCATCCTATCCTCTATCCTATCCAATCCTCTATCGTATCCTCTATCCTATCCTATCCTTTATCCTATCCTATCCTCAATCCTATGATATCCTCTATCCTATCCTATCCTTTATCCTATCCTATCCTCAATCCTATGATATCCTC
Organism: Halictus rubicundus; assembly: GCF_050948215.1. Taxonomy (NCBI): domain Eukaryota; kingdom Metazoa; phylum Arthropoda; class Insecta; order Hymenoptera; family Halictidae; genus Halictus; species Halictus rubicundus. The sequence continues at coordinate 419,228 of NW_027488659.1, read as the reverse complement.
TATCCTGTCCTCTATCGTATCCTATCCTCTATCCTATCCTATCCTCTATCCTATCCTATCCTCAATCCTATGATATCCTCTATCCTATCCTATCCTTTATCCTATCCTATCCTGAATCCTATGATATCCTCTATCCTGTCCTCTATCGTATCCTATCCTCTATCCTATCCTATCCTATCCTATCCTCTATCCTAACCTATCCTATCCTCTAACCTATCCTATCCTATCCTCTATCCTAGCCTATCCTCTATCCTATCCTATTCTCTATCCTATCCTATCCTCTATCCTATCCTATCCTCTATCCTATCCTATCCTCTATCCTCTATCCTATCCTATCCTCTATCCTATCCTATCCTCTATCCTATCCTATCCTCTATCCTACCCTATCCTCTATCCTATCCTATCCTCTATCCTATCCTATCCTCTATCCTATCCTATCCTCTATCCTATCCTATCCTCTATCCCATCCTATCCTATCCTCTATCCTATCCTATCCTCTATCCTATCCTATCCTCTATCCTATCCTATCCTCTATCCTATCCTATCCTCTATCCTATCCTATCCTCTATCCTATCCTATCCTCTATCCTATCCTATCCTCTATCCTATCCTATCCTCTATCCTATCCTATCCTCTATCCTCTATCCTATCCTATCCTCTATCCTATCCTATCCTCTATCCTATCCAATCCTCTATCGTATCCTCTATCCTATCCTATCCTTTATCCTATCCTATCCTCAATCCTATGATATCCTCTATCCTGTCCTCTATCGTATCCTATCCTCTATCCTATCCTATCCTCTATCCTATCCTATCCTCAATCCTATGATATCCTCTATCCTATCCTATCCTTTATCCTATCCTACCTGAATCCTATGATATCCTCTATCCTGTCCTCTATCCTATCCTATCCTCTATCCTATCCTATCCTCTATCCCATCCTATCCTCTATCCTATCCAATCCTCTATCGTATCCTCTATCCTATCCTATCCTCTATCCTATCCTATCCTCAATCCTATGATATCCTCTATCCTATCCTATCCTTTATCCTATCCTATCCTGAATCCTATGATATCCTCTATCCTGTCCTCTGTCCTATCCTATCCTCTATCCTATCCTATCCTCTATCCTACCCTATCCTCTATCCTATCCTCTATCCTATCCTATCCTCTATCCTATCCTATCCTCTATCCTATCCTATCCTCTATCCTATCCTATCCTCTATCCTATCCTATCCTCTATCCTATCCTATCCTCTATCCTATCCTATCCTCTATCCTATCCTATCCTCTATCCTATCCTATCCTCTATCCTATCCTATCCTCTATCCTATCCTATCCTCTATCCTCTATCCTATCCTATCCTCTATCCTATCCTATCCTCTATCCTATCCTATCCTCTATCCTACCCTATCCTCTATCCTATCCTATCCTCTATCCTATCCTATCCTCTATCCTATCCTATCCTCTATCCTATCCTATCCTCTATCCCATCCTATCCTATCCTCTATCCTATCCTATCCTCTATCCTATCCTATCCTCTATCCTATCCTATCCTCTATCCTATCCTATCCTCTATCCTATCCTATCCTCTATCCTATCCTATCCTCTATCCTATCCTATCCTCTATCCTCTATCCTATCCTCTATCCTATCCTATCCTCTATCCTCTATCCTATCCTATCCTCTATCCTATCCTATCCTCTATCCTATCCTATCCTCTATCCTACCCTATCCTCTATCCTATCTTATCCTCTATCCTATCCTATCCTCTATCCTATCCTATCCTCTATCCTATCCTATCCTCTATTATATACTATCCTCTATCCTATCCAATCCTCTATCGTATCCTCTATCCTATCCTATCCTTTATCCTATCCTATCCTCAATCCTATGATATCCTCTATCCTGTCCTCTATCGTATCCTATCCTCTATCCTATCCTATCCTCTATCCTATCCTATCCTCAATCCTATGATATCCTCTATCCTATCCTATCCTTTATCCTATCCTACCTGAATCCTATGATATCCTCTATCCTGTCCTCTATCGTATCCTATCCTCTATCCTATCCTATCCTATCCTATCCTCTATCCTAACCTATCCTATCCTCTATCCTATCCTCTATCCTATCCTATCCTCTATCCTACCCTATCCTCTATCCTATCCTCTATCCTATCCTATCCTCTATCCTATCCTATCCTCTATCCTATCCTATCCTCTATCCTATCCTATCCTCTATCCTATCCTATCCTCTATCCTATCCTATCCTCTATCCTATCCTATCCTCTATCCTCTATCCTATCCTATCCTCTATTCTATCCTATCCTCTATCCTATCCTATCCTCTATCCTATCCTATCCTCTATCCTATCCTATCCTCTATCCTATCCTATCCTCTATCCTATCCTATCCTCTATCCCATCCTATCCTATCCTCTATCCTATCCTATCCTCTATCCTATCCTATCCTCTATCCTATCCTATCCTCTATCCTATCCTATCCTGTATCCTATCCTACCCTCTATCCTATCCTATCCTCTATCCTATCCTATCCTCCATCCTATCCTATCCTCTATCCTATCCTATCCTCTATCCTATCCTCTATCCTATCCTATCCTCTATCCTATCCTATCCTCTATCCTATCCTATCCTCTATTATATACTATCCTCTATCCAATCCTATCCTCTATCCTATCCTCTATCCTATCCTCTGTCCTATCCTATACTCTATCCTATCCTATCCTCTATCCTATCCAATCCTATGATATCCTCTATCCTTTCCTATCCTTTATCCTATCCTATCCAGAATCCTATGATATCCTCTATCCTGTCCTCTATCGTATCCTATCCTCTATCCTATCCTATCCTCTATCCTATCCTATCCTCAATCCTATGATATCCTCTATCCTATCCTATCCTTTATCCTATTCTATCCTCAATCCTATGATATCCTCTATCCTATCCTCTATCCTATCCTATCCTCTATCCTGTACTATCCTCTATCCTATCCTATCCTATCCTCTATCCTATCCTATACTATCCTATCCTCTATCCCATCCTATCCTATCCTCTGTCCTATCCTATCCTCTATCCTATCCTATCCTCTATCCTATCATATCCTCTATCCTATCCTACCCTCTATCCTATCCTATCCTCTATCCTATCCTCTATCCTATCCTCTATCCTATCCTCTGTCCTATCCTATACTCTATCCTATCCTATCCTCTATCCTATCCAATCCTCTATCGTATCCTATATCCTATCCTATCCTTTATCCTATCCTATCCTCTATCCTATCCTATCCTCTATCCTATCCTATCCTCAATCCTATGATATCCTCTATCCTATCCTATCCTTTATCCTATCCTATCCTGAATCCTATGATATCCTCTATCCTGTCCTCTATCGTATCCTATCCTCTATCCTATCCTATCCTATCCTATCCTATCCTCTATCCTAACCTATCCTATCCTCTATCCTATCCTATCCTATCCTCTATCCTAGCCTATCCTCTATCCTATCCTATCCCCTATCCTATCCTATCCTTTATCCTATCCTATCCTGAATCCTATGATATCCTCTATCCTGTCCTCTGTCCTATCCTATCCTCTATCCTATCCTATCCTCTATCCTATCATATCCTCTATCCTATCCTACCCTCTACCCTATCCTATCCTCTATCCTATCCTATCCTCTATCCTATCCTATCCTCTATCCTATCCTATCCTCTATCCTATCCTATCCTCTATCATATCCTATCCTCTATTACATCCTATCCTCTATCCTATCCAATCCTCTATCGTATCCTCTATCCTATCCTATCCTTTATCCTATCCTATCCTCAATCCTATGATATCCTCTATCCTATCCTATCCTATCCTCTATCCTATCCTATCCTCTATCCTATCCTATCCTCTATCCTATCCTATCCTATCCTCTATCCTATCCTCTCCTCTATCCTATCCTATCCTCTATCCTATCCTATCCTCTATCCTAACCTATCCTCTATCCTATCCTATCCTCTATCCTATCCTACCCTCTATCCTATCCTATCCTCTATCCTATCCTATCCTCTATCCGATCCTCTATCCTATCCTATTGTCTATCCTATCCTCTATCCTATCCTATCCTCTATCCTATCCTATCCCCTATCCTATCCTATACTCTATCCTATCCTATACTCTATCCTATCCTATCCTCTATCCTACCCTATTCTCTATCCTATCCTATTCTCTATCCTATCCTATCCTCTATCCTATCCTATCCTCTATCCTATCCTATCCTCTATCCTATCCAATTACCTATCCTATCCTCTATCCTATCCTCTATCGTAATCTATCCTCTATCCTATCCTATCCTCTAACCTATCCTATCCTCTATCCTATCCTATCTTCTATCCTATCCTATCCTCTATCCTACCCTATCCTCTATCCTATCCTATCCTCTATCCTATCCTATCCTCTATCCTATCCTATCCTATATCCTATCATATCCTGTATCCTATCCTACCCTCTATCCTATCCTATCCTCTATCCTATCCTATCCTCTATCCTATCCTATCCTCTATCCTATCCTATCCTCTATCCTATCCTATCCTCTATCCTATCCTATCCTATCCTCTATCCTAACCTATCCTATCCTCTATCCTATCCTCTATCCTATCCTTTCCTCTATCCTACCCTATCCTCTATCCTATCCTCTATCCTATCCTATCCTCTATCCTATCCTATCCTCTATCCTATCCTATCCTCTATCCTATCCTATCCTCTATCCTATCCTATCCTCTATCCTATCCTATCCTCTATCCTATCCTATCCTCTATCCTATCCTATCCTCTATCCTATCCTATCCTCTATCCTCTATCCTATCCTATCCTCTATCCTATCCTATCCTCTATCCTATCCTATCCTCTATCCTACCCTATCCTCTATCCTATCCTATCCTCTATCCTATCCTATCCTCTATCCTATCCTATCCTCTATCCCATCCTATCCTATCCTCTATCCTATCCTATCCTCTATCCTATCCTATCCTCTATCCTATCCTATCCTCTATCCCATCCTATCCTATCCTCTATCCTATCCTATCCTCTATCCTATCCTATCCTCTATCCTATCCTATCCTCTATCCTATCCTATCCTCTATCCTATCCTATCCTCTATCCTATCCTATCCTCTATCCTATCCTATCCTCTATCCTATCCTATCCTCTATTATATACTATCCTCTATCCTATCCAATCCTCTATCGTATCCTCTATCCTATCCTATCCTTTATCCTATCCTATCCTCAATCCTATGATATCCTCTATCCTGTCCTCTATCGTATCCTATCCTCTATCCTATCCTATCCTCTATCCTATCCTATCCTCAATCCTATGATATCCTCTATCCTATCCTATCCTTTATCCTATCCTACCTGAATCCTATGATATCCTCTATCCTGTCCTCTATCGTATCCTATCCTCTATCCTATCCTATCCTATCCTATCCTCTATCCTAACCTATCCTATCCTCTATCCTATCCTCTATCCTATCCTATCCTCTATCCTACCCTATCCTCTATCCTATCCTCTATCCTATCCTATCCTCTATCCTATCCTATCCTCTATCCTATCCTATCCTCTATCCTATCCTATCCTCTATCCTATCCTATCCTCTATCCTATCCTATCCTCTATCCTATCCTATCCTCTATCCTATCCTATCCTCTATCCTATCCTATCCTCTATCCTCTATCCTATCCTATCCTCTATCCTATCCTATCCTCTATCCTATCCTATCCTCTATCCTACCCTATCCTCTATCCTATCCTATCCTCTATCCTATCCTATCCTCTATCCTATCCTATCCTCTATCCTATCCTATCCTCTATCCCATCCTATCCTATCCTCTATCCTATCCTATCCTGTATCCTATCCTATCCTCTATCCTATCCTATCCTCTATCCTATCCTATCCTCTATCCTATCCTATCCTCTATCCTATCCTATCCTCTATCCCATCCTATCCTATCCTCTATCCTATCCTATCCTCTATCCTATCCTATCCTCTATCCTATCCTATCCTCTATCCTATCCTATCCTCTATCCTATCCTATCCTTTATCCTATCCTATCCTCAATCCTATGATATCCTCTATCCTGTCCTCTATCGTATCCTATCCTCTATCCTATCCTATCCTCTATCCTATCCTATCCTCAATCCTATGATATCCTCTATCCTATCCTATCCTTTATCCTATCCTATCCTGAATCCTATGATATCCTCTATCCTGTCCTCTATCGTATCCTATCCTCTATCCTATCCTATCCTATCCTATCCTCTATCCTAACCTATCCTATCCTCTAACCTATCCTATCCTATCCTCTATCCTAGCCTATCCTCTATCCTATCCTATCCTCTATCCTATCCTATCCACTATCCCATCCTATCCTCTATCCTATCCAATCCTCTATCGTATCCTCTATCCTATCCTATCCTTTATCCTATCCTATCCTCAATCCTATGATATCCTCTATCCTATCCTATCCTTTATCCTATCCTATCCTCAATCCTATGATATCCTCTATCCTGTCCTCTATCGTATCCTATCCTCTATCCTATCCTATCCTCTATCCTATCCTATCCTCAATCCTATGATATCCTCTATCCTATCCTATCCTTTATCCTATCCTATCCTGAATCCTATGATATCCTCTATCCTGTCCTCTATCGTATCCTATCCTCTATCCTATCCTATCCTATCCTATCCTCTATCCTAACCTATCCTATCCTCTAACCTATCCTATCCTATCCTCTATCCTAGCCTATCCTCTATCCTATCCTATCCTCTATCCTATCCTATCCTCTATCCCATCCTATCCTCTATCCTATCCAATCCTCTATCGTATCCTCTATCCTATCCTATCCTTTATCCTATCCTATCCTCAATCCTATGATATCCTCTATCCTATCCTATCCTTTATCCTATCCTATCCTGAATCCTATGATATCCTCTATCCTGTCCTCTGTCCTATCCTATCCTCTATCCTATCCTATCCTCTATCCTACCCTATCCTCTATCCTATCCTCTATCCTATCCTATCCTCTATCCTATCCTATCCTCTATCCTATCCTATCCTCTATCCTATCCTATCCTCTATCCTATCCTATCCTCTATCCTATCCTATCCTCTATCCTATCCTATCCTCTATCCTATCCTATCCTCTATCCTATCCTATCCTCTATCCTATCCTATCTTCTATCCTCTATCCTATCCTATCCTCTATCCTATCCTATCCTCTATCCTATCCTATCCTCTATCCTACCCTATCCTCTATCCTATCCTATCCTCTATCCTATCCTATCCTCTATCCTATCCTATCCTCTATCCTATCCTATCCTCTATCCCATCCTATCCTATCCTCTATCCTATCCTATCCTCTATCCTATCCTATCCTCTATCCTATCCTATCCTCTATCCTATCCTATCCTCTATCCTATCCTATCCTCTATCCTATCCTATCCTCTATCCTATCCTATCCTCTATCCTATCCTATCCTCTATCCTATCCTATCCTCTATCCTCTATCCTATCCTATCCTCTATCCTATCCTATCCTCTATCCTATCCTATCCTCTATCCTACCCTATCCTCTATCCTATCTTATCCTCTATCCTATCCTATCCTCTATCCTATCCTATCCTCTATCCTATCCTATCCTCTATTATATACTATCCTCTATCCTATCCAATCCTCTATCGTATCCTCTATCCTATCCTATCCTTTATCCTATCCTATCCTCAATCCTATGATATCCTCTATCCTGTCCTCTATCGTATCCTATCCTCTATCCTATCCTATCCTCTATCCTATCCTATCCTCAATCCTATGATATCCTCTATCCTATCCTATCCTTTATCCTATCCTACCTGAATCCTATGATATCCTCTATCCTGTCCTCTATCCTATCCTATCCTCTATCCTATCCTATCCTCTATCCCATCCTATCCTCTATCCTATCCAATCCTCTATCGTATCCTCTATCCTATCCTATCCTTTATCCTATCCTATCCTCAATCCTATGATATCCTCTATCCTATCCTATCCTTTATCCTATCCTATCCTGAATCCTATGATATCCTCTATCCTGTCCTCTGTCCTATCCTATCCTCTATCCTATCCTATCCTCTATCCTACCCTATCCTCTATCCTATCCTCTATCCTATCCTATCCTCTATCCTATCCTATCCTTTATCCTATCCTATCCTCAATCCTATGATATCCTCTATCCTGTCCTCTATCGTATCCTATCCTCTATCCTATCCTATCCTCTATCCTATCCTATCCTCAATCCTATGATATCCTCTATCCTATCCTATCCTTTATCCTATCCTATCCTGAATCCTATGATATCCTCTATCCTGTCCTCTATCGTATCCTATCCTCTATCCTATCCTATCCTATCCTATCCTCTATCCTAACCTATCCTATCCTCTAACCTATCCTATCCTATCCTCTATCCTAGCCTATCCTCTATCCTATCCTATCCTCTATCCTATCCTATCCACTATCCCATCCTATCCTCTATCCTATCCAATCCTCTATCGTATCCTCTATCCTATCCTATCCTTTATCCTATCCTATCCTCAATCCTATGATATCCTCTATCCTATCCTATCCTTTATCCTATCCTATCCTCAATCCTATGATATCCTCTATCCTGTCCTCTATCGTATCCTATCCTCTATCCTATCCTATCCTCTATCCTATCCTATCCTCAATCCTATGATATCCTCTATCCTATCCTATCCTTTATCCTATCCTATCCTGAATCCTATGATATCCTCTATCCTGTCCTCTATCGTATCCTATCCTCTATCCTATCCTATCCTATCCTATCCTCTATCCTAACCTATCCTATCCTCTAACCTATCCTATCCTATCCTCTATCCTAGCCTATCCTCTATCCTATCCTATCCTCTATCCTATCCTATCCTCTATCCCATCCTATCCTCTATCCTATCCAATCCTCTATCGTATCCTCTATCCTATCCTATCCTTTATCCTATCCTATCCTCAATCCTATGATATCCTCTATCCTATCCTATCCTTTATCCTATCCTATCCTGAATCCTATGATATCCTCTATCCTGTCCTCTGTCCTATCCTATCCTCTATCCTATCCTATCCTCTATCCTACCCTATCCTCTATCCTATCCTCTATCCTATCCTATCCTCTATCCTATCCTATCCTCTATCCTATCCTATCCTCTATCCTATCCTATCCTCTATCCTATCCTATCCTCTATCCTATCCTATCCTCTATCCTATCCTATCCTCTATCCTATCCTATCCTCTATCCTATCCTATCTTCTATCCTCTATCCTATCCTATCCTCTATCCTATCCTATCCTCTATCCTATCCTATCCTCTATCCTACCCTATCCTCTATCCTATCCTATCCTCTATCCTATCCTATCCTCTATCCTATCCTATCCTCTATCCTATCCTATCCTCTATCCCATCCTATCCTATCCTCTATCCTATCCTATCCTCTATCCTATCCTATCCTCTATCCTATCCTATCCTCTATCCTATCCTATCCTCTATCCTATCCTATCCTCTATCCTATCCTATCCTCTATCCTATCCTATCCTCTATCCTATCCTATCCTCTATCCTATCCTATCCTCTATCCTCTATCCTATCCTATCCTCTATCCTATCCTATCCTCTATCCTATCCTATCCTCTATCCTACCCTATCCTCTATCCTATCTTATCCTCTATCCTATCCTATCCTCTATCCTATCCTATCCTCTATCCTATCCTATCCTCTATTATATACTATCCTCTATCCTATCCAATCCTCTATCGTATCCTCTATCCTATCCTATCCTTTATCCTATCCTATCCTCAATCCTATGATATCCTCTATCCTGTCCTCTATCGTATCCTATCCTCTATCCTATCCTATCCTCTATCCTATCCTATCCTCAATCCTATGATATCCTCTATCCTATCCTATCCTTTATCCTATCCTACCTGAATCCTATGATATCCTCTATCCTGTCCTCTATCCTATCCTATCCTCTATCCTATCCTATCCTCTATCCCATCCTATCCTCTATCCTATCCAATCCTCTATCGTATCCTCTATCCTATCCTATCCTTTATCCTATCCTATCCTCAATCCTATGATATCCTCTATCCTATCCTATCCTTTATCCTATCCTATCCTGAATCCTATGATATCCTCTATCCTGTCCTCTGTCCTATCCTATCCTCTATCCTATCCTATCCTCTATCCTACCCTATCCTCTATCCTATCCTCTATCCTATCCTATCCTCTATCCTATCCTATCCTCTATCCTATCCTATCCTCTATCCTATCCTATCCTCTATCCTATCCTATCCTCTATCCTATCCTATCCTCTATCCTATCCTATCCTCTATCCTATCCTATCCTCTATCCTATCCTATCCTCTATCCTATCCTATCCTCTATCCTCTATCCTATCCTATCCTCTATCCTATCCTATCCTCTATCCTATCCTATCCTCTATCCTACCCTATCCTCTATCCTATCCTATCCTCTATCCTATCCTATCCTCTATCCTATCCTATCCTCTATCCCATCCTATCCTATCCTCTATCCTATCCTATCCTCTATCCTATCCTATCCTCTATCCTATCCTATCCTCTATCCTATCCTATCCTCTATCCTATCCTATCCTCTATCCTATCCTATCCTCTATCCTATCCTATCCTCTATCCTATCCTATCCTCTATCCTCTATCCTATCCTCTATCCTATCCTATCCTCTATCCTCTATCCTATCCTATCCTCTATCCTATCCCATCCTCTATCCTATCCTATCCTCTATCCTACCCTATCCTCTATCCTATCTTATCCTCTATCCTATCCTATCCTCTATCCTATCCTATCCTCTATCCTATCCTATCCTCTATTATATACTATCCTCTATCCTATCCAATCCTCTATCGTATCCTCTATCCTATCCTATCCTTTATCCTATCCTATCCTCAATCCTATGATATCCTCTATCCTGTCCTCTATCGTATCCTATCCTCTATCCTATCCTATCCTCTATCCTATCCTATCCTCAATCCTATGATATCCTCTATCCTATCCTATCCTTTATCCTATCCTACCTGAATCCTATGATATCCTCTATCCTGTCCTCTATCGTATCCTATCCTCTATCCTATCCTATCCTATCCTATCCTCTATCCTAACCTATCCTATCCTCTATCCTATCCTCTATCCTATCCTATCCTCTATCCTACCCTATCCTCTATCCTATCCTCTATCCTATCCTATCCTCTATCCTATCCTATCCTCTATCCTATCCTATCCTCTATCCTATCCTATCCTCTATCCTATCCTATCCTCTATCCTATCCTATCCTCTATCCTATCCTATCCTCTATCCTCTATCCTATCCTATCCTCTATCCTATCCTATCCTCTATCCTATCCTATCCTCTATCCTATCCTATCCTCTATCCTATCCTATCCTCTATCCTATCCTATCCTCTATCCTATCCTATCCTCTATCCCATCCTATCCTATCCTCTATCCTATCCTATCCTCTATCCTATCCTATCCTCTATCCTATCCTATCCTCTATCCTATCCTATCCTCTATCCTATCCTATCCTCTATCCTATCCTATCCTCTATCCCATCCTATCCTATCCTCTATCCTATCCTATCCTCTATCCTATCCTATCCTCTATCCTATCCTATCCTCTATCCTATCCTATCCTCTATCCTATCCTATCCTTTATCCTATCCTATCCTCAATCCTATGATATCCTCTATCCTGTCCTCTATCGTATCCTATCCTCTATCCTATCCTATCCTCTATCCTATCCTATCCTCAATCCTATGATATCCTCTATCCTATCCTATCCTTTATCCTATCCTATCCTGAATCCTATGATATCCTCTATCCTGTCCTCTATCGTATCCTATCCTCTATCCTATCCTATCCTATCCTATCCTCTATCCTAACCTATCCTATCCTCTAACCTATCCTATCCTATCCTCTATCCTAGCCTATCCTCTATCCTATCCTATCCTCTATCCTATCCTATCCACTATCCCATCCTATCCTCTATCCTATCCAATCCTCTATCGTATCCTCTATCCTATCCTATCCTTTATCCTATCCTATCCTGAATCCTATGATATCCTCTATCCTGTCCTCTGTCCTATCCTATCCTCTATCCTACCCTATCCTCTATCCTATCCTCTATCCTATCCTATCCTCTATCCTATCCTATCCTCTATCCTATCCTATCCTCTATCCTATCCTATCCTCTATCCTATCCTATCCTCTATCCTATCCTATCCTCTATCCTATCCTATCCTCTATCCTATCCTATCCTCTATCCTATCCTATCCTCTATCCTATCCTATCCTCTATCCTATCCTATCCTCTATCCTATCCTATCCTCTATCCTATCCTATCCTCTATCCTCTATCCTATCCTATCCTCTATCCTATCCTATCCTCTATCCTATCCTCTATCCTATCCTATCCTCTATCCTATCCTATCCTCTATCCTATCCTATCCTCTGTCCTATCCTATCCTATATCCTATCATATCCTCTATCCTATCCTACCCTCTATCCTATCCTACCCTCTATCCTATCCTATCCTCTATCCTATCCTATCCTCTATCCTATCCTATCCTCTATCCTATCCTATCCTCTATCCTATCCTATCCTCTATTATATACTATCCTCTATCCTATCCTATCCTCTATCCTATCCTGTATCCTATCCTCTGTTCTATCCTATACTCTATCCTATCCTATCCTCTATCGTATCCAATCCTATGATATCCTCTATCCTATCATATCCTTTATCCTATCCTATCCAGAATCCTATGATATCCTCTATCCTGTCCTCTATCGTATCCTATCCTCTATCCTATCCTATCCTCTATCCTATCCTATCCTCAATCCTATGATATCCTCTATCCTATCCTATCCTTCATCCTATCCTATCCTCAATCCTATGATATCCTCTATCCTATCCTCTATCCTATCCTATCCTCTATCCTGTACTGTCCTCTATCCTATCCTATCCTATCCTCTATCCTATCCTATACTATCCTATCCACTATCCCATCCTATCCTATCCTCTGTCCTATCCTATCCTCTATCCTATCCTATCCTCTATCCTATCATATCCTCTATCCTATCCTACCCTCTATCCTATCCTATCCTCTATCCTACCCTCTATCCTATCCTCTGTCCTATCCTATACTCTATCCTATCCTATCCTCTATCCTATCCAATCCTCTATCGTATCCTCTATCCTATCCTATCCTTTATCCTATCCTATCCTCAATCCTATGATATCCTCTATCCTATCCTATCCTTTATCCTATCCTATCCTGAAACCTATGATATCCTCTATCCTGTCCTCTGTCCTATCCTATCCTCCTTCCTATCCTATCCTCTATCCTATCCTATCCTCTATCCTATTCTACCCTCTACCCTATCCTATCCTCTATCCTATCCTATCCTCTATCCTATCCTATCCTCTATCCTATCCTATCCTCTATCCTATCCTATCCTGTATCCTATCCTATCCTATGCTCTATCCTATCCTATTCTCTATCCTATCCTATCCTCTATCCTATCCTATCCTCTATCCTATCCCATCCTCTATCCTATCCTATCCTATCCTATCCTCTATCCTAACCTATCCTATCCTATCCTCTATCCTATCCTATCCTCTATCCTATCCTATCCTCTATCCTATCCTATCCTCTATCCTATCCTATCCTCTATCCTACCCTATTCTCTATCCTATCCTATCCTCTATCCTATCCTATCCTCTATCCTATCCTATCCTCTATCCTATCCTATCCTCTATCCTATCCTATCCACTATCCTATCCTATCCTCTATCCTATCCTATCCTGTATCCTATCCTATCCTCTATCCTATCCTATCCTCTATCCTATCCTATCCTCAATCCTATGATATCCTCTATCCTATCCTATCCTTTATCCTATCCTATCCTCAATCCTATGATATCCTCTATCCTATCCTCTATCCTATCCTATCCTCTATCCTATACTATCCTCTATCCTATCCTATCCTCTATCCTATCCTATACTATCCTATCCTCTATCCTATCATATCCTCTATCCTATCCTACCCTCCATCCTATCCTATACTCTATCCTATCCTCTATCCTATCCTCTGTCCTATCCTATACTCTATCCTATCCTATTCTCTATCCTATCCTATCCTCTAACCTATCCTACCCTCTATCCTATCCTATCCACTATCCTATCCTATCCTCTATCCTATCCTATCCTCTATCCTATCCTATCCTCTATCCTATCCTATCCTCTATCCTATCCTATCCTCAATCCTATGATATCCTCTATCCTATCCTATCCTTTATCCTATCCTATCCTCAATCCTATGATATCCTCTATCCTATCCTCTATCCTATCCTATCCTCTATCCTATACTATCCTCTATCCTATCCTATCCTATCCTCTATCCTATCCTATACTATCCTATCCTCTATCCTATCATATCCTCTATCCTATCCTACCCTCCATCCTATCCTATACTCTATCCTATCCTCTATCCAATCCTATCCTCTATCCTATCCTATCCTCTATCCTATCCTATCCTCTATCCTATCCTATCCTCTATCCTATCCTATCCTCTATCCTATCCTATCCTCTATCCTATCCTATCCTCTATCCTATCCTATCCTCTATCCTATCCTATCCTCTATCCTATACTATCCTCTATCCTATCCTATCCTCTATCCTATCCTATCCTCTATCCTATCCTATCCTCTAACCTATAGTATCCTCTATCCTATCCTATCCTCTATCCTATCCTACCCTCTGTCCTATCCTATCCTCTATCCTATCCTATCCTCTATCCGATCCTCTATCCTATCCTCTATCCTATCCTATCCTCTATCCTATCCTATCCTATATCCTATCATATCCTCTATCCTATCCTACCCTCTATCCTATCCTATCCTCTATCCTATCCTATCCTCTATCCTATCCTATCCTCTATCCTATCCTATCCTCTATCCTATCCTATCCTCTATTATATACTATCCTCTATCCTATCCTATCCTCTATCCTATCCTGTATCCTATCCTCTGTTCTATCCTATACTCTATCCTATCCTATCCTCTATCGTATCCAATCCTATGATATCCTCTATCCTATCATATCCTTTATCCTATCCTATCCAGAATCCTATGATATCCTCTATCCTGTCCTCTATCGTATCCTATCCTCTATCCTATCCTATCCTCTATCCTATCCTATCCTCAATCCTATGATATCCTCTATCCTATCCTATCCTTCATCCTATCCTATCCTCAATCCTATGATATCCTCTATCCTATCCTCTATCCTATCCTATCCTCTATCCTGTACTGTCCTCTATCCTATCCTATCCTATCCTCTATCCTATCCTATACTATCCTATCCTCTATCCCATCCTATCCTATCCTCTGTCCTATCCTATCCTCTATCCTATCCTATCCTCTATCCTATCATATCCTCTATCCTATCCTACCCTCTATCCTATCCTATCCTCTATCCTACCCTCTATCCTATCCTCTGTCCTATCCTATACTCTATCCTATCCTATCCTCTATCCTATCCAATCCTCTATCGTATCCTCTATCCTATCCTATCCTTTATCCTATCCTATCCTCAATCCTATGATATCCTCTATCCTATCCTATCCTTTATCCTATCCTATCCTGAAACCTATGATATCCTCTATCCTGTCCTCTGTCCTATCCTATCCTCCATCCTATCCTATCCTCTATCCTATCCTATCCTCTATCCTATTCTACCCTCTACCCTATCCTATCCTCTATCCTATCCTATCCTCTATCCTATCCTATCCTCTATCCTATCCTATCCTCTATCCTATCCTATCCTGTATCCTATCCTATCCTATGCTCAATCCTATCCTATCCTCTATCCTATCCTATCCTCTATCCTATCCTATCCTCTATCCTATCCTATCCTCTATCCTATCCTATCCTCTATCCTATCCTATCCTATCCTATCCTCTATCCCATCCTATCCTATCCTCTATCCTATCCTCTATCCTATCCTATCCTCTATCCTATCCTATCCTATCCTATCATCTATCCCATCCTATCCTATCCTCTATCCTATCCTATCCTCTATCCTATCCTATCCTCTATCCTATCGTATCCTCTATCCTATCCTACCCTCTACCCTATCCTATCCTCTATCCTATCCTATCCTCTATCCTATCCTATCCTCTATCCTATCCTATCCTCTATCCTATCCTATCCTCTATCCTATCCTATCCTCTATCCTATCCTATCCTCTATTATATCCTATCCTCTATCCTATCCAATCCTCTATCGTATCCTCTATCCTATCCTATCCTTTATCCTATCCTATCCTCAATCCTATGATATCCTCTATCCTATCCTATCCTTTATCCTATCCTATCCTGAATCCTATGATATCCTCTATCCTGTCCTCTGTCCTATCCTATCCTCTATCCTATCCTATCCTCTATCCGATCCTCTATCCTATCCTATTGTCTATCCTATCCTCTATCCTATCCTATCCTGTATCCTATCCTATCGAATCCTCTATCCTATCCTCTATTCTATCCTATCCTCTATCCTATCCTATCCTCTATCCTATCCTATCCTCTATCCTATCCTATCCTCTATCCTATCCTATCCTCTATCCTATCCTATCCTATCCTATCCTCTATCCCATCCTATCCTATCCTCTATCCTATCCTCTATCCTATCCTATCCTCTATCCTATCCTATCCTATCCTATCCTATCCTCTATCCTATCCTGCATCCTATCCTATCCTATCCTCTACCCTATCCTCTATCCTATCCTATCCTCTATCCTATCATATCCTCTATCCTATCCTACCCTCTACCCTATCCTATCCTCTATCCTATCCTATCCTCTATCCTATCGTATCCTCTATCCTATCCTATCCTCTATTATATCCTATCCTCTATCCTATCCAATCCTCTATCGTATCCTCTATCCTATCCTATCCGTTATCCTATCCTATCCTCAATCTTATGATATCCTCTATCCTATCCTATCCTTTATCCTATCCTATCCTGAATCCTATGATATCCTCTATCCTGTCCTCTGTCCTATCCTATCCTCTATCCTATCCTATCCTCTATCCTATCCTATCCTCTATCCTATCCTATCCTCTATCCTATCCTATCCTATCCTATCCTCTATCCCATCCTATCCTATCCTCTATCCTATCCTCTATCCTATCCTATCCTCTATCCTATCCTATCCTATCCTATCCTCTATCCCATCCTATCCTATCCTCTATCCTATCCTATCCTCTATCCTATCCTATCCTCTATCCTATCATATCCTCTATCCTATCCTACCCTCTACCCTATCCTATCCTCTATCCTATCCTATCCTCTATCCTATCGTATCCTCTATCCTATCCTATCCTCTATTATATCCTATCCTCTATCCTATCCAATCCTCTACCGTATCCTCTATCCTATCCTATCCTTTATCCTATCCTATCCTCAATCCTATGATATCCTCTATCCTATCCTATCCTATCCTTTATCCTATCC
Source organism: Halictus rubicundus (assembly GCF_050948215.1). Classification (NCBI taxonomy): domain Eukaryota; kingdom Metazoa; phylum Arthropoda; class Insecta; order Hymenoptera; family Halictidae; genus Halictus; species Halictus rubicundus. Next base: position 401,589 of record NW_027488659.1, on the reverse strand, counting down.
TATCCTGAATCCTATGATATCCTCTATCCTGTCCTCTGTCCTATCCTATCCTCTATCCTATCCTATCCTCTATCCTATCCTATCCTCTATCCTATCCTATCCTCTGTCCTATCCTATCCTCTATCCTATCGTATCCTCTATCCTATCGTATCCTCTATCCTATCCTATCCTCTATCCTATCCTATCCTCTATCCTATCCTATCCTCTATCCTATCCTATCCTCTATCCTATCCTACCCTCTATCCTATCCTATCCTCTATCCTATCCTATCCTCTATCCGATCCTCTATCCTATCCTATTGTCTATCCTATCCTCTATCCTATCCTATCCTGTATCCTATCCTATCCTATCCTCTATCCTATCCTCTATCCTATCCTATCCTCTATCCTATCCTATCCTCTATCCGATCCTCTATCCTATCCTATTGTCTATCCTATCCTCTATCCTATCCTATCCTGTATCCTATCCTATCCTATCCTCTATCCTATCCTCTATTCTATCCTATCCTCTATCCTATCCTATCCTCTATCCTATCCTATCCTCTATCCTATCCTATCCTCTATCCTATCCTATCCTATCCTATCCTCTATCCTATCCTCTATCCTATCCTATCCTCTATCCTATCCTATCCTATCCTATCCTATCCTCTATCCTATCCTGTATCCTATCCTATCCTATCCTCTATCCTATCCTCTATCCTATCCTGTCCTCTATCCTATCATATCCTCTATCCTATCCTACCCTCTACCCTATCCTATCCTCTATCCTATCCTATCCTCTATCCTATCGTATCCTCTATCCTATCCTATCCTCTATTATATCCTATCCTCTATCCTATCCAATCCTCTATCGTATCCTCTATCCTAGCCTATCCTTTATCCTATCCTATCCTCAATCCTATGATATCCTCTATCCTATCCTATCCTTTATCCTATCCTATCCTGAATCCTATGATATCCTCTATCCTATCCTATCCTTTATCCTATCCTATCCTGAATCCTATGATATCCTCTATCCTATCCTCTATCCTATCCTATCCTCTATCCTATCCTATCCTCTATCCTATCCTATCCTCTATCCTATCCTATCCTCTATCCTATCCTATCCTCTATCCTATCCTATCCTCTATCCTATCCTACCCTCTATCCTATCCTATCCTCTATCCTATCCTACCCTCTATCCTATCCTATCCTCTATCCTATCCTATTGTCTCTCCTATCCTCTATCCTATCCTATTGTCTATCCTATCCTCTATCCTATCCTATCCTCTATCCTATCCTATCCTCTATCGTATCCTATCCTATCCTCTATCCTATCCTATCCTCTATCCTATCCTATCCTCTATCCTATCCTATCCTCTATCCTACCCTATTCTCTATCCTATCCTATCCTCTATCCTATCCTATCCTCTATCCTATCCTATCCTCTATCCTATCCTATCCTCAATCCTATGATATCCTCTATCCTATCCTATCCTTTATCCTATCCTATCCTCAATCCTATGATATCCTCTATCCTATCCTCTATCCTATCCTATCCTCTATCCTATACTATCCTCTATCCTATCCTATCCTGTCCTCTATCCTATCCTATACTATCCTATCCTCTGTCCCATCCTATCCTACCCTCTGTCCTATCCTATCCTCTATCCTATCCTATCCTCTATCCTATCATATCCTCTATCCTATCCAATCCTCTATCGTATCCTCTATCCTATCCTATCCTTTATCCTATCCTATCCTCAATCCTATGATATACTCTATCCTATCCTCTATCCTATCCTATCCTCTAACCTATCCTATCCTCTATCCTATCCTATCGTCTATCCTATCCTATCCTCTATCCTATCCTATCCTCTATCCTATCCTATCCTCTATCCTATCATATCCTCTTTCCTATCCTACCCTCTATCCTATCCTATCCTCTATCCTATCCTCTGTCCTATCCTATACTCTATCCTATCCTATCCTCTATCCTATCCAATCCTCTATCGTATCCTCTATCCTATCCTATCCTCTATCCTATCCTATCCTCTATCCTATCCTATCCTCTATCCTATCCTATCCTCTATCCTATCCTATCCTCTATCCTATCCTATCCTCTATCCTATCCTATCCTCTATCCTATCCTATCCTATCCTATCCTCTATCCCATCCTATCCTATCCTCTATCCTATCCTCTATCCTATCCTATCCTCTATCCTATCCTATCCTCTATCCTATCCTATCCTCTATCCTATCCTATCCTATCCTATCCTCTATCCCATCCTATCCTATCCTCTATCCTATCCTATCCTCTATCCTATCCTATCCTCTATCCTATCATATCCTCTATCCTATCCTACCCTCTATTATATCCTATCCTCTATCCTATCCAATCCTCTATCGTATCCACTATCCTATCCTATCCTTTATCCTATCCTATCCTCAATCCTATGATATCCTCTATCCTATCCTATCCTTTATCCTATCCTATCCTGAATCCTATGATATCCTCTATCCTGTCCTCTGTCCTATCCTATCCTCTATCCTATCCTATCCTCTATCCTATCCTATCCTCTATCCTATCCTATCCTCTATCCTATCCTATCCTCTATCCTATCCTATCCTCTATCCTATCCTATCCTCTATCCTATCCTATCCTCTATCCTATCCTATCCTCTATCCTATCCTATGGTCTATCCTATCCTATCCTCTATCCTATCCTATCCTCTATCCTATCCTATCCTCTATCCTATCCTATCCTCTATCCTATCCTACCCTCTATCCTATCCTATCCTCTATCCTATCCTATCCTCTATCCGATCCTCTATCCTATCCTATTGTCTATCCTATCCTCTATCCTATCCTATCCTGTATCCTATCCTATCCTATCCTCTATCCTATCCTATCCTCTATCCTATCCTACCCTCTATCCTATCCTATCCTCTATCCTATCCTATCCTCTATCCGATCCTCTATCCTATCCTATTGTCTATCCTATCCTCTATCCTATCCTATCCTGTATCCTATCCTATCCTATCCTCTATCCTATTCTCTATCCTATCCTCTATCCTATCCTATCCTCTATCCTATCCTATCCTCTATCCTACCCTATTCTCTATCCTATCCTATCCTCTATCCTATCCTATCCTCTATCCTATCCTATCCTCTATCCTATCCTATCCTCTATCCTATCCAATTACCTATCCTATCCTCCATCCTATCCTCTATCGTAATCTATCCTCTATCCTATCCTATCCTCTAACCTATCCTATCCTGTATCCTATCCTATCTTCTATCCTATCCTATCCTCTAACCTATCCTATCCTCTATCCTATCCTATCCTCTATCCTATCCTATCCTCTATCCTATCCTATCCTATATCCTATCATATCCTCTATCCTATCCTACCCTCTATCCTATCCTATCCTCTAACCTATCCTATCCTCTATCCTATCCTATCTTCTATCCTATCCTATCCTCTATCCTATCCTATCCTCTATCCTGTCCTATCCTCTATCCTATCCTCTATCCTATCCTCTGTCCTATCCTATACTCTATCCTATCCTATCCTCTATCCTATCCAATCCTATGACATCCTCTATCCTATCCTATCCTTTATCCTATCCTATCCTCAATCCTATGATATCCTCTATCCTATCCTACCCTCTATCCTATCCTATCCTCTATCCTATCCTACCCTCTATCCTATCCTATCCTCTATCCTATCCTATTGTCTCTCCTATCCTCTATCCTATCCTATTGTCTATCCTATCCTCTATCCTATCCTATCCTGTATCCTATCCTATCCTATCCTGAATCCTATGATATCCTCTATCCTGTCCTCTGTCCTATCCTATCCTCTATCCTATCCTATCCTCTATCCTATCCTATCCTCTATCCTATCCTATCCTCTATCCTATCCTATCCTCTATCCTATCCAATTACCTATCCTATCCTCTATCCTATCCTCTATCGTAATCGATCCTCTATCCTATCCTATCCTCTAACCTATCCTATCCTGTATCCTATCCTATCTTCTATCCTATCCTATCCTCTAACCTATCCTATCCTCTATCCTATCCTATCCTCTATCCTATCCTGTCCTCTATCCTATCCTATCCTATATCCTATCATATCCTCTATCCTATCCTACCCTCTATCGTATCCTATCCTCTATCCTATCCTATCTTCTATCCTATCCTATCCTCTATCCTATCCTATCCTCTATCCTGTCCTATCCTCTATCCTATCCTCTATCCTATCCTCTGTCCTATCCTATACTCTATCCTATCCTATCCTCTATCCTATCCAATCCTATGACATCCTCTATCCTATCCTATTCTTTATCCTATCCTATCCTCAATCCTATGATATCCTCTATCCTATCCTATCCTTTATCCTATCCTATCCTCAATCCTATGATATCCTCTATCCTATCCTCTATCCTATCCTATCCTCTATCCTATCCAATCCTCTATCGTATCCTATCCTCTATCCTATCCTATCCTTTATCGTATCCTATCCTCAATCCTATGATATCCTCTATCCTGTCCTCTATCCTATCCTACCCTCTATCCTATCCTATCCTCTATCCTATCCTATCTTCTATCCTATCCTATCCTCTATCCTATCCTATCCTCTATCCTATAGTATCCTATATCCTATCCTATCCTCTATTCTATCCTATCCTCTATCCTATCCTATCCTCTATCCTATCCTATCCTCTATCCTATCCTATCCTCTATCCTATCCTATCCTCTATCCTATCCTATCCTCTATCCTATCCTATCATCTATCCTATCCTATCCTCTATCCTATCCTACCCTCTATCCTATCCTATCCTCTATCCTATCCTATCCTCTATCCTATCCTATCCTCTATCCTATCCTATTGTCTCTCCTATCCTCTATCCTATCCTATTGTCTATCCTATCCTCTATCCTATCCTATCCTCTATCCTATCCTATCCTCTATCGTATCCTATCCTATCCTCTATCCTATCCTATCCTCTATCCTATCCTATCCTCTATCCTATCCTATCCTCTATCCTACCCTATTCTCTATCCTATCCTATCCTCTATCCTATCCTATCCTCTATCCTATCCTATCCTCTATCCTATCCTATCCTCAATCCTATGATATCCTCTATCCTATCCTATCCTTTATCCTATCCTATCCTCAATCCTATGATATCCTCTATCCTATCCTCTATCCTATCCTATCCTCTATCCTATACTATCCTCTATCCTATCCTATCCTGTCCTCTATCCTATCCTATACTATCCTATCCTCTGTCCCATCCTATCCTACCCTCTGTCCTGTCCTATCCTCTATCCTATCCTATCCTCTATCCTATCATATCCTCTATCCTATCCTACCCTCCATCCTATCCTATACTCTATCCTATCCTCTATCCTATCCTCTGTCCTATCCTATACTCTATCCTATCCTATCCTCTATCCTATCCAATCCTCTATCGTATCCTCTATCCTATCCTATCCTTTATCCTATCCTATCCTCAATCCTATGATATACTCTATCCTATCCTCTATCCTATCCTATCCTCTAACCTATCCTATCCTCTATCCTATCCTATCGTCTATCCTATCCTATCCTCTATCCTATCCTATCCTCTATCCTATCCTATCCTCTATCCTATCATATCCTCTTTCCTATCCTACCCTCTATCCTATCCTATCCTCTATCCTATCCTCTGTCCTATCCTATACTCTATCCTATCCTATCCTCTATCCTATCCTATCCTCTATCCTATCCTATCCTCTATCCTATCCTATCCTCTATCCTATCCTATCCTCTATCCTATCCTATCCTCTATCCTATCCTATCCTCTATCCTATCCTATCCTCTATCCTATCCTATCCTCTATCCTATCCTATCCTCTATCCTATCCTATCCTATCCTATCCTCTATCCCATCCTATCCTATCCTCTATCCTATCCTCTATCCTATCCTATCCTCTATCCTATCCTATCCTATCCTATCCTCTATCCCATCCTATCCTATCCTCTATCCTATCCTATCCTCTATCCTATCCTATCCTCTATCCTATCATATCCTCTATCCTATCCTACCCTCTACCCTATCCTATCCTCTATCCTATCCTATCCTCTATACTATCGTATCCTCTATCCTATCCTATCCTCTATTATATCCTATCCTCTATCCTATCCAATCCTCTACCGTATCCTCTATCCTATCCTATCCTTTATCCTATCCTATCCTCAATCCTATGATATCCTCTATCCTATCCTATCCTTTATCCTATCCTATCCTGAATCCTATGATATCCTCTATCCTGTCCTCTGTCCTATCCTATCCTCTATCCTATCCTATCCTCTATCCTATCCTATCCTCTATCCTATCCTATCCTCTATCCTATCCTATTCTCTATCCTATCCTATCCTCTATCCTATCCTATCCTCTATTATATCCTATCCTCTATCCTATCCAATCCTCTATCGTATCCACTATCCTATCCTATCCTTTATCCTATCCTATCCTCAATCCTATGATATCCTCTATCCTATCCTATCCTTTATCCTATCCTATCCTGAATCCTATGATATCCTCTATCCTGTCCTCTGTCCTATCCTATCCTCTATCCTATCCTATCCTCTATCCTATCCTATCCTCTATCCTATCCTATCCTCTATCCTATCCTATCCTCTATCCTATCCTATCCTCTATCCTATCCTATCCTCTATCCTATCCTATCCTCTATCCTATCCTATGGTCTATCCTATCCTATCCTCTATCCTATCCTATCCTCTATCCTATCCTATCCTCTATACTATCCTATCCTCTATCCTATCCTATCCTCTATCCTATCCTATCCTCTATCCTATCCTACCCTCTATCCTATCCTATCCTCTATCCTATCCTATCCTCTATCCGATCCTCTATCCTATCCTATTGTCTATCCTATCCTCTATCCTATCCTATCCTGTATCCTATCCTATCCTATCCTCTATCCTATCCTATCCTCTATCCTATCCTACCCTCTATCCTATCCTATCCTCTATCCTATCCTATCCTCTATCCGATCCTCTATCCTATCCTATTGTCTATCCTATCCTCTATCCTATCCTATCCTGTATCCTATCCTATCCTATCCTCTATCCTATCCTCTATCCTATCCTATCCTCTATCCTATCCTATCCTCTATCCTACCCTATTCTCTATCCTATCCTATCCTCTATCCTATCCTATCCTCTATCCTATCCTATCCTCTATCCTATCCTATCCTCTATCCTATCCAATTACCTATCCTATCCTCTATCCTATCCTCTATCGTAATCTATCCTCTATCCTATCCTATCCTCTAACCTATCCTATCCTGTATCCTATCCTATCTTCTATCCTATCCTATCCTCTAACCTATCCTATCCTCTATCCTATCCTATCCTCTATCCTATCCTATCCTCTATCCTATCCTATCCTATATCCTATCATATCCTCTATCCTATCCTACCCTCTATCCTATCCTATCCTCTAACCTATCCTATCCTCTATCCTATCCTATCTTCTATCCTATCCTATCCTCTATCCTATCCTATCCTCTATCCTGTCCTATCCTCTATCCTATCCTCTATCCTATCCTCTGTCCTATCCTATACTCTATCCTATCCTATCCTCTATCCTATCCAATCCTATGACATCCTCTATCCTATCCTATCCTTTATCCTATCCTATCCTCAATCCTATGATATCCTCTATCCTATCCTACCCTCTATCCTATCCTATCCTCTATCCTATCCTACCCTCTATCCTATCCTATCCTCTATCCTATCCTATTGTCTCTCCTATCCTCTATCCTATCCTATTGTCTATCCTATCCTCTATCCTATCCTATCCTGTATCCTATCCTATCCTATCCTGAATCCTATGATATCCTCTATCCTGTCCTCTGTCCTATCCTATCCTCTATCCTATCCTATCCTCTATCCTATCCTATCCTCTATCCTATCCTATCCTCTATCCTATCCTATCCTCTATCCTATCCTATCCTCTATCCTATCCTATCCTCTATCCTATCCTATCCTCTATCCTATCCTATCCTCTATCCTATCCTATCCTCTATCCTATCCTATCCTCTATCCTATCCTATGGTCTATCCTATCCTATCCTCTATCCTATCCTATCCTCTATCCTATCCTATCCTCTATCCTATCCTATCCTCTATCCTATCCTATCCTCTATCCTATCCTACCCTCTATCCTGTCCTATCCTCTATCCTATCCTATCCTCTATCCGATCCTCTATCCTATCCTATTGTCTATCCTATCCTCTATCCTATCCTATCCTGTATCCTATCCTATCCTATCCTCTATCCTATCCTATCCTCTATCCTATCGTACCCTCTATCCTATCCTATCCTCTATCCTATCCTATCCTCTATCCGATCCTCTATCCTATCCTATTGTCTATCCTATCCTCTATCCTATCCTATCCTGTATCCTATCCTATCCTATCCTCTATCCTATCCTCTATCCTATCCTATCCTCTATCCTATCCTATCCTCTATCCTACCCTATTCTCTATCCTATCCTATCCTCTATCCTATCCTATCCTCTATCCTATCCTATCCTATCCTCTATCCTATCCTATCCTCTTTCCTATCCAATTACCTATCCTATCCTCTATCCTATCCTCTATCGTAATCTATCCTCTATCCTATCCTATCCTCTAACCTATCCTATCCTGTATCCTATCCTATCTTCTATCCTATCCTATCCTCTAACCTATCCTATCCTCTATCCTATCCTATCCTCTATCCTATCCTATCCTCTATCCTATCCTATCCTATATCCTATCATATCCTCTATCCTATCCTACCCTCTATCCTATCCTATCCTCTAACCTATCCTATCCTCTATCCTATCCTATCTTCTATCCTATCCTATCCTCTATCCTATCCTATCCTCTATCCTGTCCTATCCTCTATCCTATCCTCTATCCTATCCTCTGTCCTATCCTATACTCTATCCTATCCTATCCTCTATCCTATCCAATCCTATGACATCCTCTATCCTATCCTATCCTTTATCCTATACTATCCTCAATCCTATGATATCCTCTATCCTATCCTACCCTCTATCCTATCCTATCCTCTATCCTATCCTACCCTCTATCCTATCCTATCCTGTATCCTATCCTATCCTATCCTGAATCCTATGATATCCTCTATCCTGTCCTCTGTCCTATCCTATCCTCTATCCTATCCTATCCTCTATCCTATCCTATTGTCTATCCTATCCTCTATCCTATCCTATCCTGTATCCTATTCTATCCTATCCTCTATCCTATCCTCTATCCTATCCTATCCTCTATCCTATCCTATCCTCTATCCTATCCTATCCTCTATCCTATCCTATCCTCTATCCTATCCTATCCTCTATCCTATCCTATCCTCTATCCTATCCTATCCTCTATCCTATCCTATCCTATCCTCTATCCTATCCTATCCTCTATCCTATCCCATCCTCTATCCTATCCTATCCTCTATCCTATCCTATCCTCTATCCTATCCTATCCTCTATCCTATCCTATCCTCTATCCTATCCTATCCTCTATCCTATCCTATCCTCTATCCTATCCTATCCTCTATCCTACCCTATTCTCTATCCTATCCTATCCTATATCCTATCCTATCCTCTATCCTATCCTATCCTCTATCCTATCCTATCCTCTATCCTATCCAATTACCTATCCTATCCTCTATCCTATCCTCTATCGTAATCGATCCTCTATCCTATCCTATCCTCTAACCTATCCTATCCTGTATCCTATCCTATCTTCTATCCTATCCTATCCTCTAACCTATCCTATCCTCTATCCTATCCTATCCTCTATCCTATCCTATCCTCTATCCTATCCTATCCTATATCCTATCATATCCTCTATCCTATCCTACCCTCTATCCTATCCTATCCTCTATCCTATCCTATCTTCTATCCTATCCTATCCTCTATCCTATCCTATCCTCTATCCTGTCCTATCCTCTATCCTATCCTCTATCCTATCCTCTGTCCTATCCTATACTCTATCCTATCCTATCCTCTATCCTATCCAATCCTATGACATCCACTATCCTATCCTATCCTTTATCCTATCCTATCCTCAATCCTATGATATCCTCTATCCTATCCTATCCTTTATCCTATCCTATCCTGAATCCTATGATATCCTCTATCCTGTCCTCTGTCCTATCCTATCCTCTATCCTATCCTATCCTCTATCCTATCCTATCCTCTATCCTATCCTATCCTCTATCCTATCCTATCCTCTATCCTATCCTATCCTCTATCCTATCCTATCCTCTATCCTATCCTATCCTCTATCCTATCCTATGGTCTATCCTATCCTATCCTCTATCCTATCCTATCCTCTATCCTATCCTATCCTCTATCCTATCCTATCCTCTATCCTATCCTATCCTCTATCCTATCCTACCCTCTATCCTATCCTATCCTCTATCCTATCCTATCCTCTATCCGATCCTCTATCCTATCCTATTGTCTATCCTATCCTCTATCCTATCCTATCCTGTATCCTATCCTATCCTATCCTCTATCCTATCCTATCCTACCCTCTATCCTATCCTATCCTCTATCCTATCCTATCCTCTATCCGATCCTCTATCCTATCCTATTGTCTATCCTATCCTCTATCCTATCCTATCCTGTATCCTATCCTATCCTATCCTCTATCCTATCCTATCCTCTATCCTACCCTATTCTCTATCCTATCCTATCCTCTATCCTATCCTATCCTCTATCCTATCCTATCCTCTATCCTATCCTATCCTCTATCCTATCCAATTACCTATCCTATCCTCTATCCTATCCTCTATCGTAATCTATCCTCTATCCTATCCTATCCTCTAACCTATCCTATCCTGTATCCTATCCTATCTTCTATCCTATCCTATCCTCTAACCTATCCTATCCTCTATCCTATCCTATCCTCTATCCTATCCTATCCTCTATCCTATCCTATCCTATATCCTATCATATCCTCTATCCTATCCTACCCTCTATCCTATCCTATCCTCTAACCTATCCTATCCTCTATCCTATCCTATCTTCTATCCTATCCTATCCTCTATCCTATCCTATCCTCTATCCTGTCCTATCCTCTATCCTATCCTCTATCCTATCCTCTGTCCTATCCTATACTCTATCCTATCCTATCCTCTATCCTATCCAATCCTATGACATCCTCTATCCTATCCTATCCTTTATCCTATCCTATCCTCAATCCTATGATATCCTCTATCCTATCCTACCCTCTATCCTATCCTATCCTCTATCCTATCCTATCCTCTATCCTATCCTATCCTCTATCCTATCCTATCCTCTATCCTATCCTATCCTCTATCCTATCCTATCCTCTATCCTATCCTATCCTCTATCCTATCCTATCCTCTATCCTATCCTATCCTCTATCCTATCCTATCCTCTATCCTATCCTATCCTATCCTATCCTCTATCCCATCCTATCCTATCCTCTATCCTATCCTATCCTCTATCCTATCCTCTATCCTATCCTATCCTCTATCCTATCCTATCGTCTATCCTATCCTATCCTCTATCCTATCATATCCTCTATCCTATCCTATCCTCTATCCTATCGTATCCACTATCGTATCCTATCCTCTATCCTATCCTATCCTCGATCCTATCCTATCCTCTATCCTATCCTCTATCCTATCCTATCCTCTATCCTATCCTATCCTCTATCCTATCCTATCCTCTATCCTATCCTATCCTCTATCCTATCCTATCCTCTCTCCTATCCTATCCTCTATCCTATCCTATCCTCTATCCTATCCTCTATCCTATCCTCTATCCTATCCTCTATCCTATCCTCTATCCTATCCTCTATCCTATCCTCTCCTCTATCCTATCCTATCCTCTATCATATCCTATCCTCTATGCTATCCTACCCTCTATCCTATCCTATCCTCTATCCTATCCAATCCTCTATCCTATCCTCTATCCTATCCTCTATCCTATCCTATCCTCTATCCTATCCTATCGTCTATCCTATCCTTTCCTCTATCCTATCCTATCCTCTATCCTGTCCTATCCTCTATCCTATCGTATCCTCTATCGTATCCTATCCTCTATCCTATCCTATCCTCTATCCTATCCTCTATCCAATCCTCTATCCTATCCTCTATCCTATCCTCTATCCTATCCTATCCTCTATCCTATCCTATCCTCTATCCTATCCTATCCTCTATCCTATCCTATCCTCTATCCTATCCTATCCTCTATCCTCTCCTATCCTCTATCCTATCCTATCCTCTATCCTATCCTCTATCCTATCCTCTATCCTATCCTATCCTCTATCCTATCCTATCGTCTATCCTATCCTTTCCTCTATCCTATCCTATCCTCTATCCTGTCCTATCCTCTATCCTATCGTATCCTCTATCGTATCCTATCCTCTATCCTATCCTATCCTCGATCCTATCCTATCCTCTATCCTATCCTATTGTCTCTCCTATCCTCTATCCTATCCTATTGTCTATCCTATCCTCTATCCTATCCTATCCTGTATCCTATCCTATCCTATCCTGAATCCTATGATATCCTCTATCCTGTCCTCTGTCCTATCCTATCCTCTATCCTATCCTATCCTCTATCCTATCCTATCCTCTATCCTATCCTATCCTCTATCCTATCCTATCCTCTATCCTATCCTATCCTCTATCCTATCCTATCCTCTATCCTATCCTATCCTCTATCCTATCCTACCCTCTATCCTATCCTATCCTCTATCCTATCCTACCCTCTATCCTATCCTATCCTCTATTATATCCTATTGTCTCTCCTATCCTCTATCCTATCCTATTGTCTATCCTATCCTCTATCCTATCCTATCCTGTATCCTATTCTATCCTATCCTCTATCCTATCCTCTATCCTATCCTATCCTCTATCCTATCCTATCCTCTATCCTATCCTATCCTCTATCCTATCCTATCCTCTATCCTATCCTATCCTCTATCCTATCCTATCCTCTATCCTATCCTATCCTCTATCCTATCCTATCCTCTATCCTATCCTATCCTCTATCCTATCCCATCCTCTATCCTATCCTATCCTCTATCCTATCCTATCCTCTATCCTATCCTATCCTCTATCCTATCCTATCCTCTATCCTATCCTATCCTCTATCCTATCCTATCCTCTATCCTATCCTATCCTCTATCCTACCCTATTCTCTATCCTATCCTATCCTCTATCCTATCCTATCCTCTATCCTATCCTATCCTCTATCCTATCCTATCCTCTATCCTATCCAATTACCTATCCTATCCTCTATCCTATCCTCTATCGTAATCGATCCTCTATCCTATCCTATCCTCTAACCTATCCTATCCTGTATCCTATCCTATCTTCTATCCTATCCTATCCTCTAACCTATCCTATCCTCTATACTATCCTATCCTCTATCCTATCCTATCCTCTATCCTATCCTATCCTATATCCTATCATATCCTCTATCCTATCCTACCCTCTATCCTATCCTATCCTCTATCCTATCCTATCTTCTATCCTATCCTATCCTCTATCCTATCCTATCCTCTATCCTGTCCTATCCTCTATCCTATCCTCTATCCTATCCTCTGTCCTATCCTATACTCTATCCTATCCTATCCTCTATCCTATCCAATCCTATGACATCCTCTATCCTATCCTATTCTTTATCCTATCCTATCCTCAATCCTATGATATCCTCTATCCTATCCTATCCTTTATCCTATCCTATCCTCAATCCTATGATATCCTCTATCCTATCCTCTATCCTATCCTATCCTCTATCCTATCCAATCCTCTATCGTATCCTATCCTCTATCCTATCCTATCCTTTATCGTATCCTATCCTCAATCCTATGATATCCTCTATCCTGTCCTCTATCCTATCCTACCCTCTATCCTATCCTATCCTCTATCCTATCCTATCTTCTATCCTATCCTATCCTCTATCCTATCCTATCCTCTATCCTGTCCTATCCTCTATCCTATCCTCTATCCTATCCTCTGTCCTATCCTATACTCTATCCTATCCTATCCTATATCCTATCATATCCTCTATCCTATCCTATCCTCTATCCTATCCTATCCTCTATCCTATCCTATCCTCTATCCTATCCTATCCTCTATCCTATCCTATCCTCTATCCTATCCTATCCTCTATCCTATCCTATCCTCTATCCTATCCTATCCTCTATCCTATCCTATCCTCTATCCTATCCTATCCTCTATCCTATCCTATCCTCTATCCTATCCTATCCTCTATCCTATCCTATCCTATCCTATCCTCTATCCCATCCTATCCTATCCTCTATCCTATCCTCTATCCTATCCTACCCTCTATCCTATCCTATCCTATCCTATCCTATCCTCTATCCCATCCTATCCTATCCTCTATCCTATCCTATCCTCTATCCTATCCTATCCTCTATCCTATCATATCCTCTATCCTATCCTACCCTCTACCCTATCCTATCCTCTATCCTATCCTATCCTCTATCCTATCCTATCCTCTACCCTATCCTATCCTCTATCCTATCCTATCCTCTATCCTATCCTATCCTCTATCCTATCCTATCCTCTATCCTATCCTATCCTCTATCCTATCCTATCCTCTATCCTATCATATCCTCTATCCTATCCTATCCTCTATCCTATCCTATCCTCTATCCTACCCTATTCTCTATCCTATCCTATCCTCTATCCTATCCTATCCTCTATCCTATCCTATCCTCTATCCTATCCTATCCTCTATCCTATCCAATTACCTATCCTATCCTCTATCCTATCCTCTATCGTAATCGATCCTCTATCCTATCCTATCCTCTAACCTATCCTATCCTGTATCCTATCCTATCTTCTATCCTATCCTATCCTCTAACCTATCCTATCCTCTATCCTATCCTATCCTCTATCCTATCCTATCCTCTATCCTATCCTATCCTATATCCTATCATATCCTCTATCCTATCCTACCCTCTATCCTATCCTATCCTCTATCCTATCCTATCTTCTATCCTATCCTATCCTCTATCCTATCCTCTATCCCATCCTATCCTATCCTCTATCCTATCCTATCCTCTATCCTATCCTATCCTCTATCCTATCATATCCTCTATCCTATCCTACCCTCTACCCTATCCTATCCTCTATCCTATCCTATCCTCTATCCTATCCTATCCTCTACCCTATCCTATCCTCTATCCTATCCTATCCTCTATCCTATCCTATCCTCTATCCTATCCTATCCTCTATCCTATCCTATCCTCTATCCTATCCTATCCTCTATCCTATCATATCCTCTATCCTATCCTATCCTCTATCCTATCCTATCCTCTATCCTACAATATTCTCTATCCTATCCTATCCTCTATCCTATCGTATCCTCTATCCTATCCTATCCTCTATCCTATCCTATCCTCTATCCTATCCAATTACCTATCCTATCCTCTATCCTATCCTCTATCGTAATCGATCCTCTATCCTATCCTATCCTCTAACCTATCCTATCCTATATCCTATCATATCCTCTATCCTATCCTACCCTCTATCCTATCCTATCCTCTATCCTATCCTATCTTCTATCCTATCCTATCCTATCCTATCCTCTATCCCATCCTATCCTATCCTCTATCCTATCCTATCCTCTATCCTATCCTATCCTCTATCCTATCCTATCCTCTACCCTATCCTATCCTCTATCCTATCCTATCCTCTATCCTATCCTATCCTCTATCCTATCCTATCCTCTATCCTATGCTATCCTCTATCCTATCCTATCCTCTATCCTATCATATCCTCTATCCTATCCTATCCTCTATCCTATCCTATCCTCTATCCTACCCTATTCTCTATCCTATCCTATCCTCTATCCTATCCTATCCTCTATCCTATCCTCTATCCTATCCTCTGTCCTATCCTATACTCTATCCTATCCTATCCTCTATCCTATCCAATCCTATGACATCCTCTATCCTATCCTATCCTTTATCCTATCCTATCCTCAATCCTATGATATCCTCTATCCTATCCTATCCTTTATCCTATCCTATCCTCAATCCTATGATATCCTCTATCCTATCCTCTATCCTATCCTATCCTCTATCCTATCCAATCCTCTATCGTATCCTATCCTCTATCCTATCCTATCCTTTATCGTATCCTATCCTCAATCCTATGATATCCTCTATCCTGTCCTCTATCCTATCATATCCTCTATCCTATCCTACCCTCTATCCTATCCTATCCTCTATCCTATCCTATCCTCTATCCTATCCTATCCTCTATCCTATCCTATCCTATATCCTATCATATCCTCTATCCTATCCTACCCTCTATCCTATCCTATCCTCTATCCTATCCTATCTTCTATCCTATCCTATCCTCTATCCTATCCTATCCTCTATCCTATCCTATCCTCTATCCTATCCTATCCTCTATCCTATCGTATCCTCTATCCTATCCTACCCTCTACCCTATCCTATCCTCTATCCTATCCTATCCTCTATCCTATCCTATCCTCTATCCTATCCTATCCTCTATCCTATCCTATCCTCTATCCTATCCTATCCTCTATTATATCCTATCCTCTATCCTATCCAATCCTCTATCGTATCCTCTATCCTATCCTATCCTTTATCCTATCCTATCCTCAATCCTATGATATCCTCTATCCTATCCTATCATTTATCCTATCCTATCCTGAATCCTATGATATCCTCTATCCTGTCCTCTGTCCTATCCTATCCTCTATCCTATCCTATCCTCTATCCTATCCTATCCTCTATCCTATCCTATCCTCTATCCTATCCTATCCTCTATCCTATCCTATCCTCTATCCTATCCTATCCTCTATCCTATCCTATCCTCTATCCTATCCTATCCTCTATCCTATCCTATCCTCTATCCTATCCTATCCTCTATCCTATCCTACCCTCTATCCTATCCTATCCTCTATCCTATCCTATCCTCTATCCTACCCTATTCTCTATCCTATCCTATCCTCTATCCTATCCTATCCTCTATCCTATCCTATCCTCTATCCTATCCTATCCTCTATCCTATCCAATTACCTATCCTATCCTCTATCCTATCCTCTATCGTAATCGATCCTCTATCCTATCCTATCCTCTAACCTATCCTATCCTGTATCCTATCCTATCTTCTATCCTATCCTATCCTCTAACCTATCCTATCCTCTATCCTATCCTATCCTCTATCCTATCCTATCCTCTATCCTATCCTATCCTATATCCTATCATATCCTCTATCCTATCCTACCCTCTATCCTATCCTATCCTCTATCCTATCCTATCTTCTATCCTATCCTATCCTCTATCCTATCCTATCCTCTATCCTGTCCTATCCTCTATCCTATCCTCTATCCTATCCTCTGTCCTATCCTATACTCTATCCTATCCTATCCTCTATCCTATCCAATCCTATGACATCCTCTATCCTATCCTATTCTTTATCCTATCCTATCCTCAATCCTATGATATCCTCTATCCTATCCTATCCTTTATCCTATCCTATCCTCAATCCTATGATATCCTCTATCCTATCCTCTATCCTATCCTATCCTCTATCCTATCCAATCCTCTATCGTATCCTATCCTCTATCCTATCCTATCCTTTATCGTATCCTATCCTCAATCCTATGATATCCTCTATCCTGTCCTCTATCCTATCCTACCCTCTATCCTATCCTATCCTCTATCCTATCCTATCTTCTATCCTATCCTATCCTCTATCCTATCCTATCCTCTATCCTGTCCTATCCTCTATCCTATCCTCTATCCTATCCTCTGTCCTATCCTATACTCTATCCTATCCTATCCTATATCCTATCATATCCTCTATCCTATCCTATCCTCTATCCTATCCTATCATCTATCCTATCCTATCCTCTATCCTATCCTATCCTCTATCCTATCCTATCCTCTATCCTATCCTATCCTCTATCCTATCCTATCCTCTATCCTATCCTATCCTCTATCCTATCCTATCCTCTATCCTATCCTATCCTCTATCCTATCCTATCCTCTATCCTATCCTATCCTATCCTATCCTCTATCCCATCCTATCCTATCCTCTATCCTATCCTCTATCCTATCCTACCCTCTATCCTATCCTATCCTATCCTATCCTATCCTCTATCCCATCCTATCCTATCCTCTATCCTATCCTATCCTCTATCCTATCCTATCCTCTATCCTATCATATCCTCTATCCTATCCTACCCTCTACCCTATCCTATCCTCTATCCTATCCTATCCTCTATCCTATCCTATCCTCTACCCTATCCTATCCTCTATCCTATCCTATCCTCTATCCTATCCTATCCTCTATCCTATCCTATCCTCTATCCTATCCTATCCTCTATCCTATCCTATCCTCTATCCTATCATATCCTCTATCCTATCCTATCCTCTATCCTATCCTATCCTCTATCCTACCCTATTCTCTATCCTATCCTATCCTCTATCCTATCCTATCCTCTATCCTATCCTATCCTCTATCCTATCCTATCCTCTATCCTATCCAATTACCTATCCTATCCTCTATCCTATCCTCTATCGTAATCGATCCTCTATCCTATCCTATCCTCTAACCTATCCTATCCTGTATCCTATCCTATCTTCTATCCTATCCTATCCTCTAACCTATCCTATCCTCTATCCTATCCTATCCTCTATCCTATCCTATCCTCTATCCTATCCTATCCTATATCCTATCATATCCTCTATCCTATCCTATCCTCTATAATATCGTATCCTCTATCATATCCTATCCTCTATCCTATCCAATCCTATATACTATCCTCTATCCTATCCTATCCTCTATCCTATCCTATCCTCTATAATGTCGTATCATCTATCCTATCCTATCCTCTATCGTCTCCTATCCTCTATCCTATCCAATCGCCTATCCTAACCAATCCCCTATCCTATCGTATCCGATCCTCTATCCTATCCTATCCGATCCTCTATCCTATCCTATCCTCTATCCTATCCTATCCTCTATCCTATCCTATCCTCTATCCTATCCTATCCTCTACCCTATCCTATCCTCTATCCTATCCTATCCTCTATCCTATCGTATCCTCTATCCTATCCTATCCTCTATTATATCCTATCCTCTATCCTATCCAATCCTCTACCGTATCCTCTATCCTATCCTATCCTTTATCCTATCCTATCCTCAATCCTATGATATCCTCTATCCTATCCTATCCTTTATCCTATCCTATCCTGAATCCTATGATATCCTCTATCCTGTCCTCTGTCCTATCCTATCCTCTATCCTATCCTATCCTCTATCCTATCCTATCCTCTATCCTATCCTATCCTCTATCCTATCCTATCCTCTATTATATCCTATCCTCTATCCTATCCAATCCTCTATCGTATCCTCTATCCTATCCTATCCTTTATCCTATCCTATCCTCATTCCTATGATATCCTCTATCCTATCCTATCCTATCCTTTATCCTATCCTATCCTGAATCCTATGATATCCTCTATCCTGTCCTCTGTCCTATCCTATCCTCTATCCTATCCTATCCTCTATCCTATCCTATCCTCTATCCTATCCTATCCTCTATCCTATCCTATCCTCTATCCTATCGTATCCTCTATCCTATCCTACCCTCTATCCTATCCTATCCTATCCTATCCTATCCTCTATCCCATCCTATCCTATCCTCTATCCTATCCTATCCTCTATCCTATCCTATCCTCTATCCTATCATATCCTCTATCCTATCCTACCCTCTACCCTATCCTATCCTCTATCCTATCCTATCCTCTATCCTATCCTATCCTCTACCCTATCCTATCCTCTATCCTATCCTATCCTCTATCCTATCCTATCCTCTATCCTATCCTATCCTCTATCCTATCCTATCCTCTATCCTATCCTATCCTCTATCCTATCATATCCTCTATCCTATCCTATCCTCTATCCTATCCTATCCTCTATCCTACCCTATTCTCTATCCTATCCTATCCTCTATCCTATCCTATCCTCTATCCTATCCTATCCTCTATCCTATCCTATCCTCTATCCTATCCAATTACCTATCCTATCCTCTATCCTATCCTCTATCGTAATCGATCCTCTATCCTATCCTATCCTCTAACCTATCCTATCCTGTATCCTATCCTATCTTCTATCCTATCCTATCCTCTAACCTATCCTATCCTCTATCCTATCCTATCCTCTATCCTATCCTATCCTCTATCCTATCCTATCCTATATCCTATCATATCCTCTATCCTATCCTATCCTATATCCTATCCTATCCTCTATCCTATCCTATCTTCTATCCTATCCTATCCTCTATCCTATCCTATCCTCTATCCTGTCCTATCCTCTATCCTATCCTCTATCCTATCCTCTGTCCTATCCTATACTCTATCCTATCCTATCCTCTATCCTATCCAATCCTATGACATCCTCTATCCTATCCTATCCTTTATCCTATCCTATCCTCAATCCTATGATATCCTCTATCCTATCCTATCCTTTATCCTATCCTATCCTCAATCCTATGATATCCTCTATCCTATCCTCTATCCTATCCTATCCTCTATCCTATCCAATCCTCTATCGTATCCTATCCTCTATCCTATCCTATCCTTTATCGTATCCTATCCTCAATCCTATGATATCCTCTATCCTGTCCTCTATCCTATCATATCCTCTATCCTATCCTACCCTCTATCCTATCCTATCCTCTATCCTATCCTATCCTCTATCCTATCCTATCCTCTATCCTATCC
This sequence comes from Halictus rubicundus, assembly GCF_050948215.1. Classification (NCBI taxonomy): domain Eukaryota; kingdom Metazoa; phylum Arthropoda; class Insecta; order Hymenoptera; family Halictidae; genus Halictus; species Halictus rubicundus. The sequence goes on along the minus strand of NW_027488659.1, from coordinate 380,753 downwards.
TATCCTATATCCTATCATATCCTCTATCCTATCCTACCCTCTATCCTATCCTATCCTCTATCCTATCCTATCTTCTATCCTATCCTATCCTCTATCCTATCCTATCCTCTATCCTATCCTATCCTCTATCCTATCCTATCCTCTATCCTATCGTATCCTCTATCCTATCCTACCCTCTACCCTATCCTATCCTCTATCCTATCCTATCCTCTATCCTATCCTATCCTCTATCCTATCCTATCCTCTATCCTATCCTATCCTCTATTATATCCTATCCTCTATCCTATCCAATCCTCTATCGTATCCTCTATCCTATCCTATCCTTTATCCTATCCTATCCTCAATCCTATGATATCCTCTATCCTATCCTATCATTTATCCTATCCTATCCTGAATCCTATGATATCCTCTATCCTGTCCTCTGTCCTATCCTATCCTCTATCCTATCCTATCCTCTATCCTATCCTATCCTCTATCCTATCCTATCCTCTATTCTATCCTATCCTCTATCCTATCCTATCCTCTATCCTATCCTATCCTCTATCCTATCCTATCCTCTATCCTATCCTATCCTCTATCCTATCCTATCCTATCCTATCCTCTATCCCATCCTATCCTATCCTCTATCCTATCCTCTATCCTATCCTATCCTATCCTATCCTATCCTCTATCCTATCCTGCATCCTATCCTATCCTATCCTCTACCCTATCCTCTATCCTATCCTATCCTCTATCCTATCATATCCTCTATCCTATCCTACCCTCTACCCTATCCTATCCTCTATCCTATCCTATCCTCTATCCTATCGTATCCTCTATCCTATCCTATCCTCTATTATATCCTATCCTCTATCCTATCCAATCCTCTATCGTATCCTCTATCCTATCCTATCCGTTATCCTATCCTATCCTCAATCTTATGATATCCTCTATCCTATCCTATCCTTTATCCTATCCTATCCTGAATCCTATGATATCCTCTATCCTGTCCTCTGTCCTATCCTATCCTCTATCCTATCCTATCCTCTATCCTATCCTATCCTCTATCCTATCCTATCCTCTATCCTATCCTATCCTCTATCCTATCCTATCCTATCCTATCCTCTATCCCATCCTATCCTATCCTCTATCCTATCCTCTATCCTATCCTATCCTCTATCCTATCCTATCCTATCCTATCCTCTATCCCATCCTATCCTATCCTCTATCCTATCCTATCCTCTATCCTATCCTATCCTCTATCCTATCATATCCTCTATCCTATCCTACCCTCTACCCTATCCTATCCTCTATCCTATCCTATCCTCTATCCTATCGTATCCTCTATCCTATCCTATCCTCTATTATATCCTATCCTCTATCCTATCCAATCCTCTACCGTATCCTCTATCCTATCCTATCCTTTATCCTATCCTATCCTCAATCCTATGATATCCTCTATCCTATCCTATCCTTTATCCTATCCTATCCTGAATCCTATGATATCCTCTATCCTGTCCTCTGTCCTATCCTATCCTCTATCCTATCCTATCCTCTATCCTATCCTATCCTCTATCCTATCCTATCCTCTATCCTATCCTATCCTCTATTATATCCTATCCTCTATCCTATCCAATCCTCTATCGTATCCTCTATCCTATCCTATCCTTTATCCTATCCTATCCTCATTCCTATGATATCCTCTATCCTATCCTATCCTATCCTTTATCCTATCCTATCCTGAATCCTATGATATCCTCTATCCTGTCCTCTGTCCTATCCTATCCTCTATCCTATCCTATCCTCCATCCTATCCTATCCTCTATCCTATCCTATCCTCTATCCTATCCTATCCTCTATCCTATCGTATCCTCTATCCTATCGTATCCTCTATCCTATCGTATCCTCTATCCTATCCTATCCTCTATCCTATCCTATCCTCTATCCTATCCTATCCTCTATCCTATCCTATCCTCTATCCTATCCTACCCTCTATCCTATCCTATCCTCTATCCTATCCTATCCTCTATCCGATCCTCTATCCTATCCTATTGTCTATCCTATCCTCTATCCTATCCTATCCTGTATCCTATCCTATCCTATCCTCTATCCTATCCTATCCTCTATCCTATCCTATCCTCTATCCGATCCTCTATCCTATCCTATTGTCTATCCTATCCTCTATCCTATCCTATCCTGTATCCTATCCTATCCTATCCTCTATCCTATCCTCTATTCTATCCTATCCTCTATCCTATCCTATCCTCTATCCTATCCTATCCTCTATCCTATCCTATCCTCTATCCTATCCTATCCTATCCTATCCTCTATCCCATCCTATCCTATCCTCTATCCTATCCTCTATCCTATCCTATCCTCTATCCTATCCTATCCTATCCTATCCTATCCTCTATCCTATCCTGTATCCTATCCTATCCTATCCTCTATCCTATCCTCTATCCTATCCTGTCCTCTATCCTATCATATCCTCTATCCTATCCTACCCTCTACCCTATCCTATCCTCTATCCTATCCTATCCTCTATCCTATCGTATCCTCTATCCTATCCTATCCTCTATTATATCCTATCCTCTATCCTATCCAATCCTCTATCGTATCCTCTATCCTAGCCTATCCTTTATCCTATCCTATCCTCAATCCTATGATATCCTCTATCCTATCCTATCCTTTATCCTATCCTATCCTGAATCCTATGATATCCTCTATCCTATCCTATCCTTTATCCTATCCTATCCTGAATCCTATGATATCCTCTATCCTATCCTCTATCCTATCCTATCCTCTATCCTATCCTATCCTCTATTCTATCCTATCCTCTATCCTATCCTATCCTCTATCCTAGCCTATCCTCTATCCTATCCTATCCTCTATCCTATCCTATCCTCTATCCTATCCTATCCTCTATCCTATCCTATCCTCTATCCTATCCTATCCTCTATCCTATCCTACCCTCTATCCTATCCTATCCTCTATCCTATCCTACCCTCTATCCTATCCTATCCTCTATCCTATCCTATTGTCTCTCCTATCCTCTATCCTATCCTATTGTCTATCCTATCCTCTATCCTATCCTATCCTCTATCCTATCCTATCCTCTATCGTATCCTATCCTATCCTCTATCCTATCCTATCCTCTATCCTATCCTATCCTCTATCCTATCCTATCCTCTATCCTACCCTATTCTCTATCCTATCCTATCCTCTATCCTATCCTATCCTCTATCCTATCCTATCCTCTATCCTATCCTATCCTCAATCCTATGATATCCTCTATCCTATCCTATCCTTTATCCTATCCTATCCTCAATCCTATGATATCCTCTATCCTATCCTCTATCCTATCCTATCCTCTATCCTATACTATCCTCTATCCTATCCTATCCTGTCCTCTATCCTATCCTATACTATCCTATCCTCTGTCCCATCCTATCCTACCCTCTGTCCTATCCTATCCTCTATCCTATCCTATCCTCTATCCTATCCTATCCTCTATCCTATCCTATCCTCTATCCTATCCTATCCTCTATCCTATCCTATCCTCTATCCTATCCTATCCTCTATCCTATCCTATCCTCTATCCTATCCTATCCTCTATCCTATCCTATCCTATCCTATCCTCTATCCCATCCTATCCTATCCTCTATCCTATCCTCTATCCTATCCTATCCTGTATCCTATCCTACCCTATTCTCTATCCTATCCTATCCTCTATCCTATCCTATCCTCTATCCTATCCTATCCTCTATCCTATCCTATCCTCTATCCTATCCAATTACCTATCCTATCATCTATCCTATCCTCTATCGTAATCTATCCTCTATCCTATCCTATCCTCTAACCTATCCTATCCTGTATCCTATCCTATCTTCTATCCTATCCTATCCTCTAACCTATCCTATCCTCTATCCTATCCTATCCTCTATCCTATCCTATCCTCTATCCTATCCTATCCTATATCCTATCATATCCTCTATCCTATCCTACCCTCTATCCTATCCTATCCTCTAACCTATCCTATCCTCTATCCTATCCTATCTTCTATCCTATCCTATCCTCTATCCTATCCTATCCTCTATCCTGTCCTATCCTCTATCCTATCCTCTATCCTATCCTCTGTCCTATCCTATACTCTATCCTATCCTATCCTCTATCCTATCCAATCCTATGACATCCTCTATCCTATCCTATCCTCTATCCTATCCTATCCTCTATCCTATCCTATCCTATATCCTATCATATCCTCTATCCTATCCTACCCTCTATCCTATCCTATCCTCTAACCTATCCTATCCTCTATCCTATCCTATCTTCTATCCTATCCTATCCTCTATCCTATCCTATCCTCTATCCTGTCCTATCCTCTATCCTATCCTCTATCCTATCCTCTGTCCTATCCTATACTCTATCCTATCCTATCCTCTATCCTATCCAATCCTATGACATCCTCTATCCTATCCTATCCTTTATCCTATCCTATCCTCAATCCTATGATATCCTCTATCCTATCCTACCCTCTATCCTATCCTATCCTCTAACCTATCCTATCCTCTATCCTATCCTATCTTCTATCCTATCCTATCCTCTATCCTATCCTATCCTCTATCCTGTCCTATCCTCTATCCTATCCTCTATCCTATCCTCTGTCCTATCCTATCCTCTATCCTATCCTATCCTCTATCCTATCCTATCCTCTATCCTATCCTATCCTCTATCCTATCCTATCCTCTATCCTATCCTACCCTCTATCCTATCCTATCCTCTATTATATCCTATTGTCTCTCCTATCCTCTATCCTATCCTATTGTCTATCCTATCCTCTATCCTATCCTATCCTGTATCCTATTCTATCCTATCCTCTATCCTATCCTCTATCCTATCCTATCCTCTATCCTATCCTATCCTCTATCCTATCCTATCCTCTATCCTATCCTATCCTCTATCCTATCCTATCCTCTATCCTATCCTATCCTCTATCCTATCCTATCCTCTATCCTATCCTATCCTCTATCCTATCCTATCCTATATCCTATCCTATCCTCTATCCTATCCCATCCTCTATCCTATCCTATCCTCTATCCTATCCTATCCTCTATCCTATCCTATCCTCTATCCTATCCTATCCTCTATCCGATCCTCTATCCTATCCTATTGTCTATCCTATCCTCTATCCTATCCTATCCTCTATCCTATCCTATCCTCTATCCTATCCTATCCTCCATCCTATCCTCTATCCTATCCTCTATCCTATCCTCTATCCTATCCTCTATCCTATCCTATCCTCTATCGTCTCATGTCCTCTATCCTATCCAATCCCCTATCCTATCCTTTATCCTATCCGATCCTATCCTCTATCCTATCCTATCCTCTATCCTATCCTATCCTCTATCCTATCCTATAATCTATCCTATCCTATCCTTTATCGTCTCCTGTCCTCTATCCTATCCAATCCCCTATCCTATCCTCTATCGTCTCCTATTCTCTATCCTATCCATCAGCTATCCTAACCAATCCCCTATCCTATCCTCTATCCTATCCTTTCCTATCCTATCGTCTATAATATCGTATCCTCTATCATATCCTATACTCTTTCCTATAATATCCTCTATCCTATCCTCTATCCTCTTCTCTATCCTATCCTATATCCTAGCCTCTATACTATCCTCTATCCTATCCTATCCTCTATCCTATCATATCCTCTATCGTCTCCTGTCCTCTATCCTATCCAATCCCCTATCCTATCCGCTATCGTCTCCTATCATCTATGCTATCCAATCCCCTATCCTAACCAATCCCCTATCCTATCCTCTATCCTATCCTATCCTCTATCCTATCCTATCCTCTATCGTAACCTCTCCTCTATCCTATCCAATCCTATATCCTATCCTCTATCCTATCCTATCCTCTATCCTATCCTATCCTCTATCCTATCCTATCCTCTATCCTATCCTATCCTCTATCCTATCCTATAATCTATCCTATCCTATAATCTATCCTATCCTATCCTCTATCGTCTCCTGTCCTCTATCCTATCCAATCCCCTATCCTATCCTCTATCGTCTCCTATCCTCTATCCTATCCAATCCCCTATCCTAACCAATCACCAATCCTATCCTCTATCCTATCCTATCCTCTATCCTATCCTATCCTCTATCCTATCCTATCCTCTATCCTATCCTATCCTCTATCCTATCCTATCCTCTATCCTATCATATCCTCTATCGTCTCCTGTCCTCTATCCTATCCAATCCCCTATCCTATCCGCTATCGTCTCCTGTCCTCTATCCTATCCAATCCCCTATCCTATCCGCTATCGTCTCCTATCATCTATCCTATCCAATCCCCTATCCTAACCAATCCCCTATCCTATCCTCTATCCTATCCTATCCTCTATCCTATCCTATCCTCTATCGTATCCTCTCCTCTATCGTATCCTATCCTCTATCCTATCCAATCCTATATCCTATCCTCTATCCTATCCTATCCTCTATCGTCTCCTGTCCTCTATCCTATCCAATCCTATATCCTATCCTCTATCCTATCCTATCCTCTATCCTATTCTCTATCCTCTCCTATCCCCTATCGTATCCTATCCTCTATCCTATCCAATCCTATATCCTATCCTCTATTCTATGCAATCCTCTATCCTATCCACTATCCTATCCTATCCTCAATCCTATAATATCATCTTCCCTATTCTATTCTCTATCCTATCCTCTCCTATTCCCTATCGTATCCTATCCTCTATCCTATCCAATCCTATATCCTATCCCCCATCCTATCCAATCCTATATCCTATCCTCTATCCCATCCTATCCTCTATCCTATCCTATCCTCTATCCTATCCAATCCTATATCCTATCCTCTATCCTATCCTATCCTCTATCCTATCCTCTATCCTATCCTCTATCCTATCCTATCCTCTATCGTCTCCTGTCCTCTATCCTATCCAATCCCCTATCCTATCCTCTATCGTCTCCTATCCTCTATCCTATCCAATCCCCTATCCTAACCAATCCCCAATCCTATCCTCTATCCTATCCTATCCTCTATCCTATCCTATCCTCTATCGTATCCTATCCTCTATCCTATCCAATCCTATATCCTATCCTCTATTCTATCCAATCCTCTATCCTATCCACTATCCTATCCTATCCTCAATCCTATAATATCATCTTCCCTATTCCATTCTCTATCCTATCCTCTCCTATCCCCTATCGTATCCTATCGTCTGTCCTATCCAATCCTATATCCTATCATCTATCCTCTCCTATCCCCTATCGTATCCTATCCTCTATCCTATCCAATCCTATATCCTATCCTCTATCCTATCCTATCCTCTATCCTATCATATCCTCTATCCTATCATATCCTCTATCCTATCCAATCCTATATCCTATCCTCTATCCTATCCTATCCTGTATCCTATCGTCTATCCTATCCTATCCTCTATCGTCTCATGTCCTCTATCCTATCCAATCCCCTATAATATCCTTTATCCTATCCGATCCGATCCTCTATCCTATCCTATCCTCTATCCTATCCTATCCTCTATCCTATCCTATCCTCTATCCTATCCTATCCTCTATCCCATCTTATCCTCTATCCTATCCTATACTCTATCCTATCCTATAATCTATCCTATCCTATCCTCTATCGTCTCCTGTCCTCTATCCTATCCAATCCCCTATCCTAACCAATCCCCAATCCTATCCTCTATCCTATCCTATCCTCTATCCTATCCTATCCTCTATCGTATCCTATCCTCTATCCTATCCAATCCTATACCCTATCCTCTATCCTATCCTATCCTCTATCCTATTCTCTATCCAATCCTATCCCCTATCGTATCCTATCCTCTATCCTATCCAATCCTATATCCTATCCACTATCCTATCCTATCCTCAATCCTATAATATCATCTTTCCTATTCTATTCTCTATCCTATCCTATCCTCCACCCTATCCTATCTTCAATCCTATCCTATACTCCATCCTATAATATCCTCTATCGTATCCTATCCTCTATCCTATCCAATCCTATATCCTATCCTCTATTCTATCCAATCCTCTATCCTATCCACTATCCTATCCTATCCTCAATCCTATAATATCATCTTCCTTATTCTATTCTCTATCCTATCCTCTCCTATCCCCTATCGTATCCTATCCTCTGTCCTATACAATCCTATATCCTATCCTCTATCCTATCCTATCCTCTATCCTATCCTATCCTCCATCCTATCCTATCCTCTATCCTATCCAATCCTATATCCTATCCTCTATCCTATCCTATCCTCTATCCTGTCCTGTATCCTATCCTATTGTCTATCCTATCCTCTATCCTATCCTATCCTCTATCCTATCCTATCCTCTATCCTATCCTATCCTCCATCCTATCCTCTATCCTATCCTCTATCCTATCCTCTATCCTATCCTCTATCCTATCCTATCCTCTATCGTCTCATGTCCTCTATCCTATCCAATCCCCTATCCTATCCTTTATCCTATCCGATCCTATCCTCTATCCTATCCTATCCTCTATCCTATCCTATCCTCTATCCTATCCTATAATCTATCCTATCCTATCCTTTATCGTCTCCTGTCCTCTATCCTATCCAATCCCCTATCCTATCCTCTATCGTCTCCTATTCTCTATCCTATCCATCAGCTATCCTAACCAATCCCCTATCCTATCCTCTATCCTATCCTTTCCTATCCTATCGTCTATAATATCGTATCCTCTATCATATCCTATACTCTTTCCTATAATATCCTCTATCCTATCCTCTATCCTCTTCTCTATCCTATCCTATATCCTAGCCTTTATACTATCCTCTATCCTATCCTATCCTCTATCCTATCATATCCTCTATCGTCTCCTGTCCTCTATCCTATCCAATCCCCTATCCTATCCGCTATCGTCTCCTATCATCTATGCTATCCAATCCCCTATCCTAACCAATCCCCTATCCTATCCTCTATCCTATCCTATCCTCTATCCTATCCTATCCTCTATCGTAACCTCTCCTCTATCCTATCCAATCCTATATCCTATCCTCTATCCTATCCTATCCTCTATCCTATCCTATCCTCTATCCTATCCTATCCTCTATCCTATCCTATAATCTATCCTATCCTATAATCTATCCTATCCTATCCTCTATCGTCTCCTGTCCTCTATCCTATCCAATCCCCTATCCTATCCTCTATCGTCTCCTATCCTCTATCCTATCCAATCCCCTATCCTAACCAATCCCCAATCCTATCCTCTATCCTATCCTATCCTCTATCCTATCCTATCCTCTATCCTATCCTATCCTCTATCCTATCCTATCCTCTATCCTATCCTCTATCCTATCCTCTATCCTATCCCCTATCCTATCCTCTATCCTATCCTCTCCTCTATCCTATCCTATCCTCTATCCTATCCTATCCTCTATGCTATCCTAACCTCTATCCTATCCTATCCTCTATCCTATCGTATCCTCTAGCGTATCCTATCCTCTATCCTATCCTATTCTCTATCCTATCCTATCCTCTATCCTATCCTATCCTCTATCCTACCCTCTATCCTATCCTCTATCCTATCCTATCCCCTACCCTACCCTCTATCCTATCCTCTATCCTATCCTATCCTCTATCCTATCCTATCCTCTATCCTATCCTATCGTCTATCCTATCCTATCCTCTATCCTATCCTATCCTCTATCCTATCCTATCCTCTATCCTATCGTATCCACTATCGTATCCTATCCTCTATCCTATCCTATCCTCGATCCTATCCTATCCTCTATCCTATCCTCTATCCTATCCTATCCTCTATCCTATCCTATCCTCTATCCTATCCTATCCTCTATCCTATCCTATCCTCTATCCTATACGATCCTCTCTCCTATCCTATCCTCTATCCTATCCTATCCTCTACCCTATCCTCTATCCTATCCTCTATCCTATCCTCTATCCTATCCTCTATCCTATCCTCTATCCTATCCTCTCCTCTATCCTATCCTATCCTCTATCCTATCCTATCCTCTATGCTATCCTACCCTCTATCCTATCCTATCCTCTATCCTATCCTATCCTCTATCCTATCCTCTATCCTATCCTCTATCCTATCCTATCCTCTATCCTATCCTATCCTCTATCCTATCCTATCGTCTATCCTATCCTTTCCTCTATCCTATCCTATCCTCTATCCTGTCCTATCCTCTATCCTATCGTATCCTCTATCGTATCCTATCCTCTATCCTATCCTATCCTCGATCCTATCCTATCCTCTATCCTATCCTATCCTCTATCCTATCCTATCCTCTATCCTATCCTATCCTCTATAGTATCCTATCCTCTATCCTATCCTCTATCCTATCCTCTATCCTATCCTCTATCCTATCCTCTATCCTATCCTCTATGCTATCCTCTCCTCTATCCTATCCTATCCTCTATCCTATCCTCTATCCTATCCTCTATCCTATCCTCTATGCTATCCTCTCCTCTATCCTATCCTATCCTCTATCCTATCCTCTATCCTATCCTCTATCCTATCCTCTATCCTATCCTCTCCTCTATCCTATCCTATCCTCTATCCTATCCTATCCTCTATGCTATCCTACCCTCTTTCCTATCCTATCCTCTATCCTATCCTATCCTCTATCCTATACTATCCTCTATCCTATCCTATCCCCTATCCTATCCTATCCTCTATCCTTTCCTCTATCCTATCCTATCCTCTATCCTATCCGATCCTCTATCCTATCATATCCTGTATCCTGTCCTATCCTCTATCCTATCCAATCCTCTATCCTATCCTATCCTCTATCCTATCGTATCCTCTATCGTATCCTATCCTCTATCCTACCCTATCCTCTATCCTATGCTATCCTCTATCCTATCCTATCCTCTATCCTATCCTATCCTCTATCCTATCCTATCGTCTATCCTATCCTATCCTCTATTCTATCCTATCCTCTATCCTATCGTATCCTCTATCGTATCCTATCCTCTATCCTATCCTATCCTCGATCCTATCCTATCCTCTATCCTATCCTATCCTCTATCCTATCCTATCCTCTATCCTATCCTATCCTCTATCCTATCCTACCCTCTATCCTATCCTATCCTCTATCCTATCCTCTATCCTATCCTCTATCCTATCCTCTATCCTATCCTCTATCCTATCCTCTATCCTATCCTCTCCTCTATCCTATCCTATCCTCTATCCTATCGTATCCTCTATCGTATCCTATCCTCTATCCTATCCTATCCTCTATCCTATCCTATCCTCTATCCTATCCTATCCTCTATCCTATCCTATCCTCTATCCTATCCTATCCTCTATCCTATCCAATCCCCTATCCTATCCTCTATCGTCTCCTATCCTCTATCCTATCCAATCCCCTATCCTAACCAATCCCCAATCCTATCCTCTATCCTATCCTATCCTCTATCCTATCCTATCCTCTATCCTATCCTATCCTCTATCCTATCCTATCCTCTATCCTATCCTCTATCCTATCCTCTATCCTATCCCCTATCCTATCCTCTATCCTATCCTCTCCTCTATCCTATCCTATCCTCTATCCTATCCTATCCTCTATGCTATCCTACCCTCTTTCCTATCCTATCCTCTATCCTATCCTATCCTCTATCCTATACTATCCTCTATCCTATCCTATCCCCTATCCTATCCTATCCTCTATCCTTTCCTCTATCCTATCCTATCCTCTATCCTATCCTATCCTCTATCCGATCCTCTATCCTATCCTGTCCTCTATCCTATCCTATCCTCTATCGTATCCTAACCTCTATCCTATCCTATCCTCTATCCTATCCTATCCTCTATCCTATCCTATCCTCTATCCTATACGATCCTCTCTCCTATCCTATCCTCTATCCTATCCTATCCTCTACCCTATCCTCTATCCTATCCTCTATCCTATCCTCTATCCTATCCTCTATCCTATCCTCTATCCTATCCTCTCCTCTATCCTATCCTATCCTCTATCCTATCCTATCCTCTATGCTATCCTACCCTCTATCCTATCCTATCCTCTATCCTATCCTATCCTCTATCCTATCCTCTATCCTATCCTCTATCCTATCCTATCCTCTATCCTATCCTATCCTCTATCCTATCCTATCGTCTATCCTATCCTTTCCTCTATCCTATCCTATCCTCTATCCTGTCCTATCCTCTATCCCATCGTATCCTCTATCGTATCCTATCCTCTATCCTATCCTATCCTCGATCCTATCCTATCCTCTATCCTATCCTATCCTCTATCCTATCCTATCCTCTATCCTATCCTATCCTCTATAGTATCCTATCCTCTATCCTATCCTCTATCCTATCCTCTATCCTATCCTCTATCCTATCCTCTATCCTATCCTCTATGCTATCCTCTCCTCTATCCTATCCTATCCTCTATCCTATCCTCTATCCTATCCTCTATCCTATCCTCTATGCTATCCTCTCCTCTATCCTATCCTATCCTCTATCCTATCCTCTATCCTATCCTCTATCCTATCCTCTATCCTATCCTCTCCTCTATCCTATCCTATCCTCTATCCTATCCTATCCTCTATGCTATCCTACCCTCTTTCCTATCCTATCCTCTATCCTATCCTATCCTCTATCCTATACTATCCTCTATCCTATCCTATCCCCTATCCTATCCTATCCTCTATCCTTTCCTCTATCCTATCCTATCCTCTATCCTATCCGATCCTCTATCCTATCATATCCTGTATCCTGTCCTATCCTCTATCCTATCCAATCCTCTATCCTATCCTATCCTCTATCCTATCGTATCCTCTATCGTATCCTATCCTCTATCCTACCCTATCCTCTATCCTATGCTATCCTCTATCCTATCCTATCCTCTATCCTATCCTATCCTCTATCCTATCCTATCGTCTATCCTATCCTATCCTCTATTCTATCCTATCCTCTATCCTATCGTATCCTCTATCGTATCCTATCCTCTATCCTATCCTATCCTCGATCCTATCCTATCCTCTATCCTATCCTATCCTCTATCCTATCCTATCCTCTATCCTATCCTATCCTCTATCCTATCCTACCCTCTATCCTATCCTATCCTCTATCCTATCCTCTATCCTATCCTCTATCCTATCCTCTATCCTATCCTCTATCCTATCCTCTATCCTATCCTCTCCTCTATCCTATCCTATCCTCTATCCTATCGTATCCTCTATCGTATCCTATCCTCTATCCTATCCTATCCTCTATCCTATCCTATCCTCTATCCTATCCTATCCTCTATCCTATCCTATCCTCTATCCTATCCTATCCTCTATCCTATCCTATCCTCTATCCTATCCTATCCTCTATTCTATCCTCTCCTCTATCCTATCCTTTCCTCTATCCTATCCAATCCTCTATCCTATCCTATCCTCTATCCTATCGTATCCTCTATCGTATCCTATCCTCTATCCTATCCTATCCTCTATCCTATCCTATCCTCTATCCTAACCTATCCTCTATCCTATCCTATCCTCTATCCTATCCTATCCTCTATCCCATCCTATTCTCTATCCTATCCTATCCTCTATCCTATCCTATCCTCTATCCTACCCTCTATCCTATCCTCTATCCTATCCTATCCCCTACCCTACCCTCTATCCTATCCTCTATCCTATCCTATCCTCTATCCTATCCTATCCTCTATCCTATCCTATCGTCTATCCTATCCTATCCTCTATCCTATCCTCTATCCTATCCTCTATCCTATCCTATCCTCTATCCTATCCTATCCTCTATCCTGTCCTATCCTCTATCCTATCGTATCCTCTATCGTATCCTATCCTCTATCCTATCCTATCCTCTATCCTATCCTATCCTCTATCCTATCCTATCCTCTATAGTATCCTATCCTCTATCCTATCCTCTATCCTATCCTCTATCCTATCCTCTATCCTATCCTCTATCCTATCCTCTATGCTATCCTCTCCTCTATCCTATCCTATCCTCTATCCTATCCTCTATCCTATCCTCTATCCTATCCTCTATCCTATCCTCTCCTCTATCCTATCCTATCCTCTATCCTATCCTATCCTCTATGCTATCCTACCCTCTTTCCTATCCTATCCTCTATCCTATCCTATCCTCTATCCTATACTATCCTCTATCCTATCCTATCCCCTATCCTATCCTATCCTCTATCCTTTCCTCTATCCTATCCTATCCTCTATCCTATCCGATCCTCTATCCTATCATATCCTGTATCCTGTCCTATCCTCTATCCTATCCAATCCTCTATCCTATCCTATCCTCTATCCTATCGTATCCTCTATCGTATCCTATCCTCTATCCTACCCTATCCTCTATCCTATGCTATCCTCTATCCTATCCTATCCTCTATCCTATCCTATCCTCTATCCTATCCTATCGTCTATCCTATCCTATCCTCTATTCTATCCTATCCTCTATCCTATCGTATCCTCTATCGTATCCTATCCTCTATCCTATCCTATCCTCTATCCTATCCTATCCTCTATCCCATCCTATCCTCTATCCTATCCTATCTTCTATCCTATCCTATCCTCTATCCTATCCTATCCTCTATCCTATCCTATCCTCTATCCTACCCCCTATCCTATCCTCTATCATATCCTATCCTCTATCCTACCCTCTATCCTATCCTCTATCCTATCCTATCCTCTATCCTATCCTATCCTCTATCCTATCCTATCGTCTATCCTATCCTATCCTCTATCCTATCCTATCCTCTATCCTATCCTATCCTCTATCCTATCCTATCCTCGATCCTAACCTATCCTCTATCCTATCCTATCCTCTATCCTATCCTATCCTCTATAGTATCCTATCCTCTATCCTATCCTCTATCCTATCCTCTATCCTATCCTCTCCTCTATCCTATCCTATCCTCCATCCTATCCTCTATCCTATCCTCTATCCTATCCTCTATCCTATCCTCTATCCTATCCTCTCCTCTATCCTATCCTATCCTCTATCCTATCCTATCCTCTATGCTATCCTACCCTCTTTCCTATCCTATCCTCTATCCTATCCTATCCTCTATCCTATACTATCCTCTATCCTATCCTATCCCCTATCCTATCCTATCCTCTATCCTTTCCTCTATCCTATCCTATCCTCTATCCTATCCGATCCTCTATCCTATCCTATCCTGTATCCTGTCCTATCCTCTATCCTATCCTATCGTCTATCCTATCCTATCCTCTATTCTATCCTATCCTCTATCCTATTGTCTCCTCTATCGTATCCTATCCTCTATCCTATCCTATCCTCTATCCTATCCTATCCTCTATCCTATCCTATCCTCTATCCTATCCTATCCTCTATCCTATCCTCTCCTGTATCCTATCCTATCCTCTATCCTATCCTATCCTCTATCCTATCCTCTCCTCTATCCTATCCTATCCTCTATCCTATCCTATCCTCTATCCTATCCTACCCTCTTTCCTATCCTATCCTATCTCCTATCCTCTATCCTATCCTATCCCCTATCCTATCCTATCCTCTATCCGATCCTCTATCCTAGCCTATCCTCTATTATATCCTATCCTCTATCCTATCCTATCCTCTATCCTATCCTATCCTCTATCCTATCCTATCCTCTATCCTATCCTATCCTATCCTATCCTCTATCCTATCCTATCCTATCCTATCCTCTATCCTATCCTCTATCCTATCCTCTATTCTATCCTATCCTCTATCCTATCCTCTATCCTACCCTCTATCCTATCCTCTATCCTATCCTATCCTCTATCCTATCCTCTATAATATCGTTTACTTTATCATATCCTATCCTCTATCCTATAATATCATCTATCCTATTCTATCCTCTATCCTATCCTCTATCATATCCAATCCTCTATCGTATCCTCTATCCTATCCTACCCTCTTTCCTATCCTATCCTCTATCCTATCCTATCCTCTATCCTATCCTATACTCTATCCTATCCTATGCTCTATCCTATACTAGACTCTACCTTATCCTATCCTCTATCCTATCCAATTACCTATCCGATCCTCTATCCTATCCTATCCTCTATCAGATCCTCTATCCTATCCTATCCTCTATCCTATCCTATCCTCTATCCCATCCTATCCTCTATCCTATCCTCTATCCTATCCACTATCCTATCCTCTATCCTATCCTCTATCCTATCCTCTATCCTATCCTCTTTCCGATCCTCTATCCTATCCTATCCTCTATCCTATCCTCTATAATATCGTTTACTCTATCATATCCTATCCTCTATCCTATAATATCATCTATTCTATTCTTTCCTCTATCCTATCCTCTATCATATCCAATCCTCTATCGTATCCTCTATCCTATCGTATCCTCTATCCTATCCTATCCTCTATCCTATCCTCTCCTCTATCCAATCCTATCCTATATCCTATCCTATCCTCTATCCTATCGTATCATCTATCGTATCCTATCCTCTATCCTATCCTATCCTCTACCCTATCCTATCCTCTATCCTATCCTATCCTCTATCCTATCCTATCCTCTATCCTATCCTATCCTCTATCCTATCCTATCCTCTATCCCATCCTATCCACTATCCTATCCTATCCTCTATCCTATCCTATCCTCTATCCTATCCTATCCTCTATCCTATCCTATCCTCTATCCTATCCTATCCTCTATCCTATCCTATCCTCTATCCTATCCTCTATCCTATCCTCTATCCTATCCTCTATCCTATCCTCTATCCTATCCTATCCTCTATCCTATCCTATCCTCTATCCTATCCTATCCTCTATCCTATCCTATCGTCTATCCTATCCTTTCCTCTATCCTATCCTATCCTCTATCCTGTCCTATCCTCTATCCTATCGTATCCTCTATCGTATCCTATCCTCTATCCTATCCTATCCTCGATCCTATCCTATCCTCTATCCTATCCTCTATCCTATCCAATCCCCTATCCTAACCAATCCCCAATCCTATCCTCTATCCTATCCTATCCTCTATCCTATCGTATCCTCTATCGTATCCTATCCTCTATCCTATCCTATCCTCGATCCTATCCTATCCTCTATCCTATCCTCTATCCTATCCAATCCCCTATCCTAACCAATCCCCAATCCTATCCTCTATCCTATCCTATCCTCTATCCTATCCTATCCTCTATCCTATCCTATCCTCTATCCTATCCTATCCTCTATCCTATCCTCTATCCTATCCTCTATCCTATCCCCTATCCTATCCTCTATCCTATCCTCTCCTCTATCCTATCCTATCCTCTATCCTATCCTATCCTCTATGCTATCCTACCCTCTTTCCTATCCTATCCTCTATCCTATCCTATCCTCTATCCTATACTATCCTCTATCCTATCCTATCCCCTATCCTATCCTATCCTCTATCCTTTCCTCTATCCTATCCTATCCTCTATCCTATCCTATCCTCTATCCGATCCTCTATCCTATCCTGTCCTCTACCCTATCCTATCCTCTATCGTATCCTAACCTCTATCCTATCCTATCCTCTATCCTATCGTATCCTCTAGCGTATCCTATCCTCTATCCTATCCTATTCTCTATCCTATCCTATCCTCTATCCTATCCTATCCTCTATCCTACCCTCTATCCTATCCTCTATCCTATCCTATCCCCTACCCTACCCTCTATCCTATCCTCTATCCTATCCTATCCTCTATCCTATCCTATCCTCTATCCTATCCTATCGTCTATCCTATCCTATCCTCTATCCTATCCTATCCTCTATCCTATCCTATCCTCTATCCTATCGTATCCACTATCGTATCCTATCCTCTATCCTATCCTATCCTCGATCCTATCCTATCCTCTATCCTATCCTCTATCCTATCCTATCCTCTATCCTATCCTATCCTCTATCCTATCCTATCCTCTATCCTATCCTATCCTCTATCCTATACGATCCTCTCTCCTATCCTATCCTCTATCCTATCCTATCCTCTACCCTATCCTCTATCCTATCCTCTATCCTATCCTCTATCCTATCCTCTATCCTATCCTCTATCCTATCCTCTCCTCTATCCTATCCTATCCTCTATCCTATCCTATCCTCTATGCTATCCTACCCTCTATCCTATCCTATCCTCTATCCTATCCTATCCTCTATCCTATCCTCTATCCTATCCTCTATCCTATCCTATCCTCTATCCTATCCTATCCTCTATCCTATCCTATCGTCTATCCTATCCTTTCCTCTATCCTATCCTATCCTCTATCCTGTCCTATCCTCTATCCTATCGTATCCTCTATCGTATCCTATCCTCTATCCTATCCTATCCTCGATCCTATCCTATCCTCTATCCTATCCTATCCTCTATCCTATCCTATCCTCTATCCTATCCTATCCTCTATAGTATCCTATCCTCTATCCTATCCTCTATCCTATCCTCTATCCTATCCTCTATCCTATCCTCTATCCTATCCTCTATGCTATCCTCTCCTCTATCCTATCCTATCCTCTATCCTATCCTCTATCCTATCCTCTATCCTATCCTCTATGCTATCCTCTCCTCTATCCTATCCTATCCTCTATCCTATCCTCTATCCTATCCTCTATCCTATCCTCTATCCTATCCTCTCCTCTATCCTATCCTATCCTCTATCCTATCCTATCCTCTATGCTATCCTACCCTCTTTCCTATCCTATCCTCTATCCTATCCTATCCTCTATCCTATACTATCCTCTATCCTATCCTATCCCCTATCCTATCCTATCCTCTATCCTTTCCTCTATCCTATCCTATCCTCTATCCTATCCGATCCTCTATCCTATCATATCCTGTATCCTGTCCTATCCTCTATCCTATCCAATCCTCTATCCTATCCTATCCTCTATCCTATCGTATCCTCTATCGTATCCTATCCTCTATCCTACCCTATCCTCTATCCTATGCTATCCTCTATCCTATCCTATCCTCTATCCTATCCTATCCTCTATCCTATCCTATCGTCTATCCTATCCTATCCTCTATTCTATCCTATCCTCTATCCTATCGTATCCTCTATCGTATCCTATCCTCTATCCTATCCTATCCTCGATCCTATCCTATCCTCTATCCTATCCTATCCTCTATCCTATCCTATCCTCTATCCTATCCTATCCTCTATCCTATCCTACCCTCTATCCTATCCTATCCTCTATCCTATCCTCTATCCTATCCTCTATCCTATCCTCTATCCTATCCTCTATCCTATCCTCTATCCTATCCTCTCCTCTATCCTATCCTATCCTCTATCCTATCGTATCCTCTATCGTATCCTATCCTCTATCCTATCCTATCCTCTATCCTATCCTATCCTCTATCCTATCCTATCCTCTATCCTATCCTATCCTCTATCCTATCCTATCCTCTATCCTATCCTATCCTCTATCCTATCCTATCCTCTATTCTATCCTCTCCTCTATCCTATCCTTTCCTCTATCCTATCCAATCCTCTATCCTATCCTATCCTCTATCCTATCGTATCCTCTATCGTATCCTATCCTCTATCCTATCCTATCCTCTATCCTATCCTATCCTCTATCCTAACCTATCCTCTATCCTATCCTATCCTCTATCCTATCCTATCCTCTATCCCATCCTATTCTCTATCCTATCCTATCCTCTATCCTATCCTATCCTCTATCCTACCCTCTATCCTATCCTCTATCCTATCCTATCCCCTACCCTACCCTCTATCCTATCCTCTATCCTATCCTATCCTCTATCCTATCCTATCCTCTATCCTATCCTATCGTCTATCCTATCCTATCCTCTATCCTATCCTATCCTCTATCCTATCCTATCCTCTATCCTATCGTATCCACTATCGTATCCTATCCTCTATCCTATCCTATCCTCGATCCTATCCTATCCTCTATCCTATCCTCTATCCTATCCTATCCTCTATCCTATCCTATCCTCTATTATATCCTATCCTCTATCCTATCCTATCCTCTATCCTATACGATCCTCTCTCCTATCCTATCCTCTATCCTATCCTATCCTCTATCCTATCCTCTATCCTATCCTCTATCCTATCCTCTATCCTATCCTCTATCCTATCCTCTCCTCTATCCTATCCTATCCTCTATCCTATCCTATCCTCTATGCTATCCTACCCTCTATCCTATCCTATCCTCTATCCTATCCTATCCTCTATCCTATCCTCTATCCTATCCTCTATCCTATCCTATCCTCTATCCTATCCTATCCTCTATCCTATCCTATCGTCTATCCTATCCTTTCCTCTATCCTATCCTATCCTCTATCCTGTCCTATCCTCTATCCTATCGTATCCTCTATCGTATCCTATCCTCTATCCTATCCTATCCTCTATCCTATCCTATCCTCTATCCTATCCTATCCTCTATAGTATCCTATCCTCTATCCTATCCTCTATCCTATCCTCTATCCTATCCTCTATCCTATCCTCTATCCTATCCTCTATGCTATCCTCTCCTCTATCCTATCCTATCCTCTATCCTATCCTCTATCCTATCCTCTATCCTATCCTCTATCCTATCCTCTCCTCTATCCTATCCTATCCTCTATCCTATCCTATCCTCTATGCTATCCTACCCTCTTTCCTATCCTATCCTCTATCCTATCCTATCCTCTATCCTATACTATCCTCTATCCTATCCTATCCCCTATCCTATCCTATCCTCTATCCTTTCCTCTATCCTATCCTATCCTCTATCCTATCCGATCCTCTATCCTATCATATCCTGTATCCTGTCCTATCCTCTATCCTATCCAATCCTCTATCCTATCCTATCCTCTATCCTATCGTATCCTCTATCGTATCCTATCCTCTATCCTGCCCTATCCTCTATCCTATGCTATCCTCTATCCTATCCTATCCTCTATCCTATCCTATCCTCTATCCTATCCTATCGTCTATCCTATCCTATCCTCTATTCTATCCTATCCTCTATCCTATCGTATCCTCTATCGTATCCTATCCTCTATCCTATCCTATCCTCTATCCTATCCTATCCTCTATCCCATCCTATCCTCTATCCTATCCTATCTTCTATCCTATCCTATCCTCTATCCTATCCTATCCTCTATCCTATCCTATCCTCTATCCTACCCCCTATCCTATCCTCTATCATATCCTATCCTCTATCCTACCCTCTATCCTATCCTCTATCCTATCCTATCCTCTATCCTATCCTATCCTCTATCCTATCCTATCGTCTATCCTATCCTATCCTCTATCCTATCCTATCCTCTATCCTATCCTATCCTCTATCCTATCCTATCCTCGATCCTAACCTATCCTCTATCCTATCCTATCCTCTATCCTATCCTATCCTCTATAGTATCCTATCCTCTATCCTATCCTCTATCCTATCCTCTATCCTATCCTCTCCTCTATCCTATCCTATCCTCCATCCTATCCTCTATCCTATCCTCTATCCTATCCTCTATCCTATCCTCTATCCTATCCTCTCCTCTATCCTATCCTATCCTCTATCCTATCCTATCCTCTATGCTATCCTACCCTCTTTCCTATCCTATCCTCTATCCTATCCTATCCTCTATCCTATACTATCCTCTATCCTATCCTATCCCCTATCCTATCCTATCCTCTATCCTTTCCTCTATCCTATCCTATCCTCTATCCTATCCGATCCTCTATCCTATCCTATCCTGTATCCTGTCCTATCCTCTATCCTATCCTATCGTCTATCCTATCCTATCCTCTATTCTATCCTATCCTCTATCCTATTGTCTCCTCTATCGTATCCTATCCTCTATCCTATCCTATCCTCTATCCTATCCTATCCTCTATCCTATCCTATCCTCTATCCTATCCTATCCTCTATCCTATCCTCTCCTGTATCCTATCCTATCCTCTATCCTATCCTATCCTCTATCCTATCCTCTCCTCTATCCTATCCTATCCTCTATCCTATCCTATCCTCTATCCTATCCTACCCTCTTTCCTATCCTATCCTATCTCCTATCCTCTATCCTATCCTATCCCCTATCCTATCCTATCCTCTATCCGATCCTCTATCCTAGCCTATTCTCTATTATATCCTATCCTCTATCCTATCCTATCCTCTATCCTATCCTATCCTCTATCCTATCCTATCCTCTATCCTATCCTATCCTATCCTATCCTCTATCCTATCCTATCCTATCCTATCCTCTATCCTATCCTCTATCCTATCCTCTATTCTATCCTATCCTCTATCCTATCCTCTATCCTACCCTCTATCCTATCCTCTATCCTATCCTATCCTCTATCCTATCCTCTATAATATCGTTTACTTTATCATATCCTATCCTCTATCCTATAATATCATCTATCCTATTCTATCCTCTATCCTATCCTCTATCATATCCAATCCTCTATCGTATCCTCTATCCTATCCTACCCTCTTTCCTATCCTATCCTCTATCCTATCCTATCCTCTATCCTATCCTATACTCTATCCTATCCTATGCTCTATCCTATACTAGACTCTACCTTATCCTATCCTCTATCCTATCCAATTACCTATCCGATCCTCTATCCTATCCTATCCTCTATCAGATCCTCTATCCTATCCTATCCTCTATCCTATCCTATCCTCTATCCCATCCTATCCTCTATCCTATCCTATCCTCTATCCTATCCTCTATCCTATCCTCTATCCTATCCACTATCCTATCCTCTATCCTATCCTCTATCCTATCCTCTATCCTATCCTCTTTCCGATCCTCTATCCTATCCTATCCTCTATCCTATCCTCTATAATATCGTTTACTCTATCATATCCTATCCTCTATCCTATAATATCATCTATTCTATTCTTTCCTCTATCCTATCCTCTATCATATCCAATCCTCTATCGTATCCTCTATCCTATCGTATCCTCTATCCTATCCTATCCTCTATCCTATCCTCTCCTCTATCCAATCCTATCCTATATCCTATCCTATCCTCTATCCTATCGTATCATCTATCGTATCCTATCCTCTATCCTATCCTATCCTCTACCCTATCCTATCCTCTATCCTATCCTATCCTCTATCCTATCCTATCCTCTATCCTATCCTATCCTCTATCCTATCCTATCCTCTATCCCATCCTATCCACTATCCTATCCTATCCTCTATCCTATCCTATCCTCTATCCTATCCTATCCTCTATCCTATCCTATCCTCTATCCTATCCTATCCTCTATCCTATCCTATCCTCTATCCTATCCTCTATCCTATCCTCTATCCTATCCTCTATCCTATCCTCTATCCTATCCTATCCTCTATCCTATCCTATCCTCTATCCTATCCTATCCTCTATCCTATCCTATCGTCTATCCTATCCTTTCCTCTATCCTATCCTATCCTCTATCCTGTCCTATCCTCTATCCTATCGTATCCTCTATCGTATCCTATCCTCTATCCTATCCTATCCTCGATCCTATCCTATCCTCTATCCTATCCTATCCTCTATAGTATCCTATCCTCTATCCTATCCTCTATCCTATCCTCTATCCTATCCTCTATCCTATCCTCTATCCTATCCTCTATCCTATCCTCTCCTCTATCCTATCCTATCCTCTATCCAATCCTATCCTCTATGCTATCCTATCCTCTTTCCTATCCTCTCCTCTATCCTATCCTATCCTCTATCCTATA
The DNA here is from genome assembly GCF_050948215.1 of Halictus rubicundus. NCBI lineage: Eukaryota > Metazoa > Arthropoda > Insecta > Hymenoptera > Halictidae > Halictus > Halictus rubicundus. The sequence goes on along the minus strand of NW_027488659.1, from coordinate 357,111 downwards.
CTATCCTCTATCCTATCCTATCCCCTATCCTATCCTATCCTCTATCCTTTCCTCTATCCTATCCTATCCTTTATCCTATCCGATCCTCTATCCTATCCTATCCTGTATCCTGTCCTATCCTCTATCCTATCCAATCCTCTATCCTATCCTATCCTCTATCCTATCGTATCCTCTATCGTATCCTATCCTCTATCCTACCCTATCCTCTATCCTATGCTATCCTCTATCCTATCCTATCCTCTATCCTATCCTATCCTCTATCCTATCCTATCGTCTATCCTATCCTATCCTCTATTCTATCCTATCCTCTATCCTATCGTATCCTCTATCGTATCCTATCCTCTATCCTATCCTATCCTCTATCCTATCCTATCCTCTAACCTATCCTATCCTCTACCCTATCCTCTCCTCTATCCTATCCTATCCTCTATCCTATCCTATCCTCTATCCTATACTCTCCTCTATCCTATCCTATCCTCTATCCTATCCTACCCACTTTCCTATCCTATCCTCTATCCTATCCTATCTTCTATCCTCTATCCTATCCTATCCCCTATCCTATCCTATCCTCTATCCGATCCTCTATCCTAGCCTATCCTCTATTATATCCTATCCTCTCTCCTATCCTATCCTCTATCCTATCCTATCCTCTATCCTATCCTCTCCTCTATCCTATCCTATCTTCTATCCTATCCTATCCTCTATCCTATCCTATCCTCTATTCTATCCTATCCTATCCTCTATCCTATCCTATCCTATCCTCTATCCTATCCTCTATCCTATCCTCTATCCTATCCTCTATCCTATCCTATCCTCTATCCTCTCCTCTATCCTACCCTCTATCCTATCCTCTATCCTATCCTATCCTTTATCCTATCCTCTATAATATCGTTTACTCTATCATATCCTATCCTCTATCCTATAATATCATCTATCCTATTCTATCCTCTATCCTATCCTCTATCATATCCAATCCTCTATCGTATCCTCTATCCTATCCTACCCTCTTTCCTATCCTATCCTCTATCCTATCCTATCCTCTATCCTATCCTATCCTCTATCCTATCCTATCGTCTATCCTATCCTATCCTCTATCCTATCCTATCCTCTATCCTATCCTATCCTCTATCCTATCGTATCCACTATCGTATCCTATCCTCTATCCTATCCTATCCTCGATCCTATCCTATCCTCTATCCTATCCTCTATCCTATCCTATCCTCTATCCTATCCTATCCTCTATCCTATCCTATCCTCTATCCTATCCTATCCTCTATCCTATCCTATCCTCTATCCTATCCTATCCTCTATCCTATCCTCTATCCTATCCTCTATCCTATCCTCTATCCTATCCTCTATCCTATCCTCTCCTCTATCCTATCCTATCCTCTATCCTATCCTATCCTCTATGCTATCCTACCCTCTATCCTATCCTATCCTCTATCCTATCCTCTATCCTATCCTATCCTCTATCCTATCCTATCCTCTATCCTATCCTATCGTCTATCCTATCCTTTCCTCTATCCTGTCCTATCCTCTATCCTATCGTATCCTCTATCGTATCCTATCCTCTATCCTATCCTATCCTCGATCCTATCCTATCCTCTATCCTATCCTATCCTCTATCCTATCCTCTCCTCTATAGTATCCTATCCTCTATCCTATCCTCTATCCTATCCTCTATCCTATCCTCTCCTCTATCCTATCCTATCCTCCATCCTATCCTCTATCCTATCCTCTATCCTATCCTCTATCCTATCCTCTATCCTATCCTCTCCTCTATCCTATCCTATCCTCTATCCTATCCTATCCTCTATGCTATCCTACCCTCTTTCCTATCCTATCCTCTATCCTATCCTATCCTCTATCCTATACTATCCTCTATCCTATCCTATCCCCTATCCTATCCTATCCTCTATCCTTTCCTCTATCCTATCCTATCCTCTATCCTATCCGATCCTCTATCCTATCCTATCCTGTATCCTGTCCTATCCTCTATCCTATCCTATCGTCTATCCTATCCTATCCTCTATTCTATCCTATCCTCTATCCTATTGTCTCCTCTATCGTATCCTATCCTCTATCCTATCCTATCCTCTATCCTATCCTATCCTCTATCCTATCCTATCCTCTATCCTATCCTATCCTCTATCCTATCCTCTCCTGTATCCTATCCTATCCTCTATCCTATCCTATCCTCTATCCTATCCTCTCCTCTATCCTATCCTAACCTCTATCCTATCCTATCCTCTATCCTATCCTACCCTCTTTCCTATCCTATCCTATCTCCTATCCTCTATCCTATCCTATCCCCTATCCTATCCTATCCTCTATCCGATCCTCTATCCTAGCCTATCCTCTATTATATCCTATCCTCTATCCTATCCTATCCTCTATCCTATCCTATCCTCTATCCTATCCTATCCTCTATCCTATCCTATCCTATCCTATCCTCTATCCTATCCTATCCTATCCTATCCTCTATCCTATCCTCTATCCTATCCTCTATCCTATCCTCTATCCTATCCTATCCTCTATCCTATCCTCTATCCTATCCTCTATCCTACCCTCTATCCTATCCTCTATCCTATCCTATCCTCTATCCTATCCTCTATAATATCGTTTACTTTATCATATCCTATCCTCTATCCTATAATATCATCTATCCTATTCTATCCTCTATCCTATCCTCTATCATATCCAATCCTCTATCGTATCCTCTATCCTATCCTACCCTCTTTCCTATCCTATCCTCTATCCTATCCTATCCTCTATCCTATCCTATACTCTATCCTATCCTATCCTCTATCCTATACTAGACTCTACCATATCCTATCCTCTATCCTATCCAATTACCTATCCGATCCTCTATCCTATCCTATCCTCTATCAGATCCTCTATCCTATCCTATCCTCTATCCTATCCTATCCTCTATCCCATCCTATCCTCTATCCTATCCTATCCTCTATCCTATCCTCTATCCTATCCTCTATCCTATCCACTATCCTATCCTCTATCCTATCCTCTATCCTATCCTCTATCCTATCCTCTTTCCGATCCTCTATCCTATCCTATCCTCTATCCTATCCTCTATAATATCGTTTACTCTATCATATCCTATCCTCTATCCTATAATATCATCTATTCTATTCTTTCCTCTATCCTATCCTCTATCATATCCAATCCTCTATCGTATCCTCTATCCTATCGTATCCTCTATCCTATCCTATCCTCTATCCTATCCTCTCCTCTATCCAATCCTATCCTATATCCTATCCTATCCTCTATCCTATCGTATCATCTATCGTATCCTATCCTCTATCCTATCCTACCCTCTATCCTATCCTATCCTCTATCCTATCCTATCCTCTATCCTATCCTATCCTCTATCCTATCCTATCCTCTATCCTATCCTATCCTCTATCCCATCCTATCCACTATCCTATCCTATCCTCTATCCTATCCTATCCTCTATCCTATCCTATCCTCTATCCTATCCTATCCTCTATCCTATCCTATCCTCTATCCTATCCTATCCTCTATCCTATCCTCTATCCTATCCTCTATCCTATCCTCTATCCTATCCTCTATCCTATCCTATCCTCTATCCTATCCTATCCTCTATCCTATCCTATCCTCTATCCTATCCTATCGTCTATCCTATCCTTTCCTCTATCCTATCCTATCCTCTATCCTGTCCTATCCTCTATCCTATCGTATCCTCTATCGTATCCTATCCTCTATCCTATCCTATCCTCGATCCTATCCTATCCTCTATCCTATCCTATCCTCTATAGTATCCTATCCTCTATCCTATCCTCTATCCTATCCTCTATCCTATCCTCTATCCTATCCTCTATCCTATCCTCTCCTCTATCCTATCCTATCCTCTATCCTATCCTCTATCCTATCCTCTATTCTATCCTCTATCCTATCCTCTATCCTATCCTCTCCTCTATCCTATCCTATCCTCTATCCAATCCTATCCTCTATGCTATCCTATCCTCTTTCCTATCCTCTCCTCTATCCTATCCTATCCTCTATCCTATACTATCCTCTATCCTATCCTATCCCCTATCCTATCCTATCCTCTATCCTTTCCTCTATCCTATCCTATCCTCTATCCTATCCGATCCTCTATCCTATCCTATCCTGTATCCTGTCCTATCCTCTATCCTATCCAATCCTCTATCCTATCCTATCCTCTATCCTATCGTATCCTCTATCGTATCCTATCCTCTATCCTACCCTATCCTCTATCCTATGCTATCCTCTATCCTATCCTATCCTCTATCCTATCCTATCCTCTATCCTATCCTATCCTCTATCCTATCCTATCCTCTAACCTATCCTATCCTCTATCCTATCCTACCCACTTTCCTATCCTACCCACTTTCCTATCCTATCCTCTATCCTATCCTATCTTCTATCCTCTATCCTATCCTATCCCCTATCCTATCCTATCCTCTATCCGATCCTCTATCCTAGCCTATCCTCTATTATATCCTATCCTCTATCCTATCCTATCCTCTATCCTATCCTATCCTCTATCCTATCCTCTCCTCTATCCTATCCTATCTTCTATCCTATCCTATCCTCTATCCTATCCTATCCTCTATTCTATCCTATCCTATCCTCTATCCTATCCTATCCTATCCTCTATCCTATCCTCTATCCTATCCTCTATCCTATCCTCTATCCTATCCTATCCTCTATCCTCTCCTCTATCCTACCCTCTATCCTATCCTCTATCCTATCCTATCCTCTATCCTATCCTCTATAATATCGTTTACTCTATCATATCCTATCCCCTATCCTATAATATCATCTATCCTATTCTATCCTCTATCCTATCCTCTATCATATCCAATCCTCTATCGTATCCTCTATCCTATCCTACCCTCTTTCCTATCCTATCCTCTATCCTATCCTATCCTCTATCCTATCCTATCCTCTATCCTATCCTATCCTCTATCCTCTATCCTCTATCCTATCCTATCCTCTATCCTATCCTATCCTCTATCCTATCCTATCCTCTATCCTATCCTATCCTCTATCCTATCCTATCCTCTATCCTATCCTATCCTCTATCCTATCCTATCCTCTATCCTATCCTATCCTCTATCCTATCCTATCCTCTATCCTATCCTATCCTCTATCCTATCCTATCCTCTATCCTATCCTATCCTCTATCCGATCCTCTATCCTATCCTATCCTCTATCCGATCCTCTATCCTATCCTATCCTGTATCCTGTCCTATCCTCTATCCAATCCTATCCTATATCCTATCCTTTCCTCTATCCTATCCAATCCTCTATCCTATCCTATCCTCTATCGTATCCTATCCTCTATCCTATCCTATCCTCTATCCTATCCGATCCTCTATCCTATCCTATCCTGTATCCTGTCCTATCCTCTATCCTATCCTATCCTCTATCCTATCCTATCCTCTATCCTATCCTATCCTCTATCCTACCCTCTATCCTATCCTCTATCCTATCCTATCCTCTATCCTATCCTATCCTTTATCCTATCCTATCGTCTATCCTATCCTATCCTCTATCCTATCCTATCCTCTATCCTATCCTATCCTCTATCCTATCGTATCCACTATCGTATCCTATCCTCTATCCTATCCTATCCTCGATCCTATCCTATCCTCTATCCTATCCTCTATCCTATCCTCTATCCTATCCTATCCTCTATCCTATCCTATCCTCTATCCTATCCTATCCTCTATCCTATCCTATCCTCTATCCTATCCTATCCTCTATCCTATCCTATCCTCTATCCTATCCTATCCTCTATCCTATCCTATCCTCTATCCTATCCTATCCTCTATCCTATCCTATCCTCTATCCTATCCTATCCTCTATCCTATCCTATCCTCTATCCTATCCTATCCTCTATCCTATCCTATCCTCTATCCTATCCTATCCTCTATCCTATCCTATCCTCTATCCTATCCTCTATCCTATCCTCTATCCTATCCTCTCCTCTATCCTATCCTATCCTCTTTCCTATCCTATCCTCTATCCTATCCTATCCTCTATCCTATACTATCCTCTATCCTATCCCATCCCCTATCCTATCCTATCCTCTATCCTTTCCTCTATCCTATCCTATCCTCTATCCTATCCTATCCTCTATCCGATCCTCTATCCTATCCTATCCTGTATCCTGTCCTATCCTCTATCCATTCCTATCCTATATCCTATCCTTTCCTCTATCCTATCCAATCCTCTATCCTATCCTATCCTCTATCCTATCCTATCCTCTATCGTATCCTATCCTCTATCCTATCCTATCCTCTATCCTATCCGATCCTCTATCCTATCCTATCCTGTATCCTGTCCTATCCTTTATCCTATCCTATCCTCTATCCTATCCTATCCTCTATCCTATCCTATCCTCTATCCTGCCCTCTATCCTATCCTCTATCCTATCCTATCCTCTATCCTATCCTATCCTCTATCCTATCCTATCGTCTATCCTATCCTATCCTCTATCCTATCCTATCCTCTATCCTATCCTATCCCTATCCTATCGTATCCACTATCGTATCCTATCCTCTATCCTATCCTATCCTCGATCCTATCATATCCTCTATCCTATCCTCTATCCTATCCTCTATCCTATCCTCTATCCTATCCTATCCTCAATCCTATCCTATCCTCTATCCTATCCTATCCTCTATCCTATCCTATCCTCTATCCTATCCTATCCTCTCTCCTATCCTATCCTCTATCCTATCCTCTATCCTATCCTCTATCCTATCCTCTATCCTATCCTCTATCCTATCCTCTCCTCTATCCTATCCTATCCTCTATCCTATCCTATCATCTATCCTATCCTATCCTCTATGCTATCCTACCCTCTTTCCTATCCTATCCTCTATCCTATCCTATCCTCTATCCTATACTATCCTCTATCCTATCCTATCCCCTATCCTATTCTATCCTCTATCCTTTCCTCTATCCTATCCTATCCTCTATCCTATCCTATCCTCTATCCGATCCTCTATCGTATCCTATCCTCTATCCTATCCTATCCTCTATCGTATCCTAACCTCAATCCTATCCTATCCTCTATCCTATCCTATCCTCTATCCTATCCTATCCTCTATCCTATCCTATCCTCTCTCCTATCCTATCCTCTATCCTATCCTCTATCCTATCCTCTATCCTATCCTCTATCCTATCCTCTATCCTATCCTCTCCTCTATCCTATCCTATCCTCTATCCTATCCTATCATCTATCCTATCCTATCCTCTATGCTATCCTACCCTCTTTCCTATCCTATCCTCTATCCTATCCTATCCTCTATCCTATACTATCCTCTATCCTATCCTATCCCCTATCCTATTCTATCCTCTATCCTTTCCTCTATCCTATCCTATCCTCTATCCTATCCTATCCTCTATCCGATCCTCTATCGTATCCTATCCTCTATCCTATCCTATCCTCTATCGTATCCTAACCTCTATCCTATCCTATCCTCTATCCTATCGTATCCTCTATCGTATCCTATCCTCTTTCCTATCCAATCCTATATCCTATCCCCTATTATATCCTATTCGATCCTCTATCTTATCGTATCCTCTATAATATCGCATCCTCTATCATATCCTATCCTCTTGCCTATAATATCATCTACCCTGTCCTATTCTCTATCCTATCCTATCCTCTACCGTATCCTATTGTCTATCGTCTCCTATCCTCTATCCTATCCAATCCCCTATCCTATCCTATTCTCTATCCTATCCTCTATCCTATCCTATCCTCTATCCTATCCAATCCTCTATCCTATCCGATCCTCGATCCTATCCTATCCTCTATAGTATCCTATGCTCTATCCTATCCTATCCTCTATCCTATCCTCTATCCTATCCTCCATCCTATCCTCTATGCTATCCTCTATCCTATCCTATCCTCTATAATATCGTATCCTCTGTCGTATTCAGTCCTCTATCCTGTAATATCATCTATCCTAACCTATTCTGTATCCTATCATATCCTATCCTCTTTCGTATCGTATCCTCTATGCTATCCAATCCTAAATCCTATCCTCTATCCTATCCTATCCTCTATCCTATTCTCTATCCTATACTATCCTCTATCGTATCCTATCCTCTATGCTATCCAATCCGATATTCCTATCCTCTATCCTATCCTCTATCCTATCCTCTATCCTATCCTATCCGCTAACCATATCCTATACTCTATCCTATAATATCTCTTATAATATCCAATCCTCTATCCTATCCTCTATCCTACCCTATCCTCTATCCTATCCTATCCTCTATCCTATCCTATCCTCTATCCTATCCTATCCTCTATCCTATCCTATCCTCTATCCTATCCTATCCTCTATCCTATCCTATCCTCTATCGTATCCTATCCTCTATCCTATTCAATCCTATATCCTATCCTCTATCCTATCCTATCCTCTATCCTATTCTCTATCCTATCCTATCCCCTATCGTATCCTATCCTCTATCCTATCCAATCCTATATCCTATCCTCTATGATATCCAATCCTCTATCCTATCCACTATCCTATCCTATCCTCAATCCTATAATATCATCTTCCCTATTCTATTCTCTATCGTATCCTCTCCTATCCCCTATCGTATCCTATCCTCTATCCTATCCAATCCTATATCCTATCCTCTATCCTATCCTATCCTCTATCCTATCCTCTATCCTATCCTCTATCCTATCCTCTCCTCTATCCTATCCTATCCTCTTTCCTATCCTATCCTCTATCCTATCCTATCCTCTATCCTATACTATCCTCTATCCTATCCCATCCCCTATCCTATCCTATCCTCTATCCTTTCCTCTATCCTATCCAATCCTCTATCCTATCCTATCCTCTATCCTATCCTATCCTCTATCGTATCCTATCCTCTATCCTATCCTATCCTCTATCCTATCCGATCCTCTATCCTATCCTATCCTGTATCCTGTCCTATCCTTTATCCTATCCTATCCTCTATCCTATCCTATCCTCTATCCTATCCTATCCTCTATCCTGCCCTCTATCCTATCCTCTATCCTATCCTATCCTCTATCCTATCCTATCCTCTATCCTATCCTATCGTCTATCCTATCCTATCCTCTATCCTATCCTATCCTCTATCCTATCCTATCCTCTATCCTATCGTATCCACTATCGTATCCTATCCTCTATCCTATCCTATCCTCGATCCTATCATATCCTCTATCCTATCCTCTATCCTATCCTCTATCCTATCCTATCCTCAATCCTATCCTATCCTCTATCCTATCCTATCCTCTATCCTATCCTATCCTCTATCCTATCCTATCCTCTCTCCTATCCTATCCTCTATCCTATCCTCTATCCTATCCTCTATCCTATCCTCTATCCTATCCTCTATCCTATCCTCTCCTCTATCCTATCCTATCCTCTATCCTATCCTATCATCTATCCTATCCTATCCTCTATGCTATCCTACCCTCTTTCCTATCCTATCCTCTATCCTATCCTATCCTCTATCCTATACTATCCTCTATCCTATCCTATCCCCTATCCTATTCTATCCTCTATCCTTTCCTCTATCCTATCCTATCCTCTATCCTATCCTATCCTCTATCCGATCCTCTATCGTATCCTATCCTCTATCCTATCCTATCCTCTATCGTATCCTAACCTCTATCCTATCCTATCCTCTATCCTATCGTATCCTCTATCGTATCCTATCCTCTTTCCTATCCAATCCTATATCCTATCCCCTATTATATCCTATTCGATCCTCTATCTTATCGTATCCTCTATAATATCGCATCCTCTATCATATCCTATCCTCTTGCCTATAATATCATCTACCCTGTCCTATTCTCTATCCTATCCTATCCTCTACCGTATCCTATTGTCTATCGTCTCCTATCCTCTATCCTATCCAATCCCCTATCCTATCCTATTCTCTATCCTATCCTCTATCCTATCCTATCCTCTATCCTATCCAATCCTCTATCCTATCCGATCCTCGATCCTATCCTATCCTCTATAGTATCCTATGCTCTATCCTATCCTATCCTCTATCCTATCCTCTATCCTATCCTCCATCCTATCCTCTATGCTATCCTCTATCCTATCCTATCCTCTATAATATCGTATCCTCTGTCCTATTCAGTCCTCTATCCTGTAATATCATCTATCCTAACCTATTCTGTATCCTATCATATCCTATCCTCTTTCGTATCGTATCCTCTATGCTATCCAATCCTAAATCCTATCCTCTATCCT